>NW_024427346.1:0-300000 GCF_017639655.2 Falco naumanni | reverse complement strand
CACAGAATTCAGCGTGCCCCGCCAGGGTTAGACCTACATCTGTATACTGACCTTTGCGTTCTGGAGTAGGGTATGGGATGTTGTATGCTAGAAATCAGGGTTTATTTATACTGGGAACCTGTTGTTTACAGCTGATGTCGTAGCAACTGACTTTTTTTTCACCGTTTAAAGAGGAATGAAAGGTGAAGAGTTAAACAAAACCCCTCATGTGCAGAGAAGCTACTTGAAAAGTAGCGTCTTGCCTAGCTGTATGCTGACTAAACTCGCAACACTATCGTGTAGTAAGTGGTTAAGTTTAAAGGTGATTACAGTAATGGCCGAAATAGGAAAATTCAGTGCTTTAATCTGCCAAAATCAGCATGCCAGGGTTCAAAGTTCTGTATAAAGTCTTAGGGAAAAGTAGCTTCCAGCGGTTAAGAATCACACCTTTTTTTTTTTTCTTTTTTTTCCTTTTTTTTTTGTTTTTCTTTTTTTTTTTTTTAGTGAATAGCAAGTGTACAAATTTAAAGTCGTAAGTTGTGAACACTGGAAAACTCAATTGTGATATATACCGTAAACATCTTAGTAATATATGCTAGTGTTGCCATTAGAATGAATGTAAGTGGCAGTTTAAAATAACTGTGAAAATTTTCATCTTCTGATTTCTTAGCCAGATAACCCTTGGCGACTTCGTACTCAGTAGGCATTCTCTATCAACTGCTTTGAGAACACTCATATCTATTTTTATAAATATATATATAAAGCCAGAGTTGTCATTTCTCTAACTTATTATTCAGCTTGCCAATTGCTTTGATTTGATTCATAACACAATATAATGTATTTATGCAGTTAACTGTTCATTTCTACGCATGTTATATGTATACATATATCTATATATAAAAAAAAAAACACAACCAAAATCATTATTCACTTTTAAACTACCTGTACTGGGTTTGGGAGGTTTGTTTTTTTTTTAATTTAGTAAAAAAAAATCGTTGATCACATCTACAGTTTAGGGATGCTTACAGAACCCTTCTCCATTTATTTCAACAATGCTACATTTGTTGGAATGATAGAGAAGTTTAAATATTTCAAAAGTTCTGATACGCAGTTAATTCAAAGTTAATTTTAAAGGCTAGAAACAATTACTTGCAGGCAAACTGGAAAAAAACCCGAATCTGTAGGATAGCCGCGGATATTTTTAGAATAGATGTGCGCTGTTATGGCAGAGCTGAGTATGCGTCGGGCTGCCGACCGCGGCCGTCGCTGTTCGGAGGAAGGATGGACCAGGGAAGGGGCTTGCGCGGGGGTCGGTCTCTGGCCTCGTATCCACGCAGGCATCTGCGTTCTGCGCAGCACGTGGGGTCACTTTGTAGTGCTGAAAAAGTATCCACGTTTTTAACAGTTGTGAACGTCTTCATTTATTAGACGTGAAAAACAAACCAACTGCAAGTGCCATCTTTTCTTGGAAGGTGATTGGGAAAACTTGATGGTGGAAAGGATGCTGCGCGTGTCCGGGCTGTGCATCTTCCAGCAGCAGATGATGGCTCTTGTACAGTGTATGCAAATAAGTCTGTAAACCTGTTGGCTTTTTCCAGCATATTCAAATTTCTGTCAGATTAGGGTGCTCATAATTATTTATTTAATACCTGCGTGCAAGAATTTAGCGTTTCCCTTCTCCCCACTCCCCCACTGCCATTTATAACTGTGGGTTTTGGGGTTGTGTTTCTTTTTCTTTCTGTTTTTTTTTTTTTGGGGGGGGGGGGGGGAAATAACCAAGTAAATATAAAGGCTGTGAAAACCATAGTGTTGTGTGCAAGTTCTCCTGCAGTACTCGTATTGCATGGCAAACATTTAGCGTAGGCGGACTAGCTGCTACGTTCTCATCCCCGTAACGGACTCAGACAGGCTGCGGTGTCTCTACTCACTGCGTTGGCCCGTTCTGGTGGAAACGGCGGGGAGGAAACTGGGACAAAGCGATCGTTCGGGAGCCGGCCTGAGTGCTGGTGCAGCTCATTGATTTCCTTCGAGCTGTACCATTTTATCAGCAGAGGTGAAGCTGTCCCTTGTTCAACAGCAACGTTCGGGGTGCACTTGAAGTGACAAATAATTCTCCGTGGTTCCTTCTTGTTAGCTGACCACGCGGTGTAAAGACAAATTTTCCTACTCTGCTGATGCTAAATACCAGAAGGTGTAAATCACACGTAACTTTCAGTTTTATGAACTGTGACTTGTTTTCAGAGTTGTTTGACTTTCGTTTGCTACAGAAGTATACTTCCCCAGTTAAGTTCTTTTCCAAATTACTGTGCATGGAAAAGATTGGGCCACTCTCTCGTACTTCTGCTGGGGAGTGAAAAGAGAAGTAATTATTTGCATGTGATAGTAAAATTAAAAGTGCAAAAAGTTTTTTCTTTTGATTTCTAAAATTTAGTTTTATAGTATCTTACATTCCTGCTATCTTTGGTTTTTGTGTTTTTGTTTGGTTTGTTGTTTTTTTTTTTAAGTTAGCCTGGCACAGTATGATGGTGCAGTTCTAGCAGTAGGTTTAAAAAAAAAAAAAAAAGTAAAAAAATAATAAAAATAACCCGCTCTATTAACCAGAGGAGAAAGATGATACTGTGGCAGATCAGTAGCAAATAAGTGACTTAATCGATGCTTTACTGTAGTTAAATAGCTATGGCCTTACTACTTTGTCAATATCAGCTTAATTGTCTTGAAAATGTCCGCTATTTTTACTGTTACCCAAGTGAATGTTCACCTGGGGTAAAATATCTGGTATGTACAGATGATATTTTAAATTTGTAAAATGCGCCATTGTATTACAGACGATGCAACAGAAATGCACTTCGGGGGGAAATTGCTTCTGATAAGTTTTTTTGTAAATCCTTGATTACTACAGATATGCAATAGACTTTTTGTTTCTAATTTTGATATTTCCTTCTGAAACGTAAGATTGTTGCCATTAATCTGAATGATTTATCATGCTCTTCTTTGTGTATATATTACATATAGTCTGAGCTTCCTTTAGGATGGTACATAATTTTGGTTTGTTGTAGTATTTTTAGTTGGCTCTTCTCTTAAGTGCCTTTAGCATAGGCACTATAAGAGGTTAATAGAGTCTGTTTTTAATGTACAGTTGGGAGGACTTGAAACAGAGTTAAAGCAACTTATTTCTGAAAAAAAATCCATCTGCAAACTAACCTGTAACAACTTTAAAATTTTATATTTAAGAACCAGAGGTTTATTTTTATGGAGCTTCAGTTATGGATACAGTTTCCAAAAAAAAAAATAATAAAAAAATGCAACTTCAAATGTAAAACAGACTGTGCATAAAGGGTTTTTGTTCTAATTTTTATAGAATACAAAATATTCAGATAATATATTGAGCTCAAGTTACTACAGACATCTTGTTCCTCCCGGATGAATCCAGCTTCCCCTTGGCATTTACGATCTCTTCTTCAAAGTGGTAGGGCTTCAGTGAAAGGAGAAAAAAAAGAAAAAAAAAAAAAAAAAAAAGCGACTTACCTGGCTTCTATACTTTTGTCTGTTCTGGTATATTCCTGTTGTCAAAACTGTCCAAAACAAAATTTGTGTAAAGTAGGTTCATGCTTTAAATGTTAAAATGATAATACATGTATTTGTATTTGTTTTTGACATTGCCAAGGTGCTATGGGAAATTGAAATAACAGTTAGAAAAATAAAGCTGATTTAAAAGAAAAAAAAAAAAAAACACCAAAAAACCAAAAACAACAACAACAAAAAAACCCACAACCCCCCAGGTGTCACTTGCCTGTGTTGCGGTCTGGGGGCCTGAGGGGCGGGGGGGGGGAGAGGTGGCGGTGTCTCCCCGTGAGGGGACATGAGGGGACAGGGGAGGTGGCGTTGTCCCCCCGTGAGGGGACATGAGGGGACAGGGGAGGTGGCGGGTCCCCCCGTGAGGGGACACACAGGAGGTGGCGGTGTCCCTCAGGGTGTCAGGACAGGGAAAGTGGCGGTCCCCCCGTCAGGGGACGCGCGGGAAGCGGTGCTTCCCCCCTTGAGGGGACACGGGGGGCAGTGGCCTCGGGCCCCCGTGAGGGGACAGGCGGGAAGCGGCTGACCCCCCCTGAGGGGACAGGGGACGCGGCGGGCCCCGCTGAGGGGAGCCCCGGCGGCCCGCGGTGCCCAGGGCCGCGCTGCGGGACCGGCCCCCCCGGGACGGGCGGTGCGAGGCGAGCGGCGGGGCCGGGCCGCGGGGGGGGCGCGCGGCGGCGGGAGGCCGGGCCGGGCCGGGCCGGGCGAGGCGGGCGCGCCGCCCCGTCACGTGACGACGGCGCTGGGGCTCAGCATGGCGGAGGTGGCGGCCGCTCCCGCCGTGCCCGCGATCCGGAGCCCCCGGCGCTGAGCCGGAGCCGCGCCGACCCGGCGGCCGGACCTGCCTTTTCCCCACCCCCCCCCTTCCCCCTCCTTCCCTCCGCCCGCCATGGCCGAGCTGGCGGCCGCGGGCGTCTCCTCGCTGCCCCGCGAGGTCCGTGAGCAGCTGGCTGAGCTGGAGCTGGAGCTCTCCGAAGGTGAGGAGCGCCGGGCCGCGCCGGGAGCCAGCCCGCCTGCCCTGCCCTGCCCTGCCCCCGGGGCGCCGGCCCGGCCGCCGCGGCCTCCTCCCGCGGCCCGGGCGGGGGGAGCCTCCGGGGGGGGGAGGGGGGAGCGGGGCTGACGTGGGTCTGTGGGAGAGGAGGCCCGCGGCTGGGAGGGGGGGGGTGTCCCTGCGAGGGGGCCGGGGGCTTGTCTGCGTGTGTGGGGGCTCCCAGAGGCTCCCTGTGAGGGGGCCGGGGGGCTCCCAGAGGCTCCGTGTGAGGGGGCCGGGGGCCTGTCGGTGTGTGGGGGGCTCCCAGAGGCTCTGTGCGAGGGGGCTGGGGGCTTGTCCGGGGGAGGGGAGTTTCACAGGCTCCGTGTAAGGGGGCTGGGAGCCTGTTTGGGGGGGGTGGGCTTCCAGAGGCTCCCTGCGAGGGGTCAGGGGCTTGTCTGTGTGTGGGGGCTTCCAGAGGCTCTGTGCGAGGGGGGCCGGGGGGCCTGTCTCCGGGGGGCTGGGGGGTCCCAGAGGCTCCGTGCGAGGGGTCCGGGAGCCTGGGGGGGGGGGGGGGGGAGTTCCAGAGGCTCCGTGCAAGGGGGCTGGGTTGGGGGGGGGGCTCCCAGAGGCTCCGTGTGAGGGGGTCGGGGGCCTGTCGGTGTGTGTGGATCTTCCAGAGGCTCCCTGTGAGGGGGCTGGGGGCCGGGCTGTGGGGGCTGTGGGGCTCCCAGAGGCTCCGTGTGAGGGGGTCGGGGGCCTGTCTGTCTGTGTGTGGCTTCTAGAGGCTCGTGAGAGAGGCCTGGGGGTGTGTGGGGGGCTCCCAGAGGCTCCCTGCGAGGGGTCTGGGGGCCTGTCGGTGTGGGGGGGGCTCCCACAGGCTCCCTGCGAGGGGTCTGGGGGCCTGTCGGTGTGGGGGGGGGCTCCCACAGGCTCCCTGCGAGGGGTCTGGGGGCCTGTCGGTAGGGGGGGGGGGGGCTCCCACAGGCTCCCTGCGAGGGGTCTGGGGGCCTGTCGGTGTGTGTGGGGGGGCTCCCACAGGCTCCCTGCGAGGGGTCTGGGGGCCTGTCGGTGGGGGGAGGGGGCTCCCACAGGCTCCCTGCGAGGGGTCTGGGGGCCTGTCGGTGTGTGTGGGGGCTCCCACAGGCTCCCTGCGAGGGGTCTGGGGGCCTGTCGGGGGAGGGGGGGGGCTCCTACAGGCTCCCTGCGAGGGGTCTGGGGGCCTGTCGGGGGGGGGGGGGGCTCCCACAGGCTCCCTGCGAGGGGTCTGGGGGCTTGTCGGGGGGCGAGGGGGGGGCTCCCACAGGCTCTGTGTGAGGGGGCCGGGGGCTCCCACAGGCTCCCCGTGAGGTGTCTGGGGGCCTGTCGGGGTGGGGTGGGGGGGCTCCCACAGGCTCCCTGCGAGGGGTCTGGGGGCTTGTCGGGGGGCGAGGGGGGGGGCTCCCACAGGCTCTGTGTGAGGGGGCCGGGGGCTCCCAGAGGTTCCCTATGAGGTGTCTGGGGGCCTGTCGGGGTGGGGTGGGGGGGCTCCCACAGGCTCCGTGTGCGGGGACCAGGGATGAGGGGGAGTGAATGTGCGTGGGGTGGGCCGGGGGATGGAGGGGCTCAGCCCGTGGGGAGGGGCTGTGGCTGGGGGGGGAGCCCCCTGCCAGGCCCGGGGGGACCCTCGGCTGGCCAGGGGCGATGAGCCCCCTCGGAAGGGCTTTTCTTGTGGCCCGTTTTCTGTCGTTCCTGAGCTGGGGATGCGGAGTGGGAGGGAGGGAGAGGCTCTGGGGGACAGCCGGGGGTCCTGGGCAGGGGGGGAGGCGAGGGGCTTTGGGTGCAGAATGAAGCCAAACCCGGTGTTCTTTCCACTTTGTGAGTTAAGTTCTTTTGCACAGCCGTAACCGGGACAGAGCATGCGCTTTTTTTCTGTTTCCTTTTTTGCATGGGTATGTCTTTGTTTCCTAGTGCTTAAAACGCTGCTCTCCATAGAGCTTTGTTGCAAAGTTCCCTGGTGGAAGCCGGAGGGCGAGGGATGAATCTGAGGCAGAGGGTGAAGGTTGCAGAGCAGGTAGCTCCGTTTTGCATCTCTTTATAAATTCATCCAGGCAGCTTGGTGCCATCAGCAGGGGCTTCTCGGGAGGGCTTCCTGCAGGGCTGCAATAATTTCTCTCCGGCTTCAAACTTTGGAAAAAAAAATCAAGTTGGGGTAACATCTTTCGTTACTCGCTTTGTCCCAGAACGCGCAGTGTCTAGAGGAAACCTGCTCCTTGTTTTGCAGCTTAGAATTCTTGCGCTGAGCTGGGCGCTGGCACCCTCCGCTGCCCGCATGGGTGTAGGATGCCAGAGGAAGAGCCCCTGGTAGTGCTTTCTTAACGCAAATTATTTGTCATTAAAACTTCGAATGTTAGCTGTTTGGGGTTTTTCTTCTCAGGTGTTTTTCAGATATCCTTTCTGTAAACATTTAACTAAAGTAGATAATGCTATCAGGTATTTGGGTTTGGGTACTCCACGGTAACGAAGAATCGAAGAACGTTCTCTTGTTTTGCTAAAAATGTAACGTGAAAGGAATTTTTTTTGTTTGTTTGTTTGTTTTTTTAAGATGTTACTGTGGCTGGAAGCCCACTATAGTTTGACCCTGTAATATATGGCGCTGCAAACTTTAAATCCTTTTGCTAGAATGGCTGGCTGTGACATCATTCTGATTTTTAGTAGGCTTCTCAAATAGCTTAAACTTCAGCGTGGTGAAGTTTTCTGTGTTATATAAGTAATTCTCTGACTATTAAATCCACTGCCCCTTTGTGGATTCCGTGCTCAGATTTCTTAATATGCACATTACGGATTTGTTTGCGCACGTCACTTTTTCTATCAAAAAGAAAAAGTAAGTACAAAGAATTTGGGGTGACTTTGTCCCTGAGCTCTTGGAAACGTCTTGCCTGGTATCTTGCTGCTGAGATAGCTGAGGCCTGACCTGTAAAGGAGCCGAGTGAGTCAGTGAGGTAATGTCATTGTATAGTTCTTGAAAAATACGCCCTACTTTGAAGCTGAAGCTTGAACATTTTAAGCTGTATGCATGCATCGTTCCACTGCCAATAACTATGGACTGTTTATAGTAAACAATATTGAATGGAAACATCTTATTAAAAATGGTGGTAATGCTTCATGTTTAACTGATTAGCTATTGCTCAGATAAGAACACTTGATCCTTTTCTCCCCCACCCCCTTTATTTGTCTCTAGGCTTGACTGTTTACTATATAAATGTTTCTGTCAGGTTTCCTGGGTAGGAGCACCTCGCTTTTGGAACAGGAGAGGAATTGCATTTGCACAGAGTTGGTACGAGTAGCCCGGGGTCCCCGACTGCAGGAGCTGGGAGGCTTCTCTGTCCTTGGTGTATGGTCTTGTGGTGGGGAGCACCTGAGTGCTGCTGGAAGGTGGTTCAGATGCAGGAGGCTGTAGGCTCGGAGCGTAATCCAGTTGTGTGCTGAGCCTCGCAGTGAGTTTTACACAGGGCTGCGTTACCGTTCACTGCCACGGTGTAGAGAATTTCCAACAATATGGGGGAAATACAGCATTAAAATCTTATCAGGCGTTCGGGTTGTGAAAGATGCTGTGTCAGCAAGTAGGGTGCAAAGTGGAGCAGGATTAGTTTAATGTGTGCTTAAAATAGAAATCATAGTTTGCAACGATGAGCCATGAGACTTTCTTCAGGAACAATCTGTGCGGACAGAGCAACAGGACTAATTATACCTCTACCAGCCCTGGATTATTCCTTACTGAGCCTTGTGGTCAGCATGGCAGTAACAGCAGTCCCATTCCTGAGTGCACTTAAAATGTCTTAGCAAAACGGTGGAAAGTGTTTCGGGAAACGGTAATTGTTTATTAATCAACAGAAATGGCATTTCTTTTTTTTTTTTTTTAGTCTTTTATCGTGTGTCTTCGTTTGGCCTCGGTGATTGATTTGAGTCTAAGTCATTTATTTCAAAGCGTAGATAAGAATTCAGCTGTCTTCTGTCAACGTGAAGTACATTATCCCCAAATCTGAAACATGACGCTTTACAGAGACATTGCATTTCCTTACGGAGGGGTCAGTGTTGTAGCCACTAAGTAAAAAATGTTAAAATAACAACAATTGTGTATAAGCAGTGAGTTGGGTCACAAAACCTGGAACCTGTTCATTACTCATGTTTTCCTTCTCTTCTCACTTCTGGCTTTTTTTCTCTTTCTAGTGCTTTTCTTCATCTGTCAGTGACGCCCACATTATGCATCACTAACGATGGGAAGGGCTGTCTTTGTATTTGCATCTGCTTCTTTTTCATGGGTAAAAGTGCCAAAGTTTAGCTTTAAAGAAGACTTTTACCCCCGTTTTCACATTTTTGTAAGTACGGGAGCTCAGTCTTAGGCCTTTGGGCTTTGCAGCTGTGTTTGAAGGTGACTTTGTGTCCCCTGTATGATGCTGTGTCTTCAGATGTTTGCAGCGTGTGCTGATCAGTTCGTAGAACACGGTAAGTGGCGGAATCTGTCCCATATTCGGCTGAAAACGTTGGTATTAAAGCACTTCAGCACTCAGCTTGGGGAGGTCTGGGTGCTCTTCTACTTGGGTGAAATTCTCGAGCAGCTCCTCTCGTGTGAACTTCATCGCAGCCCTGTTAATAGAATCTGGAATAGCCAGATTCAGATGTTTTAATTAAGCACGTCCAGTGGGTTTGTTTTACGCAGCGCACACCACGAGACTATTGCACTGCTCGTGCGGTAAAGTTTCTTCTCTTGGTACAACATAGATGGTGTGACAAGAGCTTTTGCTTTGAAAGTAGGACAGCTGTCTCCCGGGCTGCGCTGTACAGGCCAGCTTTTCTCTGAGAGGGTTAAGCGTGCTCATAAAGAGCTTATTTGGCTATTTGGCTGCCTTTTTTTTTTTTTTTTTTTTTTTTTTTGTTGTTGTTGTTTCACTACAGTTTCTGTCTCGTCTGTTGCTTTTGATTAGTAAAGGGGTGTTAGTGAACTTCAACTTGTGATATCTGTGAAAGTACGAGGCACGGGCCGAGGGGAACTCCACCAAGGAACAGCAAGGAATTCCCCTGTTAGCAGTGCAGGCCTTGAATATAATTCCGGTTGCTTCTGTGTTGGGTGACAGGGTTATCGTGTCAATACTCTTGCCTCATGTGCAGAAGGAGCTGGTTTCTGTTTACTTTTCTAGTTAAACATACATTTCGTTGTCTGGTTGGTGATTTTGCGTGGGTGTTTTTTCTGTGAATGGCTTTCATGCACCTGTGTTTGTTCCTTTCAAAGCTGATTGTCTCTTGCTGAAGAATTGAGGCTCTGTCTGCAGAGGAAAGCTTTGTATTAGGATTTTCAGAAGCTGAAGACCTAGCCAAGGATGGTGGCAAGTGTGGAAAAAGTAGTATCAGCAAAACAGTTGAAACCCAGGATGGAAGGCCAGCCAAATAGGATAGAACCTTACTGGAAGAAAACATGTTGACTCAAGCAAGTGGGTAGAGTCTTTATTTTGTTTGGCTTGAGAATTTCCTATGGAATCATGTTATTTTTCTGTTCTTTCAAAAATCGTGCGCTGCAGTTTTCATTCTTCGATTGTCAGGCGCCTGCTGGAGTAGGTGAGGATCTTTTTTTTACAGACTGAAGTAGCTGAAGCACAGAATTCAGACAGATGAGAGGAGGGTCAAAGGAAGTCATTGTCCGAGCAAGGACTGGCTGCGTGGATTTTGCTGAGTGAGCAGAAAGGTTTCACTTCAGTTTCTCCCCTCCCGTTCAGAGGGGAGCTGTGGCCGTAGCACAGGAAAGGTTGAAGAAGAGCTTATAAACATAAGCAAGTTGGATCTGGTCGTCTTGTAGCTAGCAGGACTTACGGGTGGTTTTTGTGAATTTATGCAGCATCTCACCCACAAGTCTTGCATTAGGCAAAGCTAGGAATGGGAAGGCTTTTATGTTGCTTCCTTAATTTACCTGCAGGACTGACAGCTGATGGGTACCAAATCTGCTGAGAAATCTGCCTATGGCTTTGACACAGACTTTCTGTATGCAGCCAACAAAGGCACAGTTCTGAGGCAGGGCTTTGAAATGCATAAAGAAACCTTTTGGAGCATGTCCTAGGGAGCTGTTCACGCAAATCGGGAGATGATCGTTCCTGCCCTGTTTGGCTTTACAAAGGTTCTGATAAGAGCCTTCACTTCAGGTGCTATTGTATTTTCTTAAGCCTTGCAACCCAGGAAGAAGTGATGCAAGCGTGGCAGCGCAGGGGTTCCTTGCCATGTCCGTGTCTCACCAGAAAAGGAAATACAACTCAAGTCGTGCTCGGGAGGAGCAAAGTCACAGATCTGTGGCCAGTGCATCAAACAGAAGGTCCGGAAGATGATCACAAATTTCTACTCTGCGGATGGTCAAAGCAGAATGATTTAAATGACTAATGGTTTGGAGAGAGTGAGTTAAACGCAAATAGTGAAAGAAATATTTTGGCTACTGTGAGTGGGAGTAGGTTTTACTGTTGGTACATGTTTGATGCGTGTAAACATGGTGAAGAAAAGGAAGGTTTTGGGAGCACCCGGGCTGATATAATAAAGAATAACCAGGAGAGTTAAAGAATGTGCATATTTTTGTGTTGTCCCTTTTATACTTGGGAAATGAGGAGCAAGTTTGGGGCTATTTTTAAAAGCTGCAGCTCTGACCCTTTGCCTTGGGGAGAGGAGGAAATTAGAGGCTTTAAAGAGAGTCCTCCACCTCCTCCCTGACTGCTTCTCTGAAGCTTTGCTGGAGTTAGAACCAGTTTTCCTCAGCTGGGTGGAGGGGACATCTGGTAGCAATGATTCCTGGTTTGTCTTTTATGATTCTTACTACTTCCAGTATGGGTGGTATTTGCAGTTTCAGCTGGATACTTAGGCTGGAAATGTTAATCAGACCTGTTAGCCTGACACATCTGCGCTAAAGCCGCATTTGGTGTTCTTTTTGTGGTGTCCTAGATAACTGATCTTCAGTTTTCTATTTTAAATTCTGTAGCATGAAATATTAAGTAGTAAATGTGATGGATGGCAGCATAACTGCACGGAGCCGGATTGCTGGTCTTTCAAACGTGCATCTAACTAGGCAGTGCTCGGAGCTCCCTGGGAAGCTCTGCCTGCAGAGGACCCCTCGTGTTTCTAGTTCATTGGTAACGTTGCGGAAAGGGTGATGGGTTCCTTCCTGGTTCCCTCTATCTGATTCGGTTTTGTCGTGAAGCTTTCTATTCATTGGGTTTATCATGTTTATTCAGTGGCGAGTTTCAGAAGCCAAAGAGTGAACTAATGGTGAGAAGTCCCAGAGGTGCAAGCAGAAGCTGAATAGTATCCTGTTTTCATTTGTTTCAAATACCATGTTCAGATAATTTCTTAAAATGGTTTTCTTTAAACCGTGTGTCTCAAAGTTATAAAAAGCATTTCCTGACTCTCTCAGAGAGTTGCTCGGTTGCTGTTTGGACCTGGGTTAACAGTGAGAGGAACTGAAGCATTCCTCTGTTGAGGTTGATTCAATCCAAAATTTTTCTTAGAGCTTATGAAATCAGGGACAAGTCATCAGGCCAGGATGTCTCGTTCTATTAATTAGAATGGAGGACTCTTAAATTTGCACCATGTGTGAGGAAACAGTGATTTATAGCTAACGGATGCTCTGCAGGCAGCAGCATTCCATCTGCTACACGAATTTTCCCATTACATTTTGATGAAAAGTCTTGGGAAAAGCCTCACACCTGTATTTCTCATTGTGAATAATGTTTGCCAGTGGTGGGGTTGTTACTCTGGCCTGGATATTTTTTTGAGTAAAATGCCTATTTCTATCAGCTTGCTTTTTTTTTTTTTGCAAACTTCAAAGCTGAGAGTTTCTGAAACACTACTTAGAATAAACACAGGCAGGAGAGATTATGTTTATACCAAAGATAGTCAGTGTAGTAGTAACTTTCCTTGCTGCTTTTGTGAGCAAAGGCTTTTACTTATTGTATCTTAAGCTGATTAAAAGAAAAAAAAAAAAAAGGGGTGTGTGGGGAAACTTGCTTAAAGTTTTAGCACTTCTCTGCCAACATAAACTTTTTCTAATTCTTGTTGACTTGAGAATTGCTGATACAAACTAGGTCTTTCTGGACTTTGAATTCCATGGGGATGGGGGCCCACAGGGCATACATTAATATATTTCGTGAACCCAGGACGCGAGTTACTGCCTGAGTGATCAACAACTGAGCCTCTCAGAATTGTTCCCCAGCAGTCAGGCAACCTGCTTTTCACCAACTCCATGTCCCTAGGGAGCAAAAATAACCAGGAGAATTGTATCCCTGCCTGATAAAATTAGGTCTTCTGTAATCTCTCTCAGAACAGCCGGATGGCTAGCTGCCTTGAAAAACATATGTTTTAATGCAGGAATAATGCATTCCATTTAGGATGGCTATAGCCGTGGGAGCTGGTTGACTTAGTGGATAAAGCACTCCCATTTTGCCTCTGGGATCAGGACTAATGTCAAACATCAGGTCTAAAGAGCAGCGGTGGAAAAGAATTCTTTGGGATGTTTCTCCTCCTGTCTTTCACTCTTCACAGGGATATTGTTCCTGTACCTTGGTCGTCCTAAAGGAGTTTCAAAACTGAACCGTCCTGTTATCGGCGATAAAGTGCGAATTGCAAAGAAGAGGAGTTAATGTGTGTATTTCTAGATTTTAGCTCGCTCTGCATTAAGAAAACTGATTTAGGAATAGTAACGCTGATGGTTCCTCTAATACGAGTTTATACTAATTATCTGAGAGCAGCATGGGTTACTCGGTGGAGGAAGTTCTGCTTTATTCCTGCCTTTCCTGGTAGAACTCCCCTGCTCAGAGGGAAGTCACTGCAGCCACAGGCATCTCCATCGTGCAGACAAAGCCCTCTGCTCTGTTGGGAATTGATCATCATGTGATACTTCCAGCTCCTCCTTCCGAGCTGCTGCATTTCATTACAGGAAGCTAAGAATAAGTATTTTCCCACTAATAATTATTTTCCATATGAGCCGCTGCTGTAGCTGCTGCAGGGAGGGACTGTGGGTGACCAGGAGGGGTGACAGGCTGTTTGTGTGGGATGAGCCACGGGAGATTTCAGAAGCACCGAGTTTAGAACGTACGAATGAAAGAAGTTGTGAGGGGGCATTTGGTTGCCCGTAAATTGGAAGGATGCGGTTGAAAATGGGAGTGATGCAGCAGATAAAGCACCAGGAGAGCTGAGAGATTTGGTTTCTGTGTGTGACTCCATCCCATAGCTGCGCAGCCACCCTTCCAGAAAGGGTAGTTAGATGAGGATGTGTTAAAGAAGGTTTTGTGTTGCCTGTTGTCCCACCTGTACCCTTAATGCATCAGCTCTTCATTTAGAGTGCTGATTAACCTTTGACATGAAGAGCCATTTCAGTATGAAGCACCTTTTCTGGAAATACAGTAATAATTTGCTCGCTGGGAACAGGAGCGACTGCATGTATGTCGGTGTGGATGTCCTGATAAGATTGTTTTCTTTGCCTAGTGGTTGCGTCTTCATCATCGCCTTTTGCTATAATTACCTGCTGTGGAAGCCTCGCCTGCTTCTCTGGAAGCAACGATCACATAGATAAGCTGACCAGCCAAAAGAAACCCTGAGGAGGGGAAGGAGGCTTTGAAGTTTTCTGCTTACTTTCTAGAAAGAGGTATGAGCAAGGTTAACAAACAGTTGTAAAAGGTCACGCTTCGCCTTTTCTGGCAGGAAGGCGAGACGTGTAGCTCGCATGGCTTTGTGCTGCGCGGCGGCAGCTGATCCTCCTGCTCACAGTGTGCGTTGTCACTGTGGGAAGGAGAACGAGGGTTACTCTGAAGAGCTGGGAAGTGACATGGCAAATTCCAGCCTGGGATTGTTCACCCTGCGATGGAGAGCAGAGTCAGGTGATGTGGGCAGCAGATAAGGGGTCCTTGATCCTCGGCGGTTCTGGTAGAGGAATAAACAGATCTGCAGCTTATTAAACTGTGCTGAATTCTTTCCCCCCCCCCCCCCCCCCCCCCAAAAATGCCTATTAAAGGTGTTCCATTCCTGGCATTATCAATTAAAAGCTCGTTGTGTGTCCCGTGGTGGGGTTCTACCAAGGTACCAGCGGCTAAACGCAGGGCTCCTTGCAGAGCTGTTTGTGTGTGTGGAAGAAGGGAGTTGCTGGAAAGTTTGCTTCGGATGACTCTGTGCTGTGTCTCTAAGCTGGAGAAAAGCGTGTGTGCTCCTACGGTGTGTCCTCAAGAACTCCAGCCCTGGTTTCATAACAAAGCCTTCGGCAGCAGCATTGGCTCGAGACACTCTCACCTCTTAGCACCTTACTCCTTTCCATCTCGGAGAACGCAGGCGCCTCGGCTCTGCGTTTTGTAAAGCTGTGAACTTTGGCAAACTGGAGAGGGCAATTGATTAAACTTTTAGGAATGTAAACTTTGCTTCTTAAAAAAATACCGGACCATTTACTTGATTTCATGAAAGCGTTTGCAGGTAACCAAATCATAAATTATTCTGACACAGCTGGGGATTTTTTAAGGCTTTTGGCAATCCTGGAAAAAATACTGAACAGCACAAGGCTGAGACCTGTCTTGTGTAAGCAGAAAGTAGATCTCTTAATACTCCGGTGCTCGTGTAAATGTTTTTTGAGATTGAGACCCGTGTTTATTCTTAGGGCAGAAACTTTTAAGTGATCCCTTGTGGATTAAAAAAAAAGAACAATCCTTATTGTAATTGGAACGAAAACCTCCATACTTGCGTAGTTTGGGATTGGAAGTTGCTGCAGTGAAAAGGGGGAAGTACTGTTATTTTCAGTTCACAGACAGGAAGGCGCGATGTACGGAGGTGAGGTGGGTTGCTGGGTCACACAAAGGCAGCAGAGCAGATCTGTGGGCGCTCAGCCCTCTGCTCTGTAGAAGTGGGTACGTTGTCACTTAAAAAGAAGAGACTTTGAAATACGCGGTCTGATAAGGAGAAAACAGATGCCTGTGCAGCGTGCTGGGAGTTGGCGTGTTCTTCTACGCGTCCAGGTAATCTGAGGTTTAGCTGTGAGGGGTGATGGTAAGTTTTGGTTGCACACGATATGAACCAACTGTATTTGTGGAATTTCTTCTCTCTGCTTGAAATTCTCAAGCCCTTCTTGAAAACGTCCTGAACTCAAAAAGTCCTGTGGTGCAGAAAAACGTCAATTATTGAGTCCCAAACAGGGAGAATCATGGATGAAGACAAAGCAAATGAGTCAGATATAAGTAATCCCCATTATGTCTTGGCTGCAGCCACACCTAGAAACCTTGAACAAACATTGCTGTTCTGTTTAGTTATTCCTGTGTTTGATAGACTTTACTTGTTAAGTCCTGTTTTAAAATTGCAGCGTGTAAAAATTGTGTAGGGCTAGTCGCCATTAGTGTAGGAGGACTTACCGACGTTGTTTTCATAGCTTTGACCAGACACACCGAGGCCTGCGCTAGAAGATAGTTGATTTGCTCTCGTATTTCCCCCAAATACAAAACCTTGGAGTTGGTGGTGCCTTGGAAGGCTTTCAAGGCAATTCTTTTTGCAGTAGGCCTTTAAAAAAAAAATAAAATCTGGCTAGAGCTGCAAACAGGAAGAGGCAGTTACCCTTTGCCTTTTGTGTATCACAACGTTGTTCATTGTACAAAGCTTTGGTAAAACACTTTTGGTTAGAGCGTGGAAATTGTGAAGGAAAGCATTTGGATCTGGCAAAATCATACTTGATGTATTAGGGTTGCTATCATGTCTCTTACTAGTAATTACTTAGCTAATAGCATGTGCCTTTTTCCTCTTTCATGGTGTTGAAGCTGATTTTTATTAAATCTGAACGAAGGGTTTTTTTTTTCAGGTGAGACTTAAAGGGAAAAGAAAATCTGGACCCTTCCCCCTCCTCTAATTCTAATTCTTTTTCAGCTCCTGTAAACGGGGGCCTGAACTCTTGTCTGTTAAGCGTGGCTGTCGCCAATTCCAGGTTTTTTTTGAACAGAGGTTAGGGTTTGTTTTCTGGTTCTCATCCAAACACGTACCATTTGCTTCGCATTGTTCTTTTGCACTGTCTGCTCTCCTCTGGGCTTTGTATGTGGCCTATGGAACGTGACCTTCTGGCTCGGAAGAGTTCTAGAGATTTGTCTTACGCACACTTACCTGCAGTAATCCTTCTCAGTTTATCGGTGTTGCAGTGGGATAGCTTGTGATATTCAACCCATTCGTTTCCCTGGGATGTGAAGGTAACTTCTTGGGTTGAACCTGGTGGGGAAAGCCAGGTAGAAATAAAAGTTCGTGTGCTGGCGGCTCTTCAGGGGCTGATTTATGGAGGCTTGCTGTTCCCTACGTTGAGTCTGTAGTAGCAAAGGTGACACTTTCTTCTTTTCACGTTCTAGAGATGGAAACGGATTTGGCAAAGCAACAAGGGAGGGGGCGCGAAGTAAGGTAGATGGTGGTGTCAGAGTTCTCCATGCCGTGCAGGATGCCATACCTTGGCCTCTTCTCTTTGGACAATAATTACTACTTCTGTTCTCTTGTTTAAAATTAGAAAATACCTTCCTGCGAACAATAAAATGGTGTGAAAGACACCGACATGTTGTACGGCACTGCAGGCACACTCCTCTTCCAGCGGAGCCAGAACTATTTGGGCAGAAGGATAAAAGGAAAGACTTGGCGTGCAGAACTGGGGAAGGAGTAAATAGTCTTCTGTTCGGATTGAGTTTGGCTTCAGGTTATGAACGATCTGGCAACAGTACAGCGTGGAGCGTGTTCGCTGCTTTCTATTGCAAAGTGACAACCTCTCGGTTGTGCTGGTGCAGCTGCTCCTGGGGCCGCCTTGGGATCTGGATTGAGGAGCTGACGCGGTTAAAACCACCGAACAGTATCGCTGTTGAATGCTCGACATCACGAGAGGATAGCCTGCAGGACAGCCCAAGGAAGGGAGCATGAAAGGAACGAGTGAAGTGGAGAGATCTGGGAGAGAGAGATGCGTGAGCTGGTTTTTTTTTCTGTAATTCTGCTATCAAGAATAGCTATTTAAGAATAGCTTAAATCTTCTGTGGGTGAAATTTAACAAAAAGTCTCCGAGAGTTATTGTCGCATCGGAGTAAGCTAGCAGTCGTTGGATTGTTTCCACGTTTTAAAGGGTTTGTTTGGAGCCGTTTCATAGATTCCCAGTTGAAAGGTAGATTTCTTGCTCCTTCAGCACATTCTGCCCCGAGCAATTGCAGACAGCATCTCTCGTCTTAACTCACTAAACCAGTTAACGTTTGAGCTTTTGAACATATTGTCTGCTATTGAAGTGTTACGGCCTGGTAGGTACAGAAACAAAAAAAGACTCTGCTGGTTGTTCCAGGGAGTAACCTCACGGAGGGGGAAAGGCTGACTTGGGTTTCCCGCGATACCCTTCACCTCGGCTTGCGCAGGGTGCAGATGCAAAGCCGCCCCGCGTTATCGGTGGATGGAGGCACCTATGAAAAGGAAGAAGGCAGCCAGGCTGGGGCAGCTTGCCAATTGCTTAAAGCCTTTGTTAGAGACTAAAGGAAACCTGCGCCCATTTAGGCACTAGTACAGCCCCGGGGGCTTTCTTGGCCTCGTATGTAAAGAAGCTGAAGGCAGCCGCGTGGAAATGATTGCACGCTTTGGCACGTCGCTCTCCATTAGCTCTTTAGGCCCTGGTGGTTGTGTTTGAACGCGAAGATCTTGTGCTTAATTCTCAGGATTTTCATCCCGTGGGTCTTGTCAGTAATAGCGCTTCAACCCAGCTGTTGAAACCAAACCACGAGGAAAAGTATCTTCTGTGCAAGAACACCTGCAAAACCGGTCTCCTCTTGAACTGCTGGGAGCCCGCGTGTGACTTCATCCTGCTCACAAGGAAGGAGATGTCTCCAGTGGTCAGGCCCTGCTGCCCTGGGAGAGGTGCTGCCTCCGCGCCAGCTCCTTTCTCCCTATGATAAATTCCTCATTCCCAGCTTGCTCTGTGCTGAAATAAAAAAGGAGACGCAAACTCAAGTATCGAAATAAATGTCAATTTTAAGCCGGTGCCACCAGGCAAATCAGAAAGGGGCACGCTTTCCCTCTGAAATCTGTGCTGCTCTGCCTTTTCCCTTTACCTCGGCATGAAAAGAAGATTTTTGGAGTGATTTATAGCTGTTACGCCAGGCTCGTCAGGGCTCCTAGTCTCATCAGGACGGCTAGGACGGTGTTGTCTCTGTAGTCGAGTGGTTGACTTCGGCAGGCTGCATTTCTGGGCTAGGGTGGTTGGTGGTGGTTGTTTTTTGTGGTTTTTTTTTTTTTTTTTTCCTTTTAGAGCTTTTAACATGAAATATTCAATCATACCTGTGCGGAGCAGGATTGATACAGGTAGCATGCCTCAGAGAACTGTGGAGAAGGTGTCAGGCTGTGAGCACATCCCACGTTTGTGGTTTCTACGTACTTGTGTCTTTTCATGGAGCTGGTAGCTACCCGAGGGTGACTTTGGGGTTTCGGGAGAAATTCTGTGTCTTCCTCCAGCAGAATTAGCTGGGGCTGCAGGGGACATCTCTCCAGAGTGTCTTGAAGAGAATCTGAGGTACTGCAGCCTACCAGGTGCTTGTTGTTCATGGGTGCTCCAGCTTGGCTGTCACTGAAAAGGTCGGTCAGCATTTATTTGGTAGGAAGATGTAAGCTGGGATACCCCGAGGAATTAATTTTGTTTCCGTATTTTTTTTTGTACAGTCCTGTGTTGCGCTTCTAGAATGCCCGGTGCTGAAGAAGCAATGATCCTGTTGTATGAAGGACATTGAAGAGAAGTGGTTGCTTTATTTCCCAAACATCCTAATTTCTCTTAAGAGACTATTACGTAGCTTGGTATGAATTTTACTTACATGAAACATATGGAGTCAGCAGACAAGTCTTACTGAACAAATTGGAGGGCAGCAATCCAAACTGATGCCTGTTGCCTACAGTCCTCCTTCTTCAGAGCTTTTGCTTAATTGCAAGCTTTCTATTTGGACTTTCATTCTTTAGCTTCTCATTCTTGGCAGAATATCTTGCTTTAAATTATTGCTGTCAACACGTCCTTAGCCCTTCCTGCTCCCCCCCATATCCCCTTAAATTGTGTAGTACTGTCTGTGGTGCTTCAGATTGCTATAAAAAGGCCATTATGTTTGTAGTTGAAAGCAAAGCCTGCTGTGAATATAATATTTTACAAAAAGATACAAGCATCTCCCTGTTAATATTATTACATTGATACACTGGTTTTATAAACATTTTAGCCTTCTTTGAAACAGTTGATATCTAGTGATTATGGCTCCATTAGCTGTACTAACAGATGGTTCATACGCAAGTACTTTTATGCTGTCATCTAAGGCAGAAATGCGGAAAAGAAAAGGAATGTTAAATTCTCATTCCTTCGGTGGTAAGGCTGGGAAGTTAGCGTGTGGTGGAGGATCTCACATTAACCTAAGATCGTGTGACCGAGGAGGAAGGAAACTCCCACCTGGAATGATGCAGAATAGATGGGAGAGGGGTAACGAGTCATGCTGGAGCAGGACAGCGGAGAGCACTGGTACCAGAATGGGTTGTGAGCCGGTGGGGCCAGACCACAATGGAGATGATCTCTGGATGGGTCCAGCGCAGGGTTCTGTAGGGTTTGCAGGATTTAGAGGAGGTAGGACTCCTGCAGTTAACTGAGTTAGAGGCTGGGAAAGTCCCTGCTTTCTTTACCAACCAAAATAGAGGTGGAATTAGGCCACGGACATGGAATAACTTTGCCAAGGTCGTGCTGTGGAGCTGAAGCAGCAGCTTTGCCAAACATCCGCAGTTGCCCTGTGCACCTGCATTCATTTGTGGCCTCCGTCGTATATTTTTTTCAACAGGCACAATACAGAATCGGAGACATCTGTGTCCTCACAAATGAAGATAAATCTAATTTAACATCCTCTGCACTTCTTACCTTGCTTCGTCAGGTGATGTGTTTGGTTTGTCTTGGGTTTTTATTTTGTTGGTTTGGGGTTTTTCTGGACGTTTTAGGATTGTAGATTCTTAAATTTTGCTCTGTCCGTGCCTAGAGGGAGATCAGGATTTCTTCCTGCGAGAACCAGAGAGTTCAAGGTCTTGAGCTTCTGTTTTAGATGAGCAGGTTGGAGGGCTTACATGTGTTTTTGCATAGTAATAAAGGCAGCGTAATACTGTTAGAATTAAGTGCTAATGTGAAATAAAGCAGTAAAGATTAGTTTGTAATTTGATGTAATTCTGCTTACATCTTTGAGGGAGATTGGCTATTGCTGAGAAACTGCACAGTCACCTCTGCTTTACATTTATTGCAGAATGAGAAATTAAAATATGATCTCACTCTCATTAAAATTAAGTAATTGATGTCATCGTTCAATTAAAAGATTTTTGTGGGAGCTTTTAGCAAGTCATTCCAGGTTGCTCTTAAGACCTGACCAACGAAGCACCCTTAAAGTGGAGGGAATGGTGGATAGTTGTCTTGAGGAACTGAAAGGTAAGGGAGCTGTGAATACATTTTGCTGGTTGTTGCTTTTTCAGACAGCTTGCAGTTCCCTGCCTGTACGGCTATAGCTGGGGTCTCTCTGGTTTATTCATAATTCCATCTAGGCATCCCTGCAAGAAATCTTTCGGGTTTTTTGCTCTGGCGTATACAGAACCGGAGTGGCAAAGGAGACTTGTGTTTTTGTGCTGGCTCCGTCATTTTCAGAGTATTAATATTTCATTTAGGCTTCTTGAAGCTTTTAGCAGATTTGTCAGGCTTTCTTCCCAGTGGTAGTGTGTGTGAGGACAACTTGAGAGCATTCTGATGAACTTACACTATGGAAAGTGGTTTTATTTGTTTTGATTTATGGCTGAAATACTTTTAAGCAGCTCATCCTGTTTGGTAAGTAACTTTGCCATAAACGTAACCGTAAAAGAGATCCAGCGGTTTTGCCTTTTCTCCAGCTAGAGTCCAGCCAAACAAATACTGTATCGCATCCAAGTAACACTTTTTCGTGCCAGTAAAGACCAGTCTGTATTGTCACTCACCAGTAAAAAAAACACAGATGCAGCCAGCTGTGCTGTGTCGGGAGCAGCAGGTTTCAGAGAAGCCCTCGGTGGCACGTGCTCTGCCACCGCTCCTTCTCTCGCTCCGTTTCATACGTCGTGGCACTGATGCCGGACTTCTGAATCTCCCAGGGATTTTGCCGTGACAGAAATCCTTCTGTGCTCGGCTCGAGCCCTCTGTGGCTTTCAGGCAAGCAAGCAGTGCCAACGCAGGCGTTTTGGTGTTCAACTTCCACTTGGTTAGGGCTGAAACGTGGTTATTTACACTGCTGTTATGTGTTAGAAGTCTATATAAATGATATTTCCTAATTTTTGGCCCGTTTACATTTGAGCCTGGAGAGATCGCAGCTTGTCACTGCAAATACACCGTGAAATTTTTACCCGTCACTAGACAAAAGTTTCTTCTCTTCCAACTTCGAGATGTTCTTGTCTGAGTGAAGAGCACCAGAGCAGATCTGGTGCCGGTAGGTTGCCTTTCAGTGCATGTGATAATTTGTCCTGAAAAACATTTGGAACCCGTTTAGAAATGGATCGGGGATTTTTTTCGCCCGGCCTCTGCAGCTGCCGTGAGTACACAAGCTCGTAGTTGTTTTGCATTGTGCTCGCTACGTTCTTGATCAGGCTCGTGCAGGAGTTTATGCTTTTCAGCCGACGGCTCTGAGCCTCCTGAAATCTGCCGTTCGCGGTTCAAGATGGGAACAACAAAAGGGAAACGCAGCCGGCGTTCTGGCCTCTGGCCTCAGCCATTTTTGTTTACCAGTTAATGTTTCTTTCCAGTTGGCTAGTGTTTGCTGGGTCAGTCGATCCGTTGTTTAAAAGGCTTTGTTTACCGCTAACTCGTCTTTTGATACTTCCATGCTGAATTTACCAACAGGAGTTTTTCATTTACCTGCTGAAAGCTGTGTCATTTCCAGAGGAACGTGTTTATTTTTTTTTCCCTTTTTATTACAAATAACCTGCTGTGAGTTTATTTCCACTGGATGAAGTGTCTCTCTGGCCTTTGTGGGAACAGAGTGAAGTGTCAAAATCTGAACCCTTTGGAGAATAGTTGTATTTAGGTGTTTGCTTATCCAGCAAAGCGGTATTTGCTGCCAGCTGTAAAATGTTTCCTTTTCCATTGATACTCAGCTCTTACGTGTAGTTAGGGGGCTGACTCATTAATATTACAAGTGTCATACGTGTTGTGTTAGGGCCAGTCCCGATTTTGCTGTCCTCTAAAGTGGAGACAAGCGGCGTTGGAAGCTGTCCAGTTCATTCTTCACCGGGCTTCTGTCAGCGAGATTGTTAGGCTTTAATCTGTTTCGTGGTGATGGCTTTGCTTTTCCAGAAGGGAGTTCCTTTTGTGCGTAGCTCAGACCACGCCAGAACTGGTCGTTGGGCTGTTGAGAGGATGCTGGTGGGAAGGAGAAGGGCTTACTGGTCAGAGAGGAGTGCTGTCCCCTTTCCCGAGCGATTTGTAATACGAAAGCCCTGCTTTGCCAAAATCCTGGCCTGGGTAGGCGAGGGAGGAATTCGGATGGGATGTTTTCTCAGCCTCTCTATCTCGACTGCTGTGGAGATTGTAGTCATTGTGCAAACAAAGCAGGCATTGTCCGAAGCTTTGTGTCATGCTCTGGGTTTTGGGTTGAGAGCCTCGATTCCCCGCTCACCGGGAACTGCAGGCAAGGTGTTTTGGAGCGATTGGTTGTGATTAGTCCACTGTTATCATCCCCTGTATTTTTCACTAATAAAAAATATCAACAAGGTAGAAATTTCCCGTGTAGTTTGATGATGTGAATGTTCAACGGGAAAACGGGATGGGAGAAGCAGCTTTTTAACAAGGCTGCGGTGACAGATTTTTGTAATAAACACAGTATTTGGGGTATTTTGTAAATAATTCCTGTATTCATTTGCTGTCAGATACTTAAGTCTTCAAAGTAAATCACATCTGTAACTGCAATATCTTTTTGGGTAAGCTCTTTTGTTCATTTTGTTTGCATTCTTTTTGTCAAGTTGCTGACGGTGGGCTCTTAAATAATCCTACTCATTTCTCCATACTTCCTTCCCTCTACGAGCAAGACATGTGAGAATTCAGTTTATTTAAATTGGAAGAAGAGATACTGCGCCCTTAGAGAGGCCACGGTAGGAAAGTTCTCTCTAAGTAGTAATTGTGGGTTGGGAGATAGCTTGTTGAATAAGTTCTTTCTTACTTTAAGCCTGTTTGTTTAGGTTCAAAGTCCGCTGGTGTCAATGTGGAAAGGCTATTTGTCCTCACTGGTTTGTGAAAATAATCTTATGACTGTGGTGATGTGCGGCTACGAGGCAAGAAGAAGCCACGGGTTCGGATCTTGCCGTTTTGGAATGACAGAAATATCTGTCTGATACGGCAATATCCTGCGTAACAAGGCCAGCACACTGAGATTGATCGTTCTTTCTCGTTACGATAATAACCTGAGTTATTGTTGTTTTTAAAGAGCCGTTTAGTGTACGGAATTAGGAGGAATCGATGTGCTGGGGGGAGGTGTGTGCTTTCCCTCGGAACAGGTGAGCTCAGTAGCTTTCTGGCGGATTTGCAGTGTGCAGCTGGATCGCCAAGCTGTGCGCTGAGGGTTCTCCTGTGTGCTGCTCTCGTCTGTTTTGCCCATTATTTTGATCTTCCACGCAGTTTAAAGGCTTTCACAGAAGAAGGATCTTGCCACATCCTGCTACCCAGCCTCCAAACAAAGTGCTGCTGAAGCAGACACTGACTCCTCTTTAGCACGCCGCAAGAGCCCCGAACAGAAGTCGTTCCTTGCATGATCTTGCTTGTAAAGAGCATCACAGCTGACAGAATAATGGCTTTTCTTAGGCTTGCTGGTGACATGCCAACACGGTTTCCTCAGCAATGAAATTCCTCAAGAAGCCATGGTTGCTGATGTAAACATAACTGAAAGCTTAACACAGCCCGTACTGAGCTCAGGGTCTGAAATCTGCTTCTTACACCATGCTGTACAGCGCGTTTTTCTTCTGCCTTTTTCTATTTAAATCTGCTTTCCCAAGCTTGTAACCAACTGGAACGGGTTGAGCTCTTCAAGCCAGAAAAGATGGGCTGGGCTGTGCCGAGGGGAGCCTGTCCAGACTCCGGCGCTTGCTCGTGGCGAGGATCGCTCCGTGGGGCAGCCTCCACAGCTCCGCTTTTGTGGAACTGTGTGTGGGACGGAGGTGACCGGGCAGGTTTAAGGTTTCTTTAACAAAGTGCTTTGCTTCCCGTTAGTCAGGCTTGGAAAAAAAAATTAAAATGGATAGCAAACCCAAGAACAGTTCCATAGCAGCTCGAGTCTGCCTGCTGTCTTTCTGACAGGTACGCTTCTGGAATTTGGTGGGAGTTTCCGCCAGTCAAATTACTAGTGTTGCACGCTAATTTGAGGCTGGGTAAAAGATTAATAATTGTATTGCTTTAAGTAGTGGAATCCTACTATGGTGACTAATACTGTTTAATAGTAACTATCCTGGAGTAAGTAAATCACTTTTAAATGCTGTAAAATGACTGTGGTTTTGCGTTTCGGATTTCAGTGCTTTGGGAAAAACAATGTGTTTTGCTCTCTTGAGCAGCCAACACTTTCTCTGCTGTTTTCTTCCGTGAAATGGGAGTGAATATTCTTCTTATGTTATATATATGTATTATTATGAATACACACTTGGTCCTACCTCTTTGGGAAAACCAGGGTAGGAGGCATGTGGGAAAACATGTCACGATAGACACGTCCCCTATTTAGTTTTGAAAAATTCATTCCTGCCATTGATTGATTGTTTGGGTTTTAGTTTGGGGTTGGTTTTTTTTTGTTGTTGATTTTTGTTTGGGGAGTGATCTTTTAAGTGCTAATGCTTTCATCAAGATAGCTTTCTTTGTTTCACCATGCGTAATCATCGAGCTCATCGCACTGTGATTTTGGAATAGCATTTTCCCATCTGGAAAGACGTAATTACCACGCTGCCGTGCAGCATGACATGCCAACTAGGTTAGTGCTTCGTTAACACTGTGTTTAGAGGAAGGTCAGGGTTGCATTTCCATGCCTGAGTACCTTGTGCAGCGCTGTGTTTGATCGATAGATAGGGGGATAATTGCTCTTAACTTCTTTCCTCTCCCATTCTTGCATCTCATTCAAGAATCTAGAATTATAAAAAGTACCTTCAGGTGCAGTTGGACCTCAACGGGCTGCGTATCCCAACTGCTTCTCTGGATGGTTTGGCAAGGTGCTGCTGCAGTGTCAGGTTTGGAAGGGAGTTACCAGGGAGGAGTACCTGTGGCAGTTGGCTTACTTGAGAAAAGAGCGAAGTTTCTTTCAAGAGAATTATCAAATATGGGCATCAGAGAGCCGTGAAAGGGTAGGTGATAGCAATAGCACACAGAATTAAAACCCACAGTCACTTCTGTTTTAATCATCCCAGGTCGATGCACTGTGGTGTTATTCTGATGGTTTTGTGTGGCCACGGTAGCTGCTGAACCAAAAAAAAAAAAATATGCAAAAATATGATCAAGTTTTTGTGCAAGAGAGTCGAGAGGAAAACAGCCTGGCGAGCCCCGGCCTCCGCTGGAACGGAGGTGCAGAATAAATGCCAGGGACTGTCTGGTTTCATCGAATACCTCTGACTGGAAACTGTGGTGTCGCCGATGGCTGTGGGTGGGGTAAAAGCTTCGTACATCTGAGATTTTTTTTTTTTATCAATCAGCCCATTTGTCAGGGCCCCAGACTGTCATTGACTGCTGCTCACTGCAGGTTGTGGTAAACCCAAGGGAAAATATTGTTTGACTTTCTAATTGTGGGTGGCTATCTACGTGCGTCTCAACCATTTTGCAGCAAGATGCAGAATTCTCTGTGGGTGCCTGCATGTTTTCTGGTTTTCCTTTTATTCCTGGGCTAAAACCAGGCTTGGTTTGGAAAAATCATTTGTCCACGTTAGTCTGTCTCGTGGAGAAAGTGCCGAGTGTTTAGAAATAAGCAAAGAGTTGACGCGCGTGTGCGATCTTGGGCTGGATGGGCAGCTCCTAGGAGAAGATTATCAGCGCTCGCTGTTCTGAGAATTCTGTTTCTACCTTAAGGAAGACAAGGATGTACCTGCCTACTGAACAAGCGCTGAATCACGGGGTTGTTAACACTTGCACAAAGTTTAGTCATTTCCTGGGAAACTTTTGTTTTCGGTTTAGTGGCGGAGGGCTAGGTCTGTGCGTTTGTGCTGAGGATTAAATAAATGTGAATTTCTGCTGGTGCCTGTGACCAGGAGGTTAGTCAGAAGAGAGAATTATTCAGGGCAGAGTCACTTCATCTGGGTTTTTTTTAAAGGCGTTGTGAGGTGCCTCGCTGTACTCAGACTGTGAGTATCGCTGGTTCTCGCCTCCGTGCATGTGCCGCTTTGTGTTTCTCCTCATTTCGATGCAGGACTAGTACTATAAATGCTGTTAAGCATTCCTACATCGAATCTTGCATTCTTCTCATTGAGTACTTATTAAAAATGGATGGAAACATTTCTCTCGAATAGATTTTATAAAATCCCGTTTCTGACAAAGCCTTGGTTTTGTGCCCTTTATGGCGTTCAGAAGGGAAAATGCATTTTTTCCCCATGAGGAGATGTAGCTATTTAAAAGATTTTAATTTATTTATTATTTTCCCCAGGATGGGGTTACATGCAAGATTTATTATTTGTCTATGGGATTAAGCTATTTATGTGCATGTGCTGGGTTTATGGGTAATATGTAAAATTTATTACCTTGTATAAAGTTGCCTTCAGTGACTGTATTTTGCAGATGTTTGTTAGCAGCAGCGAGCAGAGCCGGTACTTAGTTGGGTTATCAGGGTTAACAGAATTTAATGATCTGTTAAAAGGTTTTAAGGCGTTATCTTCAAGAGGTTTTGGAACCTTTTAAAAAAACATTTTACCTTTTGTCAAGGTAGATTGTTACCTGGGTGTCGATAAGTGTGATTTAAGTCGCCGAGAGCGTGTCGTGCATCCTTTTGTCAGGTGGAAGATCTGACAGGCGAAATATTTCTGGGCTTTTAATTCTTGCATACTAATGAACTTGGGGGTAGGGTTTGAAGTTGGGCTTTGTGGTCTTTCGAGCAGCTTCGCTGGGGAGGTCCTTTAAAGAAACTAACCACTGAGAACACCAGGGGCACGGTGGTGCTGTGCAAACCGCACGCGCAGTCACGTGTAAGGATGTTCTCATGGTTGCTGTAGAGAAGAACCCACAGAAGCGTAGCACATCTACAAGAGGCTCTTTTATTTACAGTGGTAAGCTTCCGAACGTTTTTCAGCATCCCAGTCTTGTGAAGCCTTTGAAAACTCATTTTGCTGACCCTGGATAGTACCATTTTCAGCAGGAATGGGAATGATAAGTTACCATATGTGTCTTTTTTTTTTTTTTTTTTTTTTTTTTTTTTTTTTTTTGTGGGGAAGGGAGTGGGTCTTCAGCTGATCTGATGACACCTCCTTTTCATCGGTCACCCCCTGCCCACACACGCAAAGAAAACCGAACTTTGTCCTTAGCTCACCCAGTTTGGTGATGCATCACATATGGCATCTGAGATTACTCTTTGTAATGCATGGACCCAGACGGGTGAATCGAGGACAGTGGATCAGCTGGAACTCTGAAGTGCTGTTGTCACATAAAGAGGTTCTTCGGTAGAGTTTTGGTAGTTGGATTTGTTGTTTAAAGGTAAAACAACAAAAAAATTAAGAAGGCTTAAGGCACGCAGAAAGTGACTTGTAAAGTGCACCTTGTGACCTTAAATGACACCGACCCAGACCTCTGCAGCGGGACAGGGACCATGTACACAGGGTAGACCACGCCGCAAAAACCTAATCTTGAATTGCATTCTTTAGAAATAATAGATGTTGAGATTAAAATAGTTTGAGTTGGGTACAGCAACATTCATAAGCCTTTAGAAAAGATTTTTTTGAAACTGTGGAACAGAGTCCCCACAGTGCTGGAGCCAAGTAGACTTGTACTGTGTATATAAATTAATCTGGAGCTGATCTGTCTGTGAAACTTTTAGTACTGCAACTGTAGCAGTATAATGGTTGTGCTTAACAAACACAGCTTTGTAAGACTTGCTGTTTTTTTCAGTAGCCTATTCATGTTCTTAATGGGAACAGAATGGTGCTGTTAAAGGGAAACTGCAAAGCCCAAACTGGTTCTGTTTGGTTTTCTTACCTTTTTTTTTTTTTTTTTTTTTTTTTTTTTAATTGGTGACATATAGAGGCTTTATTTCTTTCAAGAAATCAGTGGCTTTTTTTTGGAAGACTGTATGGTTTGCAAACCTTAGCATTGTCTTGAAGGAGGAAACCTGATATACAGCTTCACCAGAAGGAAGGAGGAGGGGATCTTTGAAGCTGCATCATCATTTGGCCTCAGACAGAAAGAGGCAATTGTCTAAACTTGTTTCAAACATAGTTTTTGTGCTGAAGTTATAGCCAAAGAGTGTTAGGAGTGCAAGACCATTTAATAGGCATCGTCTGTTTGAACGCACAGCCTTAGAAAAAAGGTTTAAATGTTGTCTTTTGGCTTGCTGAAGCTTGGGATTGAGGGCGTCCTAGCTTTGAGCTAGGTAAAACCACCGGGTGCTGGGGGGTGGTGGTGGAAGTGTGGGGTGTCTAGAAGTCGCCAGCCCTCCAGGAAACGGAAGAAAGACACTGTCTAGCTGCAAAACAAATAAATGAGTGGCGACAGCATTTCTTAGCGAAGTGCTGGACTGATGGGTTTGATCCCTGTTTTCTGCCTAGGCTATGACCGAGACGGTCTTAAAGCACATTTTGGGTTTCTGCAGCATCCATCGCATGTAGAAGCCCTGACCTGGCAGTGACGTGCAACAGAAGAACGTTTTGAACTTTCAGTTGCACTTTGGGTTGCAGTATCTCTGGTTTGATGTCTGCTTCTGGTCAAGGACAGGGAATCCCAAACCAAGCTCTGCAAAACCAGGTTTCATGTTGCGTTCTTGCGGGGCGAGTTCGAGATGATAAAACTGCAGGGAGATGTTGCCTGTCATATGTGCCTGGAGAACAAGCAGGGGGTGAACAAGAAAGGCAGAGTCAACAAGCTGGTGCAGGGGTGAGAACAGAATTATTCCTTTATTTTTGTTATAATCACATTAGAGTATTTGCTAAGAGTAGCTAGCTGTGTTCTGGGGCTAATGGATATAGCAAAAGCATTTCCATGATTCTCTTTTAGCACAAACTGCTCGAAACATCAATGTTCCTTTCTTTTTTTTTAAAGCATAGAAACATTTTTTGGAAAAAAAAAATGCATGCAAACTGCTTTCAAATTTGAATCTTTTGCTTGATACAGTCAAGTGTTTGGAGGCTTTGTTGGGGAGATGCTGTGCACTACGTGATCATTTTCCTTAATTTCTCCACTGTAGTAATTATGGTTTTGTTAGACAGTAAATGATTCAGTGTTCTCATTCCATGGGGGGAAGGGGAGCAGGGATGTTGAAAGAGGAGTATTGTCTGAGCGTAGCAGGATTAGCTGGTGTTACCACCTTGCACTGATTGAGCACCACTGTTTAGAATAGATCATCAACTCTAATTGCTAAAAAGCAGCCTGGCGTCACAGGGCGGTGAGACTCCTGAAGTTTGAGGCTTCTCTATTGCATGATTTGAATATAGGTGTAGCATCCAGGCTGATCAGCTTCCTTCTGCGCTGGCTATGCCCGTACTCCTCTTTTTTTTCTCATTGCCAAGTTCATCTTTTCTTTTGCACTCCCGCTGGTCAGAACATCCAGGTTAGAACTGATGCTCATCATGCAAATCCAGTTTCCTTTCAAGAAACTAGGAAAACGATATGAAAAAAGGAATCTCAGAATCAATTATTTGCAATTTTTTTTTCTTTCCTAGGGAATTCTGTTTCTCAAAAGTATGCTGCTTCAGTCACAAACAAGCAGGGCCTCTTGGATTTCATCATGGAGTCAGGATTATTGTCCAGGCATTCTGAGTGATGAAAAATCATTACTCCTAGATTCACGGTTTGCAGAAAGGAGACAAGTTCAATCTACTCTGAATCCACAGCAGGGCACCTCTTGTGTATCTGCAAGACCTGCTGTGTCTTGAAAAACAGGATTTCTTTAAATTCTGCCTTCGAAACCGTCAGGAGAGAGAAGAGGGGGAAGAGGGTTGGAAGAAGGGGACGGTGTGGTGATGGGTAGCGAGGTGAGGAGTGACTGGAGTGATGCAACACCGGTGCCAGCCTCCTGCCAGGGAGCCCGTTCCGTGAAGGTGGCTGGAGTCAGTCCTGCAAATGCTCTGCAGGGCAAGAGAACAGAGCCGGTGGCTCTGCAGGAGAAGGTCCCTCGTGCGTTGGGATGGATTCACCTTGGTGAGTGGGGGAGGCGGTGGCAGAGCTTTGCGTTGGTGGGGATGGAAACCTTGGGAGCTTAGGGAGCACGGCGAGGGAGGTGGTGGCGTGGGGAGGTGACGGGCTGGGTTGTGGCAGTGGCCAGCTGTATTTACGCTTCGGGCTGTTCTAATAGGCTGTTTGTCTGGGGGAGCCGAGGGGATCGCTGCTCCTGAGCTGGTGGCTGCCGTCACTGCAGCAGAGGTGTTGGGAAGGAAGGAGAGCCTGTTCCTCTGCTGCATCAGCAATCAGCAGCTTAGCTCCCTCTTTTACAATAAATGACAAAAACAAACAAATAAAACCCCAAACCAACAAAAAAAAGCCAACCCCAACCAACAAAAAAAAAACCCCAAACCAACCACCCCCCAAAAAAAAACCCCTGAGGATTGCAGACATCGCATTTTGAGACACTAGGAAAGACGATGACATACAAGAATCTTACAGTTGGTTATGGCGAAAGGTTTTTGGCTGAAAAGAAGCCAAAACTTGGCTCTTTTTTGGGAAAAATCCCTTTTCCTTAGCAGGGCCTCCCCAGCGTGTGGAGGCACAACCATGACTAGCTGAGGAGATAGATAAATATAGACCTCAACTGAACAGAAACAGTTGTAGCTGGGAGAGGGCCAAAAGAATGTCTCAGCAGTAAGTGTTTTTGTTTGTAATTTCTTTCCTAGGAATGAACAAACACTAGCACCATTTTAAAGCTAAATTGTCAGCTCTCATTTGCTTTGCTAATGCTTCCTTTGTAGCGCTGTGCCTTGCATCTGTGTAGAAGGGGTTTGTGGTTCTTGGGTTGGTTGTTTTTTGGTTGGGTTTTTGTTTTTTTTTTCAGCTCTCTGGAAGAATTTAGCGTACCAAATGTCACCAAGTGTTTTAATTTATGGAGGCGGGGTTGATGATTTACCAGGTTGATGTAGTAGGAGTGAATGGTTCTTGAGATTGCAGTCCTATTGTCTTGGTTCTCTTCCTGTGGCTGGAATTTATGATGTTCGCTGAGGAAGTCTGCCTTTACGTTCGGATCTAGCCATTTCCATTTCCTGTAAATCAGCAGGAAAAGGAACAGGGTGAAAGAAAGTGTTTCCCATAGCGATTTTTTGGTTTCTGTCTCAGCGGATTAGTACCAAATTTGGACTATGTATGACCAGAGAGAAGAGACTTTATACGATTGAATTATTCCACTCGTGCAGTATTTTAAAGGGACTCTAGCTTCCAGGACTTGAGATCTCAGTTGGGGCATAACTGTTGTGGTTGTAGCAACGGGATCATGATTTTACTGAGATAACTTTACACATGCCACCGTATGCCTACACACAAGTTTTTTTTCCGAGAGCCTTAGTTCCTTGCTGGAGCTTTATTTCGGATTCGGGTCTGTTTCCAGCCTGCATGGATGGCCGTCCTTAAGCACAGGACTCTTCGTTTACCTGTTTCTTCTAACCCTCTCCATCCCTCTTACCTAGTTCTGCCCGAGTAGGGCTCAGGTCTAAAAATTTAAAACTTAGGCTTTTTAATCCTGTGGGCAGGTGCTCAAGACTGTCAAGCCGTTTGTCAAAATAATGGTTCTTTTTTTATTATTTTAACAAACTCTGTTTGGAAGTTCAGTAGTGGGAAGACATGGTGCTGCAGGGAAAGCCCAGGAATTTATCACCCTTCTTTCTGTTCCTCGAATTTTGCTAGTTGGAACTTTCTTGCTTTTGCCAAATAACATTAGGCTTTTTATTTTTTTAATTAGCTTATGCTCATAGATTCCCTTTTTTTTTCCAAGCAATAACGTAAATGATCTGCACCACGCGCTAGCTGAGGTTGCATGTAATGTTTTGGCCGGAGTTACTTTCTTGTTCCTCAGTAGGATCTCGCTTCGGCTTCAGCTTTCCAAGTGCCCATCTGTGAACCGTAACGCTTGCCTTCCTGCAAGGATGGGTTTGCTGTGTCGGTAGGATATTGGCGTGGAACAGGTGATTAGAGAGAATTCTTTCCTTCCCTGTAGGTGAAATAAAAAGTGATGCTACTAGTACTTTAAATTGAAAGTGCTGGGATTTGTTCGTAACGTACTGGTATTCCTTAGCAATTCCAACAGTTTTCTGTGGCAAATGTTTCATTAGGTACAGCGCATAACCACCAGTGTCAAGAGTCCAGTTAAATCTTGCGGGCGAAATGAATCACAAAATAAGGAGCTGCAAACAAATCTGTGGGTTGGCTCGGAAGGAAAAATCCCTCCCCCTTTCTGCGCAGGTTTGTTTTTCCTGAAGTGGCAGTCACCCTGGTCTGTTCGGTAGCCGAATGAACCAGCGTGGGGAATGAAAACTACTTCTGCCAATGGAGAGGCAAATCTCGGAAAAGCCGGTGGGTTTCGTAGCTCACGCCGTCAATCAAAACGTTATCCTTCTGGCGTGTAGTCTTGGAGCAGCTCTCTTTTGAGGGTGTGCTTTCCTCACGCTGGCAGCATACCTTTCTTGTGAGCTGGATTAATCTCAGCGATGGACTGCAATCAGGCATTAAAATGAATGCTTTGGTTGGCGTTTCGGTGCTTCGTGGACATTCTAATTTTCAGCTGCTGGATTTGTTTGGACTTGCTGGGGCCTGACTCAAACGTAGTGTTAGAGGAGCGAGGTAAAATTCTGTGTGCAAATGCACGCCCTCCGCTGAGCAGTGGAAGTACCCGTTTCAGCTTCCAAACTCTTTGTCGAGGCGTTGCCAGCGATGCTGATGTTTGACTATCCAGCACGAAGGAGTCAAGTCTGTTCCCCTCCCAAGCGTTTCTGTGCTGCAAAATAACCTTTATAACCCCGATGGCCAGAATTGGGGTTATATATATGTATATAACCAAATATATATATATATATCTCCAGATAGCCGGAATGTTTTAGCAGAGATGCTGGCTGTGTTTGGAGGCTTAGAGCCTAAACCCTCTAATCACCTTTTCTGATGTGGCCATCCAGATCAGGCTGGAAGTGTCTGGCAGAAGGATGCTGGTGAGGCAGCAGATGCAGTGGCCTGTGCTGCTCGGGGTCTGATGCTACTGCCTTGCAGTAACAGGGCTCATGGCAAAGAAAACACGCCGTTTGCCATCACTGGTTTCTTGCTGTCATACAAACATGGGCTTCGTTTTCACTCAAAAAGTAATACCAAAGAATTCTGCTTCCTTACTGCCGTGTCTTTGCTTCCAGTCTTTCGACCCCAAGAAATAAGAGGTTATAAGTGCAGGTCGGGCTACAAGAAGGCTTGAAATGCCCCAGGGCTTTTCGTTTTAATCCCTTCAAGGTTTCAGTCTTTTCTTGTGGTTCTGATGTAATGTGAGAAATTAAAACAAAAGACAGCAGCCAGATGGTACATCTCCAGGATCAGACAGATTAATTTTTTTAAAAAAGGAAAAAGTTTACTAAGATTTACTCTCTTCCGGAGTTTTTGCTTCTGTGGAGCTTCTTGTATCAGTAGACAAAGAGTGGAATTACGGCTACTACCAGGTTAAAAAAACCCACAACTCCCTAGCTTGCTTTCACGAGATATCACATAAACATGATTAAAAGTCTGATTTTTTTGGATCAGAGGGTGTGCTTGCTGGGCAGTTGTCTAGAAGTTGACTCTGTTCGTCCTCGCCTCAGTTTTTGGAGGTGCCCTGAACAGCTCCTGCAGTGGGCAGTGGGCTCGCTTTGTTTGCTAAAAGCTGTTCTCAGTTTGATTAGTTTAAGATGAGGCTCTGAATTTGCACTTTCCCTTTGCCCTGTCGTTTGGGAACTATTCCATTTTGTTAGCCTAAGTCGGCTCTGTGGTTACAGAATATTCTCATGCACTCCCAAGTTTCCCTTTTTAGGTTTTCAGTGCTTTGATATTCCATTTAGATAGCTGTTCTGATTCAAATTACGGCATTTAAATAGTATATAGCATATATCTCTGGTCCCAGGGGAAACTACAGAAGTAATTCTGTAAGGTGGAGGCTTTGAAATCATAGTATACTCACATTTGTTCGCTTTCAGGTTTTCTTCAGCGTGTGCGTTGCTGCGTTCGGGTGAAACCATCGTGTCATTGAAAAGAAAAGCCAACAGTCATCAAGCTGAAAAATGAGGACGTGATTAAACGAGGATTTTTTTGTCTTGGTTTTAGGGGACATCACACAGAAGGGGTATGAGAAGAAGAGAGCAAAGCTGCTGGCTCCGTACGTTCCGCAAACCCAAGGTAGGTACTTGTTTGAGCTGGTGTAAGTTTTGCATAGCCTTGACATGAAAGGGATCTGTGGAATGTCTGCGGAGCGCTGAGATTTCATTTGCCAGCTCTGCGCTATTCCGTTTCATACGTGTTTCCTTAGCTATCTAATAACTAACTGTGGAGGTTGCGTGGATGCCACAAAGTCACGGGCGGTATTTTTGCCTCGTTCGTGCTGAACTCCAGGGATTCGTGGCAGTTCCAGAGCTCTTTGGTGGGTCTCTGTAGAGTGCTGTGTGTTTCAACGCTCTCTCTGCCCTGTCTTTATTTCCCACGTGCATAAATCACATCCCGCTCCCTCGTCAGCTGAGAACTTGAGGGCTTCGAATCAGTCATGAACCGTGGGCTCCTCAAGAATCATCCTTGAAACCTTCTTAAAAACGGCTTAACTCCGCCGGGCTGGTCTGTCCTGTGTCCTTCTTTCAGCCATCTTAATTCCTTGTTGGAGAAACATTCAGGTTTTCATCGTGTGTTGCTTTATTTTACCAGAGCAGCTGAATTCACGTACTTTGTTTACATCTGTTTCTTTTGGTTCAGAGATCCTTAGCAGTAGAGCTGATTGTATGTAGGATAATTATATATAATTGTAAACTGAAGGATATGGCTGAAAGTATGCCTAATAATTATTATGGGGTTGCTTACCCAAAATAATTGCACTGCTGATATGCTGGGATGCTTAACCATTAAAAACTAACGCGTCTGGCTCTGAGCAGTTTGTGAATGGGCATGACAGGCAGTCATGACTGGACTTACTGTAATTTACCGAGATGGAACTACTGCCAAAAAAATGAAAAAAAAAAAAAACCCAAACCAAAACCCCAGTGGAAGCTCAAAGTGCATTTACTGACCATCAGCGCTGCATCCGCTGGGGAAGGACGGTGTAGGTTTTCTCCTGCTGAAATTCCAACAGTTGCTTGAGGAACATAGTAGGACTCTGGCACTGTCATGTGGCGACTTCCAGGCTCTGCCATTCCGAAACACTGGCTGCATTCCCGCTCTCCTCCATCCCAGATGTTTCCCAGCTTTGCTTTGCTTGTGGATTTAGCTAAAGCTGGTGCTCGTTTTTCTGCCTGCGCCCGGTTGCTGTAGAGGGTTCTTTATCTACAAAAGAACGGTGTATCCTGCCTGCACTCCCCCCGCCCAACGTGGCAAGGCAAAAATTGTTTTTTAGCCTTCGAATTCGAGATTTTATTAGAAACGGCTCTCCTAGTACCGAGGGCTGCCTCACCTGGGCTGTGATAGGAATCTGAGGTTGCTACCTTTGTATCACATCTGTTATTTAAAGAAACCAAAAAGTCACACACATGACTAATCCCTCTTGATGGTCTTTGTAAGGAGGTATTTGTTAAGCAGGTTTTACAATCCCTTGGGTCCAAGGTGTAGGATGCCGGTGGAGATCCTGAGCCTTAAAAGGAAACATGTGTGCCTTCCATGTGTTCAGGTGCCACCTTGGCAGACCGGCTTTTTCCTGGAGTTCGGTGGAGGCTGAAGCTCTACCAGTTGCTTTTCATCTATCGATGGCATGATCTCACGCCCCTCGTGCCTGTCACTTTACATGCGTGTTTGGTTTGTTGCAGAAAATGTTGTTTAATTAGATGGGGAAGGGGGATTAAAAAAAATAAATAAATGTTTGGCCAGACGGTCTGTAGCCCTGCTATTTTAATTATCATGTTTTTGAAAGCTGCAGAATGAGCTGAAGTTCAGGAAGAGGCGCAGGCTGATAGGAGCTCACCGATTAAGGCAGCATTTTGCCTGCCGTTTCAGCTCAGCCCTCCAACTTTTTATGTATCTTCTACCCCCCAGCTGCCCCTATATCTGGGATTGTTGTAAAAAGTCATGTTGAAGTCACGCAGGAGGGATTCGGAATCAGGTCACCTTGTTAATGAGAAGGAAATGCATTTAATCCACAAGAACAACAACAACAAAAAGTATTTACTGCTGGCGTTCCATGCGTTGGGTTTCTGGCAGCACTGTCCCGCTGCTCCTAATGGATTGTCTTCGTTTCATAGATGTGAAATGAGTCAAAGGTAGGTAGGATGGCACGTCAGGGCATGTCAGCGTTATAATTGGGGAGATTCTTATTGCTAAATCAGTGCTCCGTTCACATTGCCTCTGGCAGTTTGCCTCCTCATTTTAGAGCTCAGGCAACAATGTTAATTACCTACAGATACATGTTTTCCTGGTGCCACATCCATTTCTGTAGATGGAACTCGCTGAGGTGATGGAGCTGCGATACCAGCCTCGTGGCTCCTCTTGTTACCTGCTGGCTGCTGCGCAAAAGGCTTTGAAGAAAGTGTTTTGAGCAGCTTCCCAGGTTGTGCCTGTTGGGTAACGCTGCTGATTCCACCGCTGCCCGAATCCAAACCAGGGAGGGCAGGCGTGCTTGCTGCGTGTTGCACTCTTCGCTAACCATCTGCGGAAGGAAAGACAGGCTGTCCTGCTGTCACCTCGTCCTCAGCGTCCCTTCTGGATACGTCTTGAGCGTAGCTAAACCGTAAGTCGCCTTCTGAAACAGGCTTGGGTCTCAGGGCTTTGAGATGGTGCTTTTATCGGAGCAACGCTGACGTTCTCCAGTCACCCTCAGAGACAGTTGTGAAGACCAAATGGTTTTGCGCCTGTTTTAAAAGGTGCCATACGATGCTCTGATTTGAAAACCACTTTTTGGATGGACAGGCGAACTACTCCCCTACTAAGAGGCGTTGTAGTAACTCACCGCCCCTTCAGACGAGTTCTTGCTGCGGATACAGGCAAACCCTGCCTAGGGAAAGTGCTCCTGTCCGTATTAGTTATGACAAATCTGGAAAAGCATTTACAACTTTTTAGCTCAAACAGCGCAGCGACAGGAATGCCTTCTGCCAAAATTAGCCAGCCCTTGCACATAGGCTGTTGGCAGAGTGTGTTTTCTTGCTATTTAAGATAATGCATTCGGTTCTGCTGCTAATGTGTAAAGGAAATTATATTCATTAAGCACTGATTCACTGTCAGAACCTTTTTATGTAACCGCTGGAGTGCTCTTGCTCCTGTTTTCTGTTCTCATGATGAGGAAGAAAAAAGAAAAAAATCAAAATTTTTAAGCAAAGAGAACATTGGAGTACTTTTTTTATTGAAAAAAGGTAAGATGAATGCGATCTGGTGGTTTTGGTGTTCCAGTACCGCAGGGAAAGGTGTTGGAAGACAGGAGTAATATGCTTGTAAACCTGCTGAAATTGATAACATTTGAAGCCTAATTGAATTGATCTGTGAATTTCAGCTGTTAATGGATGTTTTGGGTTTTTCTGCTTTGTGTTATTCATGGATAGCACAAGGTGGGAACATTACCAGTTCTGTTAATTTAGTGTTTCATGTCTTTGAAATCGTGGCACTTGGGAAGATAAGCATTTCTTCTTTGCTTCCTGAGGGGGCTGTCATATATCTCCTGTCTCAGAAGAGTCATTCCTGCCACCCTGTGTCTTGTGGACTGCCCGTAAGCCAGCAGAAAGAACTCTACTGTAAAATTTTGCTATTTTCCCCTCCCCCGCCCCCTTTCAGCATCATGTTATTTCAAATGAGAGCTAACGTGGAGCGGTAAAGCAGCGATAAAATAGCTTTGTCTAAACCTGTAAATCACGCACACGCGCTCCAGCTTAGTGTTGTTTAGAGAGTTTCACCCATTTACAAGACCTGACTTGCAGCTACCACAAGTGGGGAATTATTTTCTTCCTTATTTAGTCTGAGGGGTAACACAATTAAAGTTTAGCACTGGATTCTAGGAAATAAATTTCTCCCCCTTCGAAATGCTATCCAGGATCTGGAGCGCCAGAATTCTTCCATCGCGTCTTGTAAAAGGCAGAATTAAGACCTGCCTAGCTAATGACTCCTGCAAAAGTCTCTGAATTTCCTAAATCTGGTGAGTTCTGGGTCTTCTCAGTGCTGGAAGACACCAGCAACCACACTACGCTGACGCAGCCGGGCTCTCCCCCGTGTTCTGGAGGTGCTGTGCAGGCTGACTTGTGAACCTGAGGCTTGAGTTTGTCATTTACGTGATTTTTGCAGGCACGTAGCTTGAAAAAACTCCACTTGTTGTAAGGGATGGCCAGTCCAACACGAGCGCTTCAGCGCTCTACGCAAAACAGCAGAATAACAGGTTTGTCTGCTGCGTTTCTTCTGTCACTGTCCTTGTTATTAATGTAAACACTTATTCTTGTTGATCCTACGTGATGCTTATAACGATTCTTTCAATCGAAGAGTCTTTTTTATGAAAAAAATCATCTCTAAATCATTGAACTTCTTCATCAAACCACAGGGATCAGAGCAGCCAGTTCTGCTTAAAAACTGAGGACAATTAAAAAAAAATCCTTAGCATCCTTCAAAAGCAAATCTAAAATAGTTTCTTTTTCATCTCTCCGTAGATTTGGATCCTGCCAGCAGAAACTTGCACCTGTGGCACGATTATTCTAAAGGGAATGCTAAAAAAATCACCGATCACCTGCCAGGCTTCGCTCCCTGGCGTTGCTTTGTTGTACACCCATTTGTGATTTACACTTTTTTTCCCCCTCTTCCGTGCTTGGATGCTTTGTTAGGCTACTGTAACATGTTATTATGTCATAGGAAAATACTTAAACAAAGAGCTCGCTCTTGGTGTGTCATGTCACTTACAGACACATTTGATCCCTTCGTAAATGCAATGTCGTGTTTGCCTTGTGATGCCCCGCAGAGCAGATGAGCTGCTTTTGCAAGACTTAACAAGAGAGAACTGAGTATGAATTTAATAATTCATTTAAAATAGTCTTAAATCTGCTGCTGACATCTAGTGGGTACTTGAATTTGTAAATATTTGAATGATCAGAAAGCATTAAGCTTTTCTTCTCGGCTTGTGAAGTTGTCTTGTCTTCGGATCAAAATAAAACTCTTGGTTTTGATTAAGGCCAACATGTGCTACGAAGATGTTAAGCTAGTTACCGATGCAGTGCGTTCCAGAATGATGGGAAGGGCCATCCACAGTGATCCTTTTGGATAAACTGAGACTTTTGAACTGTAAATCTCGCCCTGAAGTACAGATCTTCTGATTACCAGGTCCTGCACGTAAACCGCCCGAAGTCTCTTTTCCTTTTCCCTTCTACCTTTCGTAGAATTTTTGCTGGCATTTTTTTACAGGTGATGATTATGTTTTGATAAGTGAAACCAGAACTCCGTGTTACATGTTACGATCTCCAAAAAATACCGGTGAAAATGGGGAGTGGTTGTTTGTCCCCTTAACGAGAATTTCTGGCTAGCGGGATAGCTTCTTTTTAACGAGAAATAGAGGTTCCCATTTTTTGGCAGGGTAGTTTAAAGAATCGTGAATACATTAGCTGGGCAGCTTACCTCCACTGAGTGTTGATAATCACACGTGGAACTAGTAAAAATCCTAATAAAAGTTGACAAGTTCTATAAAGATTTCCAGTCCAAATAGTAAAGAGAGGGGTTAAGAAATAACTTCTTCCAGAGATGCAGCCCCCATATTCTTGAATTTTTTTCAAAGTATATGATGCTAGGCTAAGTGGATAGTTAGTTTGCTGTAAAATTTAATTAATATTCTGCTCTTTAGGATGTTGGAAGGTATAGGAGGTGGTTGAATATTTCTGCAACTAGTTAGGTGTGATTTGCTGGTATTGTAAGTTCCCTGAGCTGGAGGCGCTTGCCTGAAGTTGTTTACCTAAAACCACACACTAAGAAAGTGGTATAACTGGAATTGGAGTCCAGGATTTGTGGTTTCCTCTTCATTTCTCTAATCCTTTGGTAGTTTGTGAGAAATTCATAAGCGGTGCGTATTTAGATGACACAATTGCTCTTGTTTTTGCATGACTTCAGGTGGCAACCTGAAGGTAATTACAGCTGTATGACCTTTTGGGTTTAGTTTTTAAAAAAATCTCACTGATGCACAGATTCATTTTAGTATTGACAATTCTAAGTAGCAACAATTCCTAGCGTCCTTTGCTGTGTCGCGTAAACTGATAACTTCTTATCGGATTATCTTTGTAGCTCCTGTATTCATGGGAAAACCAAACTTTTCCAGGATGATAAAGGCACTCCTTGGCACGCCGAAAGGAGCCAGAACGTGCACGACTCGAGGGGGCTGTTTGGTTTTGTAATTAATGTGAATAGCAAAGGCTCTTGCCGCTGGTATATTACTGGTTTTCCTGTCAATAACGCGTACTGGTCATCGGAACGCTGAGTAACAAACCCAGCTCCTCAACATATTTTTCTATAGGTTTGCTGCTCTCCACGACTCAAACTTAATTTGGGATAATAAATTACTGCATCAGTCAGAGCCCTTTACTCACTGTGCCCGTAGCGGTGGTGTCTCCAAGGAAGCTGGTGTAAATGACGGTGTTCTCTAAAAGCAGTTTACGTATATCGCTTCACCACCACTTAAACTGCTGGTTTTCTTCCATCTTAACGCAATGATGTGAGTAAGGTGTGGTCCTGATCCCGTTGGAAACGTGGCGAAACGGGGAGCAAACCCTACAGATATTAAACGACAAAACGTCGGAGTTCGTTGCAAACGGCTCTGTTAAGTGTGTGGGATCGTAGGGCTTACCCGCCTGACCTACCATTTAATTTATCAAGATTTATCTGAAATCTTATTACTTTTGCTTTTGGATTTTGTAGTGGATTCTTTAAAGGTGACTTCATCTTCCTTTATCACTGACAGGTTACTTAATACACAGTTTCACATAATTTATATCACCTGTGTCAGATTTGCTGTAGATTGTCTCTTACTCCAAGTATCTTAACAACGCCTCAAAAAGAAAAAAGCTGGGAAAAACCTCTTTAAGAGTAAGGTCAAAGAAGGGACAGGTATATCTTAACTGATTAAGGCGTAATTGGACAGATATATTACGCTAATTACATCCACTGCACTACACACAAAAAAAAGAAAGGAAATCCTGTGATTATGTGGTAAAAAGAGAAGAGCATGGTCAAAAAAAAAAGCTCCTTTTATTTCCTGCGCTCAGGAGAGCTGTGGACTGTTTTCCAGGGGTTGATCCAGTGTTACAGAAGGAATCCAGAACTCAGATGCCTGTTCCATCTGCAACTCCAGCCTCAGCATCATCATCGTCATCATCCTCATCCAAATTTCACCGAGCTCGCTCAGGGGGAGCCAGAGATGAACGCTATCGATCCGGTAAGGCGGGGGGCAAGGGCTCACCTGGGATTCCTATTGGTAAGGAAGAAAGTTCCGTGTCCTCTCAAGGAATCGAGCGTATTATCTGCTGATGGAAAATCCCACCTTGGTAGTTCTGTGTAGAGAAACATCAGACTTGTATGACGGTGATTCTGAATCAAAAAGAATGCCAAGTAAAAAAAAAAAAAAAAAAGCAAATAACTTTTTGCCATTTTTGCCACTTGGATTTTTCTGGCTTGAATTGCCACCCTTCTGTCAATGACTTGCATTGAATGACATCAAGCTTGTTTTAACCGTGTCTGTAAGTAACGAGACGCAGTGAGGTGACAGGGAGCACTTGGTTCCTGGGATTGGCACCTCGCTGGTTTCCATCTCCACTTCAGGAAAGGAGGAGGTGGTGGCACCTATTTTTTGTTCCCACCTGGTTTTGGTTTTCCCTTTGCGTTAACAAGATCGAAGGTTTCTTCTCAACAGGGGCAAATGAAGTATATCAAATATACCTTCTCCAGGAACACTGCTATCACAGACCACCATTTCTTAAAGCATTAAAGAGCCTCGTTTTCTGGGTTTTGGAGAAGCGTAATTAAAGTATGTTAATCTGAGAGATTAATGTAGATGGCTTTTTTTTTTTTTTTTTTTTATAAAGAAGTTGCCTTCCCATCACCGGTGATGTGTCTTCCTTTAAAGAGCTCTAGATGTTTGCAGAGGGATGGAAGCTGCATGTCCTAGCCTGTTCCAGTTACTAACCAGCATGTATTTACAGCCACAGTTAGTAACTTCCAAGATTTACATAAAATCTGCATCCATTCAGATTTTTGAACAAGTTTTTTTCCTAAATCAGACAACTGGCTGAGAGCTTGTCGGTTTATAGACCAGAGTTGCACCTGGGGCTGTATACACTGTTAGCTTAGGTGCGTATTTTAAATTATGCACAAGCATATTTTAGGATAATTTTTGTTTGAGGGGAACAGTCTGGTGGGGTTGGGGTTTCTATAACTTCATATAGAAACTTTCTATAAAAGTTGCTGGAGACAGAAGTATATAATGGCTAATCCAGAAGATTCCAGGCTAAAAAAACCTGGCTGTGCTATTAGCTATTGCTAACTTCAGAAACCTCAGTTCGTTTCCCTGGGTTGGGTTGGGTTTTGTTGTTGGTTTGGTTTTTTTTTTGGTTTTGTTTTGTTTTTTAAAAAAAGGAAATGTGTACTTTACAAGCTGGTGGCAAAAATGTAGTCGTTTGGGAAGGTTCTGGAAAACGGGCGATTGCATAAATCCAGATCTCTAGCAAGAGCTGCACGTGCGTAAGCCTTGCGTGTTTTTCTTCCTCCTTTGCTGTTACAAAACTCGGTGTATGCGCTTCCCGTTTTGCAGACATCCACACAGAAGCCGTTCAAGCAGCCCTGGCAAAACACAAAGAACAGAAGATGGCCCTGCCCATGCCAACGAAAAGACGGTCTACGTTTGTTCAGTCTCCAGCTGATGCCTGCACTCCCCCAGGTTAGGTTCTTGCAGCGCGCGGTCTCTGTGGGGATGTTAAGGTACGCATTAGTAACGGTTGCTAAATCAAGAGGCTGGAATTGTCAAAATATTCAAGCTTTTTGACACATTTGGAGGTAGCGTGCTACTCCTGTAGTGCTCTTGCTAGGTTTGAGCAGCTGCTTGTTTTGGTGGAGCTGCTGTTAGGGCTGCGAAAATGCCTTTTTTTTCCCCAGAGCTTTGAAAGACTCAATTGACAAGAGCCGAGCAGGCTTTCGGACCCAGGCTTCTCCTTTTTGCTCCCCTCGCACCTGTTTCGGTTGCCTCATTCATGTCTGGATTTGGTTAAGGTTTACTACTCAACGCACAGCAAAGATTCGCAGCGATACACATTTCTGGGCAAGAACCTTGGGAGGGGATCCTGCGGGATTCCGTGACTTGCAGGACTTTTTCTTTACTAACCCCTCCCGTGTGATAGTGGCTGCAGCAAAATACCTCTGAGGACGCGGCGTCTGTTACGGTGCATGTGCTCAGATATTAATAAAGCTCTCTGTTTTCAAGCAGCTGTACGCACTGGCTTAAACAATGAGTACGTGTGATGTTCGGCAGCGACTTTTGTGTTGTCTCTCATCGTGCAGAAGCATCACAGTCATTTGGCTTGAGAAAGTCATCTGAACACTATGAATTCCTAGCTCACTGCGAATTCATATCTCCCTGGAACTGCTCTGCTAGGCTACCTCACTCACCCCTGTCCTTTTACCTCCTTTTTTTTTTTTTTTTTCCTTCGTATTCCTGGGTTTCTTTTCCTTTCTACGGGGGGCTCATGCATGTTCCTGGTGTCTGCTTGGGTCTCAGCTTTGTACTAACCTGCCCAGGACTACAACACATTCTGAGCTGTGGGGGCTCCACAAATATCAGGGTAGCGCTTGCACTCTGTCTGGAATCTTTTTTCTTCAGCTCATAACTGCGTTCTGCTTTGGCAAGTACGTAGAACGTCACTTAACGCTTGGATTTATAACTAGAGCGTAGGCAGGCAGTCGCTTTGAAGAACACATAAATTTTAGGCCAAAGTCTAATTGAATGTTTATACGTAGCACTGTACAACTGGAGATATCAAGTAATGAGTGCTTTCTTCACGATAAATAATTAGTTCACAGCTTTAGGATAGACGAGGTATTTGTTCTCTTGGAAACACAGGATGCAGTTCCTTGTTGTAGTGTTCTCTATTTTTTTGGTTTTGTTTTGTTTTGGGGTTGGGGTTTCATTGTTTGGTTTTTTTCTGCAGTTGAAAGGGACCCATTTAGAATACCAGACAAAAGCATTTTCTGCGTGTGGCCTTGGCACATTTGTTTCCCGGTGCCTGCATTCTGCTTGGTTCCTGGGAATTTCCAGTGTTGGCAACGATACTGACCCCCCACTTTCCATTTCAGAATGCCCAAAGTTAGGCAATCCCCCATCTGATATTATAGAATGCGAATGGAGAAGTAACGAGAGATAAGTTAATGAACTCGGAGAGCCCAGGGGAAGGATACTTGGCTGAGGAGGTGAATCTTGTGTGTGCTTTAAACAGGGGCAAAACACCAGGGGTCAAAAAATAATTTAAAAAAAAAAGAAAAAAAAGGGGTGTTCGCCTCGGAGGCGGCTGCTGCTTTAACTCCTGGTTGGGCCACTGTAACCTTGTTTGACACAGCCTGTGGAAAAAAAAAAAAAAAAAAGACCTTCAGAGGACAAGCCTCTGCCGTTGGTATGTGAGTCGGAAAGAGGGCATGTTCAGTGCGATGTGCTTTTCCCTAAGCAGCTAGATTTTCTTTTCTGCTTCCACACAGACACGTCTTCTGCCTCCGAGGACGAGGGGTCGCTAAGGCGCCAAGCTGCTCTTTCTGCTGCATTGCATCAGAGCTTACAGAATGCTGAGTCTTGGATCAACCGATCTATTCAGGGGTCATCCACATCTTCATCAGCATCTTCTACACTTTCCCATGGAGAAGGCAAAGGGACCAGTGGGTCACTAGCTGATGTATTTGCCAATACTCGAATAGGTAGGAGATGGGTATGAACAGAAAAATTGTTGCGAGTTCAGATTGTGTTCATAAAGCTGGAGTTGCCCGTTGCAAAAGGGAAATTCGGATCCAGAGCTTAGTTAGTTTTGATGGAACTGGCTAGGATTTGTTGGAGTCGCACCATCACGATGTTTGTTTGGTTTTTGTTGTTGTTTTGTTTTTTTTTTCCTTCAGAAATTCAGAATACTGAGTTGGTTGAAGAAGGGGAAGTGGGGAGCAGGAGCTTATTGGAGTAGAAAAGACTCCAGGGTGTTGATGACAGTATTGACAGGATCAGGAGGCACCACTTTCTTTCTGTATACTGTGTTGCTTACGTCTACAGCTATTTGGAAGCTCCTGTGTGTACAAAGCTACCGTATGCAAGTAGCGTTTGGCATCTGTGTCCTGATGAATACCATAGGGGTGTGTCTTTGCCTACGGAGTGGGGGAAACGCTGTGTTTGAACATTCTCATTTTGCTATAAGCCCCAATGGTTTATTGTTTGTGTTAGATTAAAAAAAAAAAAACCCACCAAAAAAAACCCCCACCAAAAAAACCAACCCCAAACTAGCCGTACATGTGAACAAATGAGCGTGTCGTCACAAAAAAATGGTTTTAGCCAGAGTAAAGATTTAGCGGAGATCTTTCACGACTAGCCTGAGAAATAATCAAAGCATCCAGGTATTGAGAAGACGGAGCAAAATCTACAGATCTGGATACCCCAGGCTCAGTTTTTTGAGGCTCTGAGGTGCTCCTCGCTGCTGATGCTTCTGTATGAAACTGCAAAGTTTGTTTTTGCTCTGTGTATGTTTGTCTTTTTTTATCTGCTGTTTAAGGATATTACCGCATCTTAGGACATGTCTGTATTTTGTGTGCTCTCTGCTTTTGCTTAACTAGTTTGGGGCAAGCAGTGCGTAGAAGTGCTGGTGGTTTTAACTGTTTCACTTTTTTTTTTTTTTTTTTTTTACTGCTGTTATGTTTGTTTGTTTATTTGCTGGGACAAAAGTTGTTTTCTGAAATGGAAAACTGGGGAAATTGCCCATAAAATGTAGCCAATATAATTAACATCTCTTTGAAGCAGAGAGGCTGTTCTTAATTGGAGCGTACAGAAAGCCGCGTTACCTTTTGTAATGAATTAAGGTAATACAGCTTTTTACCTACAGAATAACTATTGTCTAACCTAATTAGTATTTTATGCAAAACAGAAGTTTTAAATTTTTGTTGGAATCGTATTTGCCACGTAGATGCCACATTCGTCCTGTGTTAACACCTAATTTAAATGAATTAGAACTCTCGCTTAGACGATTTTTACACCTCTCGTTGGAGAGAGCAATAAAAAGCCCTGCAATCGTTTGGAGCTGGACAAAACCTGGGCCCTTCCTAGCGATCTTAGAAGTGCAATATGTAAGAAATATTCCTTGTCACCTTATCACCAAAGGTATGCAGAAATAGATTATTTTTGCCTCCCCCCCGCCTTGGAAAGAGGGGCACAGAATCAATCCCACGTAAGCAGAAGATGGCTTAAGAGAAAGTGAGAGAATTACTGAAGTATGCGGGTTTACTTGCAGTTTGAAGCTTAAAAACTCATCTGAAAAGCAAAACGGTTTCTTACAACTTAAAGCAAAAGTAAGACCCAGCTCGCTCTATTCGTTAGATTTTATTATTTAACTGCTGGACAGGCTCATACTGTTTAGCCACTGAACTGGAAGAAATTTCAACCCAACCTGATTTTTTGCTGATCTGCTCTAGTCAATAGCGTGTTTTGTTTTAGAAAGCCCTTACTATTTAACTTTTTGGTCAGTATAATTCTAGCAAGAGAGATTGCTGCATAGGTGATGCAGGTTTTTGTTCTGGGGCTTTGAATATTTCAGAGCTCATGTGGATCTCAATTTTATTCCCCTCCACCCACCCCCCCAGTACAATCAATGGCAAGAGCTTGAGCTTGATTTGAAGGTTAGAACCCAAGAGCAGGAATTCTGTTTTGCCGAACCACTTCCCTGACGTGGACAAAGCCACTCATCTTCTGCCTCTGTTTTCTGTTTTCCAGAACAGATAATGTGCACCTCCTAGAGCTACTTAATATTTAGGAAGCGGTGTGTTTAGCATTAACAAGAGCTCCTATACATTCAACCCATTAAATTCTTAAGATTGTTGGTACAGGTAACTAACGCCCTGCTTGTTCCGTCTGATAATAAAAGGTGTATGTTAACGGCCATCTCCGTTTTCTTCCTTTTTGTAGAAAATTTCTCCGTTCCCCCAGATGTCACAGCAACTACCTCCTCTTCCTCGGCACGCCCAGCAGCGATTGACCTTCCTCCTTCAGGGATCGTGAAAGGCATGCACAAGGGATCTAATCGGTCGAGTCTCATGGATACTGCTGATGGTATGGAACCTTCCAGAGCACTCAGAAATTAGAGCAGTGTAAAGGAAGGGCTTAAGTCACACAATTGATTCTCCCCACCTATGTTTATCCCATTTCAGCACTTCACAAATAGGAAGTGGTTACAGCATTAGCATTAATGAATGTTATTATTAATTTTTAATAAATTTTAATTATATTTATATTAACACACTAAATTATAAATAATAAAATACTGTTTTTATATATTAAAATATTAAAGAAAATATTTTAAAAATATTTTTTATCTGGTCTTGCTGTGTCCTCCCTCTGCTGGCAGCCTGGCCCTGCAGCTGATCGATACTGCAGGCAGGCGCAGTGTTTCAGGACAGATGGAAATCAGGCTTTGGCAGGGAAGAAATGCTTTAAAAATGAATTTCTGTTACTGGCATTTTCTGACCACCGAGTTAATACCAAACTGATACGATACTAACGTCATCCTGCGCTGGCGCAGCCTTTCATGATGGAAGCCAGTAGCTGAGTGAGTGGGGGCACCAGGAGAAGTGTTCCTCCGGTGGAAGGAGGTAGAATATAAATGTTAATAGACGTGCTGAACGCTTTTATTAGACAAAATCTTTCCCTCCAGGTGTTCCTGTGAGTAGTAGAGTCTCCACGAAAATTCAGCAGTTGCTTAACACCTTAAAACGACCTAAAAGACCACCTCTGAAAGAGTTTTTTGTGGATGATTTTGAAGAAATTGTGGAAGGTAATAGCACCGGGGAATGGGGTTTATTCATCGTTTAAGTACACAGGCAGGCACAGCACTAAATGTATTTATGCGGTTTTCAAAGTTGACTCTCACCGATTCACTATTTGCAGCTAGCTTTCGCGAAAAATCTGATACAAAACCAATGTTTGAAGTAATTTACTGCGGAGCTTTGGGTGGCCTCGATGCCAAACTTCATACAACAATTGAAATCTAGTAACGAAAATACTGAAATAGATTTCTAAACCCCCTTCATTTGCTTCGGCTACTTTTACAGTCCCTGGTTGGGAAGTGATTTAATTTCATTACAACCTTATTTTGTAAGATTTTTTTTCTTTCCTCCAGTTCTCAATGTTTTATTGGGTAACTTTTAATGGTACCTAAGGAGAAGACTGTGTTCACGATACTTTGTTTCATGTGGGGCTTCCTAGGAAATAAAATGTGATAAGGGGGTGTTAAACCTAAAAGGGGGTGAGGAGGAAAAGCATATGTTTTCAGCGCTTCTTTCCAGCTTAACTGTGCGGTAACAAACGGGCGAAGATGAACTGGAAGGAAATATGATTGAATTATTTTTCAGTCCCCCAGCCTGACCCCAACCAGCCCAAGCCAGAGGGACGCCAGATGACACCCGTGAAGGGAGAACCCCTGGGAGTTGTTTGTAACTGGCCTCCTGCCTTAGAAGCGGCGCTGCAGCGCTGGGGCACCACACAAGCAAAGTGCCCCTGTCTGACCGCACTGGATGTTACAGGAAAACCAGTTTATACCCTCACGTACGGTGAGTTGGAGCCTGGCCTCCAGTGCTGACCTGCTCCGAAAGAACCCCACGTGGTCAGTCTTGGGGTGATTGCAAATATATGGGGATGGGGGGGTGCACGCAGAGGGGGTGTGCAAAAGGGGGTGTGCATGGCAGCATGCGTGTGGGGGGTGTGTGCATGGCAGGGTGCACGTGGTGTGTGTGCACAGAGGGGTGTACATCAGGGGGGTGTGCACAGAGGGGTGTGCATAGGGGGGGTGTGTGCACAGAGGGGTGTGCATCGGGGGGGTGTGCGCACAGAGGGGTGTGCATCGGGGGTATGTGCGCACAGAGGGGTGTGCATCGGGGGGGGTGTGTGCACAGAGGGGTGTGCATCGGGGGTGTGTGTGCACAGAGGGGTGTGCATCGGGGGTGTGTGCACAGAGGGGTGTGCATCGGGGGTGTGTGTGCACAGAGGGGTGTGCATCGGGGGTGTGTGTGCACAGAGGGGTGTGCATCGGGGGTGTGTGTGCACAGAGGGGTGTGCATCGGGGGTGTGTGCACAGAGGGGTGTGCATCGGGGGGGTGTGTGCACAGAGGGGTGTGCATCGGGGGTGTGTGTGCACAGAGGGGTGTACATCAGGGGGGTGTGCACAGAGGGGTGTGCATCGGGGGTGTGTGCACAGAGGGGTGTGCATCGGGGGGGTGTGCGCACAGAGGGGTGTGCATCGGGGGGGTGTGCGCACAGAGGGGTGTGCATCGGGGGTGTGTGTGCACAGAGGGGTGTGCATCGGGGGTGTGTGTGCACAGAGGGGTGTGCATCGGGGGTGTGTGTGCACAGAGGGGTGTGCATCGGGGGTATGTGCGCACAGAGGGGTGTGCATCGGGGGGGTGTGCGCACAGAGGGGTGTGCATCGGGGGGGTGTGTGCACAGAGGGGTGTGCATCGGGGGTGTGTGTGCACAGAGGGGTGTGCATCGGGGGTGTGTGTGCACAGAGGGGTGTGCATCGGGGGTGTGTGTGCACAGAGGGGTGTGCATCGGGGGGGTGTGTGCACAGAGGGGTGTGCATCGGGGGGGTGTGTGCACAGAGGGGTGTGCATCGGGGGTGTGTGTGCACAGAGGGGTGTGCATCGGGGGTGTGTGTGCACAGAGGGGTGTGCATCGGGGGGGTGTGTGCACAGAGGGGTGTGCATCGGGGGGGTGTGTGCACAGAGGGGTGTGCATCGGGGGGGGTGTGTGCACAGAGGGGTGTGCATCGGGGGGGGTGTGTGCACAGAGGGGTGTGCATCGGTGTGTGTGCACAGAGGGGTGTGCATGGGGGTGTGCACGTGGGGTGGGTGTGTTAGGGGGTGCACGTGGGGTGTGTGTGCACAAGGGGGTGTGCGTGGCAGCATGTGTGTGGTGTGTGTGCATGGCAGGGTGCACATGGTGCATGTGCGTGTGCATGGTGTGTGTGCACAGGTGGGTGTGGGGGGGGTGCACATGGGGTTGGGGGTGTGTATGGTATGTGTGCACAAGGGGGTGTGCGTGGCAGCATGCATGTGGGTTGTGTGTGCGTGGCAGGGTGCACGTGGTGCATGTGCATGGAGGGGTGTGCATGGGGTGCGTGTGCATGGGGTGCATGGGGGGTGCACGTGGGGTGGAGTGCACAAGGGTGTGTGTGGCAGCATGCGTGTGGGGTGTGTGTATGGCAGGGTGCACGTGCGTGTGCAAGGAGGGGTGTGCATGGTGTGTGTGTGCACAGGTGGGTGTGCATGAGGGGGTGTATATGGTGTGTGTGCACAAGGGGGTGTGCATGGCAGCATGCGTGTGGGGTGTGTGTGCATGGCAGGGCGCACGGAGGGGTGTGTGGAGGGCGGGTGTGTGCGTGGGGGGGTGCACATGGGGTGGGTGTGCGTGGGGATGCACATGGAGTTGGGGGTGTGTATGGTGTGTGTGCACAAGGGGGTGTGCATGGCAGCATGCGTGGGGTGGGTGTGCACAAGGGGGTGTGCATGGAGGGGTGCACGTGGGGTGGGTGTGCACAAGGGGGTGTGCATGGAGGGGTGCACGTGGGGTGGGTGTGCACAAGGGGGTGTGCATGGAGGGGTGCATGTGGTGCGTGTGCAAGGAGGGGTGTGCATGGTGTGCGTGTTCACAGCTGGGTGTGCATGGGGGTTGCACATGGGGTTGGGGGTGTGTATGGTGTGTGTGCACAAAGGGGTGTGTGTGGCAGCATGCGTGTGGGGTGTGTGCATGGTGTGCGTGTGCACGGTGTGTGTGCATGGAGGGGTGCACGTGGTGGGTGTGTGCGTGCGGGGGTTGCACATGGGGTGGATGTGCACGGGGGTGTGGCAGCATGCGTGTGGGGTGTGTGCATGGCAGGGTGCACGTGGTGCGTGTGTACAGAGGGCTGTGTATGGTGTGCGTGTGCGTGGGGGGTGCATGTGGGGTGGGTGTGCACAAGGGGGTGTGCGTGGCAGCGTGTGCGTGGGGCAGTTGCATGGCAGGGTGCACGTGGTGTGTGTGCGCGGAGGGGTGTGCATGGGGTGTCTGTGTCCATGGCGGGGGGTGCACGTGGGGTGTGTGTGTGTTTGCACAGGGGATGTGTGTGGCAGGGTGCACATGGTGTGAGTGTGCACGTGCACGGGGAGGGGGTTGTGTGTCAGATACCTCCCTGGGGTTTGAGAGCTTTGGGGACAAAACAGCGTAACCGACCAGGAGGAGGGGGCCGTAGCGGGTAACAGCGGGTAACCTCGGGGCTGGGCAAGGCTCTCGTCTTTGTGTTCCAGGCAAACTGTGGAGCAGAAGCCTCAAGCTGGCCTACACGCTGCTTAATAAGCTGGGGACCAAAAACGAACCCGTGTTAAAACCTGGCGACAGGGTAATGAGCTCGGCGCTGGCTGGTTCTGCAGGAGGGGGGGGGGCGGGGGGGGGCTCTCCCGTACCACAGGCACTGTGAGCTTGTTCTTCTAATAGCGAGACTTACCCCAGGGACAGGCTATTGGGGGAAAAAAAATTGGGATTTTTTCAGTCCTGCTGGCTCTTCTTGGCTCTGGACTTTGAAATACGTTGAAGGAAGAGCGTTGCACCTCTGCGAAAAAGAGAAAGTTCTAGATCTGTGGGTTTTGGCTGTGTGGGCACACGGGGCACGCTGTCGGTACTGCGCGAGGAGCTCACGCACGTACCACGCGTTCCCCCACGTGGGAGAAAGAGCACTTGAAGGTGCCCTGTGAAAAACGCTGTGGTGGAACGTGAAATAACACCATGCCTTCGAACTCTGAGCTGCTCTAGAGCTGAAATTTGCGATCGATCCTTGTATTTCAACTAACAGCACGGTTTTGTGAATTGTAGGTAGCCCTTGTTTATCCCAACAATGACCCGGTCATGTTTATGGTGGCGTTTTACGGCTGTCTCCTAGCAGAAGTCATCCCAGTGCCTATAGAGGTACCTCTTACCAGAAAGGTAACGTTGATGGAACTTGGAGGAGTGATGGGCTGATGTGGGATGAAAACCGAGTCAGACCATCAACCTCTGAAAGTGTTTCACGGCATCCGGCTGCTCCGTAGCACTGCGATGCACAAGACCTTTGCCAACACGGAGCAGCTGGTTAAAAAGGGGAAAAATGGTTTTAAACCGGAGAGCTGTCCTGAGGAGCTGGAAATGGTTGGTTCGCCGAAATTCTGTAGTCTTCGTTCTGTTACTGCGAATCATTTGTATGGTACCGATAATCTTGTGAATCTGCCCGCTGACGGATGTCACGGGGAGCTCATTTCCAGCCACGCACAGCATCCGCCAGGCTTTTGCCTTTGCTGGAGACCCAAGGTGCTAAGCATCTCCGAAGACCTTGAGGCACCTTTTATTTGCTCAGCAAAGAGTTATCTTTACCCTTACCAGAATTTTTGCAAGATTGCCATGTCGTTGCCATGTCTAAACCGATAGAATTTCGTCAGAGGAGACCAAAGAAACAGGCTAACGGCAAACATACGGCAAGAGGGGTGGTAATGACCTGGTTAGCTGGTCTGGTAATACTATGGGAGTCGTGGAGCTCAGCTTTCGTTTGTCTGCAACGTGACAAGTGCTCTAGCAACCAAATACAAAATTAAAACTTCTGGGATTTGCCCAATCAGGTTTCTTAGCGAGCTACCTCAGTTCAGCGGTTTTATCCTTGTGCAATAGAAATGAGTTCCCGGGGAAAGAAAGCTCTTGTTATTTCGGTGTAATTATATGATTCCTCTTTGAAGCATCTGGGCTTCCGTTAATAAAAACAAATGGTACATGCTCGGTGCCTAGATGCTGGGCACGAGCACTTGTTTTCCACGGATTTTTGCATCCAATGCATTTTAGTCTTGCCAGTGGAATATTTGTTTTATGCCTAAAGAGTTCCCTTTGAGAATCACCAAATTTCTCTGCAGTCTGTCCCGGGTTACGTAATCGTTTCATTTTTGAACGGAACGAATTGAAATGAGCGGGCTTGGTGTGCAGAGGGTTTAAGTTAACCCTTCTGCATTTTTGGGATGGCTTCTCATTTTCCTGCGGACTTTGATTGGCTTTGTAGGTATGTCTCCATTTTCACCTGGCAGGCTTTTGTCCTGGATATATCCCACCTTCCAAAACATGGTTTATATAAAACTCAGAAGCAGTTGCATTCGCCCCAGCCAGCCAGTGGCTGTCGTTTGAGTTTCAGACCGTTGCCAGACACCAGATGCAGGTGGAGAAGGACAAACCAAAGGAAAAAGTCTGTGTGGGCTTGAAAGTTTTTTTCTTTTTCCTCCCTCCGTGATCCATAACGTTACCATCCAGTTACCAGAGCATTACCAAACTTTGGATTTTGGTAAGGGGAAAGTTGATTTATGTCATCTTTAAACAGGAATGACTTTTTTTTTTTTTTTTTTTTTTTTCTTATTATCTCCTCTCTTCCCTCAGGATGCTGGTGGTCAGCAGATTGGTTTCCTGCTGGGAAGCTGTGGTATTGCGTTGGCCCTCACCACTGAAGTCTGTCTGAAAGGGCTCCCAAAAACCCAAAACGGAGAAATTGTGCAGTTTAAAGGTTCGAGGGTTATAGACTCGCTTTTGATCGTGCTTTTGCTATGGCTGAACTGTCTGAAAATGGCTGTTAGAAGTCTGAATGCATCTGGGGATGGGCAAGGGGGGCAGCTTCTCGGTCAGCATCGCTTTGCTTGCAGGTTTTATGCATACGGGGTAGATTGGTCCGTGCGTCTGTCGTTCTGGAAGTCGCGGTGAGCGAACCTTACAAGCCAGGGTTGTCCTCGGATCGCTTCACTGCCGTTTGGCAGGTCCCAGAGCAGTTTTATTAATGATACAAGAAGCTATATTTAGAAATCCTGCAGGCAGCTTCCCCGAGTAGAGGAAGTACCTTGCTGCCCACTGAACTCCCTGATGAGAAATGAGATGAACCTTCTGGCTAGTGGCTTGGCTTGGTATTTTGCTGGTGTAACTGAACTTGGACAAATGACGGGGTTTTCGTGTATTCTTACAGAATATAAATCCCCTAATAAGTAAACTGATATTAATGTACCACTTAATTTTGGCTCTAGGTTGGCCCAGACTCAAATGGGTTGTGACAGATTCAAAATATCTCTCCAAATCTCCCAAGGACTGGCAGCCCAACATCTCAGCTGCAGGAACTGAGCCAGCATATATTGAGGCAAGTAGTGAATGGGGAATAGAAAGTCGTTTCTGTGGGCTGAATTTAATGTTCTAATCACCAGAGAGAGAACTCTTTCACCTACGCTACCTTAAACTTCCCAGTTTTTAGCTGCTGAAACAAGTCTTTCCCTGTGTGCAACCTGCTGCGAAGCTTATTTTAGTTTTGAATACCTCTGTGGCCTTGAGCACTGCTCAAAATGAACTGGAGAACGCTGTTCTCGTTCCAGAAAGCTGGTAATTGAGACGACTGAGCTCTCTGAGATAGCGTACTTGATAACACAGATTTCTGAAACTACTTAAGCCAACAGCATTTTGAATTTTTCTGTTCTTCCTGGCAAAGCTTATTTTCGTTTGTATGCCTCAGTAAGGCGACTTTCAGGAATTGCAGTGGTTTAAGTAGTAACAGCAGGCTGCTTCTAGGAATTGCGGTGGTTTAAGTAGTAACAGTAATTTGGCTGTTGTAAAATTACAAACTAGCTTTTCGGTTTACTTACGGGAGCAGGAAGAGATGGCCTGAGAAAGAATAATGCTGAAATAAATGCAAATACAATTAAATTACCATCTTTATCTCTCTGGAGTTACCTGAACATGTTTACTACCTGAGTAACACTCTTGTCAGTAGTGAAACTTGCTGATACCTTTCTACAAGCAGGTGTTTTTTTGGGTATGTCTTCAGCAGCTTTGGAGAAACAAAACTTTATTTAATATGCGTTCTGTGGTTTAATTTCCTTCAAATGCGGGATCCAGAGTCACACCATGACTGTTTTTTTTTTTTTTCTTCTGTAGTACAAGACGAGCAAAGAGGGCAGCGTTATGGGTGTTACGGTGTCTCGGATTGCCATGCTGTCTCACTGTCAAGCCTTGTCTCAGGCCTGCAACTATTCTGAAGGTAGGTGATGGCGCAGAAACGTGAAAGGAATGAAAATTCAGCGACATCCTTTCAAGTGGTCGACCCTCATGTCTAACAGCTGTCTATTAGTGACCCAAACACGATAGTATTTGCTTTAAAAAAGAAAAAAGGGTGTGTGTGCTGGTGTAAAAGAAAAAAGCGTAGATTAATTCTGCCCCAAAATTGAAGACTGTCATCTTTTTCCTTCCAAAACTACATCATTTTCACTGCTGTTGTGAAGAGGAATAAAAATGGGGATTTGTGTCCTGTCTAGAAAGGGAACGAGTCTGTTCTGATGAACGAAAAGGGGAGCGAATGAGTCAAAAATGGAGCTTTTTCCAACAGGCTGCGGTCCCCCTCTTGCTGTACTGATCACCCATTAAAATGTCTTTCCAGACTTTTTTGTTCTTGATTGTGTAAATCCCAAAGCACCTCTTGCTGGTTCAGTACTAGTCACGCGAGGCGTTTTGGCTAACCCAGAAATTGCTGGTGGGACTAAGAGTTCTGCTATGTGATACGGTTTTAGTCTGACCTACCTCGTAAATCAAGCTAATTTATATACCCATGAGCGAAACTTTTATTTTTAGAGCTGTATGTCATAGTGCTTTAAAATGCAGAGTTTGTCTTTTGGAAGCCGTCGCTTTCATTTCCATTGCTTCTGGGAGTCTGTGCATGAGTGATGTTCTCTGCTCTCTTACTGCTCGTGCGTAACGAGGTTAAGACCCTTTTTGTTCTGCTGAGGTGCGTTACAGCCTGGGATGTAGTTCTCTTGCAACTCTCCAGGATGTGTTCCTTCCCTTAAATTGATGTTCAGGTGCGCTGTTTTGCATCGCAAGGAGTTCTGAGTAGTAAAAACGTATCATCAGACAAACAAGCCTGTGCGCTTGCTTGCTACCTGTGTGCCTCCCGCGGCAGATCTGACAGGTTCAGGTGACAGATTCAGACGTGTTGCGGCGTAAATGATGGTCACAGCTGTCCTGGCACGTTTCACTTCAAAACTACAACTTCCTTTTCCCAGGTGAAACGATAGTGAATGTGTTGGATTTTAAGAAGGATGCAGGGTTGTGGCATGGCATTCTAACGGTGAGTTGAGCCTGTAAGCATAACTCTTTATAATGGCAACCTTTGGAGGAGGTGGTTGAGGACCATTACCTGTTAAGTCACCCGTTTTTCTCCCTGCTAGATCTGCAACTCTCTGGAGGAAGTGTAGAAGCATCCTCAGTAAACTTACGTGAATTCCTGGGGGGGGGCAGGGGTTGATGGGGAGTGAGGGTAACTCCTGTTTCTGCTTGCTAACCTGTTTTGTGAGCCCTTTTCTAAAAATCTGGTTTCTGCTTTTCAGAATGTAATGAACAAATTGCACACGATCAGCGTGCCCTACTCTGTGATGAAAACCTGTCCGCTCTCGTGGGTGCAGAGGGTTCATGCCCACAAAGGTAACTCCGTGTGTTCCACAACTTCAGCTTGAAGTTCTCAGGATAAACGAGTGAGGGGCATTAAAATCTCAAATAATTTAGAGCCTGTCGTCTTGCTCTTCCATGACAAATCTCAAGGGCTCAAACTCTTAATTTCTTTCTAAATATGCACAAAGTCCTAACGCCACGTGAATGTCGGTGAACCTGATGGGGACCCTGTGAGCTGTGGATTTTGAAGCCAGTGCCTTTTATGAGGCCAAGAAAAGAGTTAAGCACAGCAAGATCTGTTGATATCCCCGGTCCTCACCGAGGATGTTCAGATGGTGATAATGATTTACGTACTTTGGAGGGGGCGGGCTGCGATAGGGACAGACCGTGACAGACCCTGGCTCTGGTGGTGGGCAAACGGCCTGTATGCCACAGCAGATGCTGTTGTGTGTTGGGGTTTGCTGTTACTGCAGGCTCCATTAATTAAAGCTTGCTTTAGCGAGGATTTTCCCATTTGGGAGTGTGTATTCATAGGAAAGTGGCTTGTGGAAAGCTTTTATTTGTCCTGACATGGGGTTTTTGGGTTGTTTTTTTTTTTTGCTTGGTTTGCAGCAAAGGTTGCTTTAGTCAAGTGTCGAGACTTGCACTGGGCCATGATGGCCCACCGAGACCAAAGAGACGTCAGTTTGAGTTCTCTACGCATGCTGATTGTAACCGACGGTGCAAATCCTTGTGAGTATGCGCATCCTGCTGTTCTCAGGAGAGGTTTCTCACCTGGTTCTCTCACAGGCTCAAACCTAACTCCTTTTGTATCTACAGCATTCCGAGACGATTTAGTTAGGGCAGCTGTCTGGTGACACGGAGCTGTGGCTCACGGTACTTGCGCGCCGGGCAGAGGGATCTCTGTGCTTTCATCCTTTGTGTGAGCTGTGACCAGTCCTGCAAAGTGAGAAACGGGAGAGCTGAACGGGGAGCTCTTGTCTGTGAAACAGAATGCTGGTAGACACAGTGAGATCGGTTTTAAATTGCTCATAGGGGTTAAGGGAAAGGCTTTTAAGACGAACTTTGAAGGGCAAAAAATCCCCAGAAAAATCCGTGAGGAATTCTGTTAGTGAAAAAACTTAAAGAATGTTTATCTGGGTGACGCCAGCGGGCAGGGATACTCGGATAGACCATCAGACCTGTCTGCATGGGAGCAGAGCCAACACGTGCTCTGCTTGTTGGAGCTTTGGAAAGGATTTTAAGCCTGTTGTACCATGACCTTGTGCAACTCCGAAGTAAATTAGGGGAGGAAGGCAGACTTGTCCAAGAGAATATGCCTGTTCCCAAGTCACATTCAGCAGGCACTGAAGCGCCTTTGTGGTTGGCATCTTAGAAGATGCTACCTGGAGTTTTTAGAAGCGATATAGTATCTGTACTCTGCAAATACTTTTTCAGGTTCTTTTACAGACAACTTTCTTAAAATGATAGAATCGTTTAGGTTGGAAAAGATCATCAAGTCCAACCATTAACCTGGCACTGCCAAGGCCACCACTCAACCACGTGCCCAAGTGTCACGTCTACGTGTCTTTTAAATAGCTCCAGGGATGGTGGCTCCACCGCTTCCCTGGGCAGCCTGTTCCAATGCTTGATGACCCTTTTGGTGAAGAACTTTTCCTCCTGTCCCACCTAAACCTCCCCTGGCACAACTTGAGGCCGTTGCCTCCCAGTTCCCTCAGCTGCTCCTTGTAAGACTTGTTCTCTAAACCCTTCAGCAGCTCCAGAACCTCGGTGTCTTTCTTGGGGCGCAAAACTGAACGCAGTATTTGAGATGCCGAGTACAGGGGGACAATCACTAGCCCCGCTGGCACACCACGTACAAGCCAGGGTGTGACTGGCCACCTGGGCACGCTGCTGGCTCACGTTCAGCTGGCCATCAGCCAGCACCCCGGGGTCCTTTTCTACCGGGCAGCTTTCCAGCTGCTCCTCCCCGAGCCCGTAGCGTCTTAGTAGACGACATCCACAGCCTTGCCCTCACCTACTAAGCAGGTCACCTTGTCATAGGAGATTGGATTAGTCAAGCAGGACCTACCTTTCATAAACCCACGCTGACTAGTCCTGATCACCTGGTTGTCCTGTACGTGCCACGTGATGGCACTAGGGATGATCTGCTCCATAACCTTCCTCGGCACCGAGGTCAGGCCGACAAGTTTGCACTTCCCTGGATCCTCTGTTCGGTCCTTCTTGTAGACAGGCATCAAAGCAAATTACGTAAAGTCGTAGTGGCCTATTTTCTTTCTTTGCAGGGTCCGTTTCCTCGTGTGATGCCTTCCTGAGCTTGTTTCAGAGCCACGGGCTTAAACCAGAGGCGATTTGTCCATGCGCGACATCTCCAGAAGCGATGACGATCGCAATACGGAGGTAACGGGTGTGCAGCGCTGCAGTCCGTTTGCTAAATGAAGTGATCCAAGCCGAGCTTTGTTCACACATCAGTGGGTCATAGTTGACTTAAGCGTGTAATAAGCTCCGCTGACATTTACTCCGTGTGTTCAGCTATTCACGGAGCTAAGCTGTGAAACGTTTCTCCTAAGATGTGTGTGAGAAGCGGGCGCTGCTTTTTCCCCACTCGTGATTTACGCAGCGTGGTGATCTTGGATCTGAGATTAAATTTAGACAGTCATTTTCATAGTTTGTTTCTGTTGCTGCTGCCTTCTGTAAGAAACAGCCCCCTCATCCTCTGGCCTGGGGGCTGGTGTTTGATGTGGGGTGAGTGAAGGGGCTGCAGGAAGAGTTGCAGTTGAGTAAGAAACCAGGAATATGGTTTCTTACTTATTGATCCATGTGGATCAATAAGGGAAGGCAGTCCCTACTGCCGTCGTTGCATAACAAATTTAAAACTGGAAGAAGTGACGCCGAAATATGCATATTTCTGTTGCTGCAACACCTTCATCCCATCTAATAACAGCCTGCATGCCTGATTTAGCGTATTGATTTTGTGTCCTTCAAAGGCCTGGGGTCCCTGGGGCACCTTTGCCTGGAAGAGCCATCCTGTCCATGAACGGGCTGAGCTTTGGTGTCATTCGTGTCAACACCGAAGATAAAAACTCCGCTCTCACTGTCCAGGACGTTGGTCACGTGATGCCAGGAGGTAAAAACATGCAGGAATCTCCTGCTTTTCAAAAAAATAATTAGAAAAGCCCCTTTTGTGAATGGTCTGGGGTGTTTTTAGCAAAAGCAGGGGTGATGTTCTCTCTCACGTTCAGCCTCGGCGCTGGGGGAGGTTTGCAGCCCCCGCGCTGTGTTGTTTTACCCGTCACGGTTAAATGTGTCAGTTCTTGGGACCGTGTTAACGATGCGTGATTCGTCCTAGGAATGATGTGTATAGTGAAACCTGATGGGCCACCTCAGCTCTGTAAAACGGATGAGATCGGTGAAATCTGCGTTAGCTCCAGAGCGGGAGGAATGATGTATTATGGGCTGGCAGGGGTGACAAAGAACACGTTTGAGGTATGTAGAGTAGAATGTATCTTTCTTTCCCCGTTTCCTGCGTAGAACTGATAGCCTTGTATAATCTCTGGGGTCTTCAACTGAAGTGTTGATGTTGTTTTCCAAAAAGCCACCCCGAAAAACTCCTTGAAGTTAGTTACATTCAGTGTTCCCCTTTCATGAACTTCTCCCACAGTGCTAAAATGATGACTTGACCGAGGATTCCCTCCCCTTCTGCTCATGGCTTCACTCACATGCGGCGCGATTCTTGATGTGGGGAATGGTTTTCTATCCTCAGGCAAATGCACTCTGCCTCCAACATCCTCCCTTCTGCTGCAGGTTATCCCCAGGCAAATGCACTCTGCCTCCACCGTCCTCCCTTCTGTTGCAGGTTATCCCCGTGAACTCGGCTGGCTCTCCAGTGGGTGATGTGCCGTTTGTTCGATCCGGCTTGCTGGGTTTTGTTGGACCTGTACGTAATACCGGTTTTGAGCTTGCATGGCTGTGTTCTTTTGTTCCTGCTAGTAGCCTTCAACGTTTAAAAGAAAAACCTTTGGGTACAGAAGTACGTGTAAGATATTTGAGAGTTAATGGGTTTGCCTGAGCCAGCGGGAACCCTTACTTCTCCACCGCGTTGTCATTACGGTGCCTTACTGTGTTGCTCGTTACATTTTTACCTTGCTAATTCTTCTAAAACCAAGTGTGAGGAGCTTTTTGTGTGGCAGTTCTGCTCCGCGTGCCGGAGCGTCTTGTCCCACTGAGCAGCTAGAATGCTCCTCCTGCTTTAGTCGTAAGTGATGTCCTTGAAAGAGAAAGAAAATGTGTTTTATACAAATTCCGTTGATCTAGCCCTAGTTATGAAATAGGCAAGTCATCAAAGATGTTTGAATGTCTGCTTTCTCTACGTTACTCACAAATACCTTTTCACCTTTCAGGGCAGTTTGGTGTTCGTGGTTGGAAAAATGGACGGATTGCTGACGGTTAGCGGACGCAGACATAATGCCGATGACATTGTAGCAACTGGATTGGCAGTAGAATCAATAAAAACAGTTTACAGAGGAAGGTTAGCAAAATAAACCTCGTTCCCTCCCCCTACGCTTCTCCATGTCATATAGCGAAACAGGATCTTTAGTATGGTGTTTGATTTCTCTCCAGTGACCGGTTTGTTCGAGTAGCTCAGTTAAAGTAAATAAATTTTTTGGTTTAGAGGGTAATTGGCCCGATCCTGTCTAACACAGGTCTGTTTTCCTCACTATCCTGTCTGGCTTTTCATCAAGTCTGCATACTTCAGGGGAAGGAGTCAAGTAACAAGATAAGTCAGCCACACGGAGATCTTAATTCTCCGTAGAATTTACTTTTAAATCCGGGTAGTAGTTAACTGCTGGCTGATGCTCTGCAGCAAGGAAGAGTTTCATTAATGTCCAGAGATCTTTAATTTTATTAAGCAGTTGTGGATGCAATTTTCTAGATCCTCAGGGAGGGTTGGAGCTCATATTTCTAAGACTTAACAGGAGATTTGAAGCCCCCTACATCATCCAGATTCTTCTAAAGCTTTTATTGCATTGGTGATTTGCCACAGGTTGGAACAGAAATGAGACAGCAGGTTGAAAGGACAGGGGAATATGCTACGCAGAAATTTAATCAGAAGGTGGAATTAATCCCTTCATAAAACCTTTCCTTTTTGACTCAGTTTTTATTGTTTAATGTTTTTTTTTTTTCCTGTCGTTGCCCCATGGGGGTTTTTTTACGACTTCTTTCTTTCGTCTGTTTCCTTGGCTTCCTATTCCCAAGCAGCAAAACCAGAATTTGTGCCAATATGGCTCTCCCCTTTTCCTTTAGGATTGCTGTGTTCTCCGTGTCTGTCTTCTATGACGAGAGGATTGTCGTGGTTGCAGAGCAGAGGCCAGATGCCTCTGAAGAGGACAGTTTCCAGTGGATGAGTCGAGTGCTGCAGGTAAGCCCGCTCACGTAGGTGGAGGGAGGTGAGTTTGTGCAGTTTTTCGGTGCGTGGGCAGATCGGAGGCCATCAGCACGCCCCAGATGGGAAGAGCACGGGCTCATGATCCCTCTTGGCACAAGGTATTTTTACAGGGTCACAAGCTGGGTGCATCTGCTGCGTACAAGCTGTTCTGTTCTGTCCTGAAGGCCCTGGGAAAGCGGCTGCAGCGCAGGGTAGTGTAGGCTCTGACAAAAAAAAAAAAAAAAACAAACCTCGGACAGCGTTACACAGCGAGATGACTGCGGAGAGGAACCCACCTGCCCCTCAGCACTGCAAAGCCGAAGCTTAGGAGTTCTGCTTTTAGCCTTGGATCATACTAGTGCCTAAAATTACCCTTTAAAGCTGCCCTTCTCTTTGGAGGTGCATTTTCAGCAGGGACACAGCGAGCAGAGAAAGGTTAAAACAGCTGAATGAGCGTAGTCCTAAGAAAGCAGAACGAGCAGCAGATACTTTGAGAGCTGCGTTGCATGGGTGTCGTTCTTGGGAATGACGTGTCGGGTTGTGAAGTATGCAAACCGGGGAGAAAAATCAGGGAAAGTACCTGGTGGGTCTGAATAATGTATTAGGAACAGGGTGTGATGGTTGAGAGGAGACAGATGGATAAAATCCTAAGATCAAAACGGTATGATTCATCAAGCAACTGTGTATATTTTGGGATTTTGGTCATGAAAGATTTAAAACTGGATTTCTTGTATATGAAATGGACTATAAAGGCAGGGGTGCTTACAAGCACTTAACTCTTGCCGTAGGACTCGCTGATGTTACGGGGTGAAATGGAACGGTGGTGGCTGATTTGGTCCTCCAGTACCTTGTGAACGGGGAGGGATTGGTCTTGTAGTATGTCAGGGCACCCAGGAACAGCAAACTGTCTCCAGCAGCACCGAGAATTCAAATGACCATCTTTCCTTTCTCTAGGCAATTGACAGCATTCACCAAGTGGGTGTATACTGCCTTGCTCTTGTGCCAGCCAATACATTGCCAAAAACTCCGCTGGGAGGGATCCATATCTCTCAAACGAAACAGCACTTTCTGGAGGGCTCGCTGCATCCCTGCAACATCCTCATGTGCCCGCACACGTGTGTGACCAACTTGCCAAAACCCAGGCAGAAACAACCAGGTAACGTGAACCCCTTTTGTTTAATGTTACTACGCCGAAGTTCACGCAGACCTAGGAAGCTCTGTGACGCCTCCCACGCCGAGTGTCCTCCTTGCTGGGGACCAGAGCTTGCCTTGTGACCTGTGGCTGGGGTGTGTTTGAGGCCTCTCTTTGCGTGTGGCAGGCAGGAATTTTGATTCCTACCTTTGAACTCGTTGGGATTCTTCCTGCCGATGAATAGGAGACTAGCGATGCCTTCTGAACTCTGGCAGTGCGGTTTCGTTGCCTCTTCTTGCATCCCCATGCCCAGGAGCAGTGGGATCCTACAGAAGATCTTTGTCCCTTTCCTTTCCTGCAGATGGCAGTTCTAGGCCAGCTGCTTCCCATTTGCATTAAAAAAAATCCGGATTTTATGTGCCTGTTCTGTATCAACAGGCGTTGGCCCTGCCTCTGTGATGGTGGGGAACCTGGTCGCTGGGAAGCGTATTGCTCAAGCCTCTGGAAGAGATCTCGGTCAAATAGAAGACAACGACTTAGTCAAAAAGGTAAATCAGTATTTGCCAACAACTGGAGAATGGGAAAGAACTTACCCTGCAGCTGAAGGCAAAGCAGACCTGCCTCTGAAGGAGGAGGCTCGTATTTAATTCTGCCGTTTTGTTTTCAGCACCAGTTCCTGACGGAGGTGTTACAGTGGAGAGCTCAAGCAACTCCTGACCACCCACTCTTCCTTTTATTAAATGCCAAGGTACAGTCAGTGCTGAGCTGCTGCTTTTTGAAGGTCCACGGCATGTTACTGGGCGCAAGTTTGAGACGGTTAAATATCTTTTGCCCGCACCGTTGTCCTCTTTAGTCCCTCTGTTGGATTTTGCCCGTAGATCTGTAACTTAAAACTCAAACCTCTAGGTCACTTCATCTAAATGACTGTCCGTGGTTCAATGCTTCATTTTAAAACTGAGCGTGTTTGTAGGTCCCACTGGTTCCTGTAGCCTTTAATGGTGTATCCCTGTTGAGTATATTCTGGCAAGGTTCTGGTGCGAGAAGACTTGAACTGACTCCCCGGAAGGTAGAATTTTCTAGAGCAGATCTAACTCCGTCTCTTCTTGGTACTGTAGTGGATAAACAGCTCACTGAATGCCAACAGCCTATAGGTATAGATAACTAGTAGCTATAGACTGACACTAGCAAGCAAGGTTTGTTGGGTTTGGTTGTTGTTGTGTGTTTGGTTTTTTTGCAGCCGCCGTTTTACTGACACGTGTGTTGTGCCAGGCCCTGTTTAGAGCATTTTTGTCTCCTTTCAAGGGAACCACTGTGTGCACAGCCACCTGCCTTCAGCTGCACAAAAAAGCTGAGAGAATTGCATCAGTTCTGTGTGACAGAGGACATCTCAATGCAGGAGACAATGTGGTGCTTCTTTATCCTCCTGGTAAGCGCGTTTTAATAATGATGCCATCCCGCTGTGGAAATGCAGCGTGGTCTTCCTTCAAAAATCTCATTGAGATCTGGAAATCTAGGAGAGATCACGGAAATAGTGATACCTTAGGGACTGCAGAACTGGCTGATCTAGTCTTGACTCCGGAGAGGGCTGTCCTAACGTCTTGCAGCTGCAGTATCAGGACTCAAAACTGTTTCTTTAGAGTTTTGGAAAAGCCAATGTGTACGTTCTCCTTCAGGCTGTATCTTGCCACGTCATCAAAGGCTTCTGTGGGTATCAAAGATTCTCTGGTATGATATATTCACCGCAAGGTTGTTAGAAACTTGGGACCGCACTGCGTGTGCTGGAGAACGGTGCTGGTCACCCCTCCGGAGACTCCTCAGCCCTGGGCTACTCAGATCTCGTTTGTCTGAAGCCACGTTGCCGGTTGGCAGCTTTTCATCCCAGGAAAAGCAGGTCGTTTGCTGGGAGAAACAGCAGGGTGGCTTCTGACAGAGACTGCTGTCGTCACCGTCGGCTGTGTGGAAAAGGGGGTGCTTCCTCTGGGACGGGGGGTGCTTTTTCTACAGCAGCGGGCGGTGCAGCTGTGCCTGCTGTGGCTGAGAGCACACGGCTTTATCACTCCGCGTGTGTAGGAGGCTCACCGCTAGCAAGAGGTGTCTCTGCTCTGTACTTCTTGCCCTGCCAGACGATTCTTTTTGTCCTGACTGACTTTTGAGTCGTTTGACACGTGTGATGTTCTTTTCCTGTAAGGCAGAAATGGTTTTCTGTCTGGTCAGTCTTCCTCTGCTTTCCCAGTCCCCTATCCCAAGCTTTCTGAGCTTCCTTGCTGTGCTGCCCACAGCGTTTGGACTGCTTACATCGCACATCTGCGGATGTGACTGGTGTATAAACCTTCTTCTAACGGAAATCGTAACCGATGCTTGGAGGAAAAGTCCTTGGGGGAGAGGCTGGTGTCACCAGGGTGTCCGTCCACCAGTGTCCCACACTACAGCCTGTCGTGTCCTTGCAGGCATTGAGCTAATCACCGCGTTCTATGGCTGTTTGTATGCTGGCTGCATCCCCGTGACCGTGAGACCACCTCATGCTCAGAGCCTCACTGCTACTCTGCCCACTGTGCGAATGATCGTGGAAGTGAGTAACGGGGCCGGCGCCGCGAGCGTGGCTGGAGCGCTCTGGTTTCGGCTGCTCGGGCTCCAGTGGTTAACCCAGCTGTCCCAGTTCCCCTGCTGGTTGTGTGACAGCAGTGACCGAAGCGCATCTTACAACAGGACAGTGGTTTTGTTCATAAAACGCGAGACAGAACCACCTTTCCTTACGCAGCAAGGGTTGCTAGAAAACAGGTGGTTTCTGAGAGATACTAATTTGTTGTTACCACCTAAAATATCACACTGTTACTGCTGGGCAAGTGCAAATCCTGCTATTAGTTATTTTCCAAGCCCAGTAACCAGGAAAGGACCGTGGGGGAGAAAGGTAGATGGAGACTCTATAATGTTCTCACCTGCTTTAAAGGTCCTGGCGTGATTGGTGTTTCAGCCTGCACATGGGGCTTTAGTGAAGGAAGAGTAGAGCAGAGTGTTGGAAAAGGCAAAGAAATTCATGCAGGTTTGCTGAGGGACCTGGCTACAGATGGTAGAATGCACTCTCTGAAATGAAAACATCAAATCTCGCAATGGCAGTGCCATTGGGACGTGCTTTTGTCTGTCTTTTTGTTAGTAAATATTTCTCTTTTTAGGTGAGCAAAGCTGCCTGTATTCTCACAACCCAGACCTTAATGAGACTGCTGAAATCCAGAGAGGCGGCTGCTGCCGTAGACGTGAAAACCTGGCCGACCATCATCGACACAGGTGCTGTCCGGGGGCTGAAAGACTTTCTGAAGTTCTCTGTAGGGGTTACCACCGACTTCCAGAGGGACTGTCCCCGTTTCAGATGCTAACCGGATGGCTCTTAACGATTTGTTCGAATATTTAGATAAACTGTCCGAGGTAGAAGCTAGGTCTGACTTTGTTTACTAACATCTCTTCTGGTTTGTCGAGCTATGCATGGAAAATAGTTTTCCTGAAAAGCCATGTTGCAGACGACTGTTCATTTCATTAAGAGCCCGTTAGTCTTTTCTCCCTTTTCTTGAGAATAAATAATTTTCTGCATGGGAACTTTGGCGAGAGCCTTGCCTATCCCAGTCTGTCTCTTTTGGAAAGAGAATTAACAGAAAGCCTTCTCAGACATCTCTGGCTTTTTGAAAGTGATGTTCTCCTTTCAAATACCAGTTCAGTAATCAAAAATCAACCACGTTTGTTCCTTTCTTGTACAGATGACTTGCCCAGGAAGCGGCTGTCTCAGATCTATAAGCCACCTACGCCTGAAATGTTAGCATATCTAGATTTTAGTGTCTCCACAACGGGCATGCTTACAGGAGTAAAGGTAAGGTAAAATGGTTGTAGGACATGGGGGTGTTGGTGTTTTGCTCGTGGCTGATTATCTGGGCTACCTCTCCCCTTGACCTCCACCAAAGTTGGCTCTTGTGGCCAATAAAGCCCCGGATTTGCTGCAGCCAGTGCAGTGCGACTTCGTGCTGAAGAAATTCCGCCCCGTAGGAAGATGAAGACGGGTCTGTACAGTGGGCACTGGGAATCCTGCCGCCGCCTCCCACGGGAGAGCTGCCTGTTAGGACAGCCCTGAGCTGTGAGCTGTTGCTTGGCCCCACCAAGAGCAGGACGGGAGTGCGGTTGACGAGAGATGAGGACAAGAAACTAAAAAAAAAAAAAAAAAACCAAAACAAAACCTAAAGCTTTTCAGCAGCAGCCGTTGGTATCACTGCTCGTGGTTCGCAGCGCTCTGCAGCAGCTATGGAAGATAAGGGAACGCAAAACTTTGTAAACTAAGTGTCATGAAGGCAAAACCTGTCTTTAATCTTACCTACCTGTCTTGATGAAGTCCTGCTTTGATGTCCCTGGATGTCAGCAGTTTCTGTCTCTGGTGTTGCAGATGTCCCACGCGGCAGTGAGCGGCCTTTGCAGGGCAATCAAGCTTCAGTGTGAGCTCTACTCCTCGCGGCAGATTGCGATTTGTCTTGACCCCTATTGTGGACTAGGTTTTGTGCTCTGGTGCCTTTGCAGGTAGGACTTTTTGAGGGGGAAAAAGCAAGAGATAACCCTTGGCTGGTTATAAATGGGAAATGGCAGTCCACATCTTTTTATCTGGTGTAATTACCGACAAATATGTTGATGTTACCAAAATGAGTAATTTACAGTAAGGGGCGATTTTGTCTTTGAACTGACAATAATACGTTCCCTTTTCCTGCAGATTAGCAAGATGTTATCCTATGATTATGTGTATTTGTGCTGCCAAATACTACTGGCTCTGGAGTGTTTCTCTTGCCTTTCTTCCTTGATTATATGTTGCAGTAAGGGAGCCTTCATTCCTAAACTGCGTGGATGAGCCAGTTCTCTTCCTTCACTTTGACAGTGTGCGCGCACATTTGTGTGCGTATAAATTGTTATTCTTGTACACGAGGTTGTATTTTTAAAAGGATGTTGCTGCAGAAGGTGGGCCTTGGAGCTATTATCAGTTTGCCTCCGATGCAATCCCACGACCCGCTTTTGGTCTAGCGGGGAAGTAGCATGAAAATACAGTAAATATTAATTTAAAGCTAACTGCACGCCACACACAAATGTTTTCTTCCTTGCTGTTCTTCACAGTGTGTATTCTGGACACCAGTCAATTTTAATTCCTCCTATGGAGCTGGAATCCAATCTTTTTCTCTGGTTATCTACTGTCAGCCAGTATAAAATAAGGGACACTTTCTGTTCCTACTCAGTCATGGAACTGTGCACAAAGGGACTTGGAAACCAAGTTGAAATGTTGAAGGTAAGAAAACGCTTTCCTGAACGTGACGTTCGATAAATGAAGGAAACTGCAGCAGCAGAGTGATGCAATTGTTAAACACAACAGTTTTCCTGTGGCACAGCTTTCCGGTCCACAGTTTACTCAAAAAGCAAAAGCAACAAAAAAAAAAAACCCCTGTTTGCAGCCCCAGGAAATTGGGAGGTTTGGAAGGGAGCAGGGTGGGTGTATTGCGGCGTAGGTAGCACCTTGCCAGTGTCAGAGGCTGCTGGGCAAACCCTGAGGAGAGGACGCCAGCAGCGGAGTGCGATGCAGAAGAATTGCTTATATAACAGTCTGCAGTGGAGGCTCAGACCAGCACATGATGTAAAGCACGCGTGTTAGGCGATTTGCTAAATAGAGGTGTTTTCACCTTGGAGATGAGAGGAAGGGGGAGGAAAAAAAAAAAAAGCTGCCTCAAATGCTCGAGGTGGCTTTTGGCACAGGGTTTACCGAAATAGCACGCTCCGTCTGGGAGAGATGGGGGATCAGTCTTGTTCTGAAGGTGTCTGCCTCGGGGTGACCGGCTCGCAGCGTCGTACACCGGTTCCAACAGCTGGCTGCTGCTCTTCAGGGCATTCGTGATCGCGTCTGAAAATAATAATGGATCCTGCTCCTAGTTTTGTTGAAAACTCAGTGTGATCCCAGTAAATGACTTTACTCTCACTTGGTTTGATTTCCATCTATATAAATAGTGAACAACAGATGTAATCTTAGCTGAAAAGCACTGCAGAAGCATGTGATGCTCCGTGCAGTAGCAGAGGAAGCAGCACTGTTTGTGCATATTTTCTTCTAGCAGTATTTCTAGGCGCTGGTCAGACACGTTTTCCAATTAGAAGCTGAAAAAGAGGAAATGACTTGAACACAAGAACCGCGTTTGTCCCGCATTTCCCGAGTCATTTCCAGGGATAAAGACCAAATGTCCCTTCTTGGGAGGGGACAGACCTTGGTGCAGTGTGGCAGAAGCAATGAACACATTCAGTCCTTTGCACGTATTTGTGGGTTTGTTTTGGTTTTTTTTCCCAGGCACGAGGAATTAATCTGTCCTGTGTCCGGACTTGTGTGGTAGTCGCAGAGGAACGGCCACGGGTTTCTCTCACTCATTCCTTCTCCAAACTCTTCAAAGACATCGGCCTGTCGTCCCGTGCTGTAAGCACCACCTTCGGATCCAGGGTCAACGTTGCGATCTGTTTACAGGTAACGCCACAGCGGATTTCCAGATCCAGTTGTGTTCTGATCGGCAAACGTAGGAATCCGCAGAGCCTTCTGCCCAGCCCAGCATCTGTGCAGGGAACAGCTGGCGCAAGATTGAAGCAGCTTCTCTTTGTGTTCAGCTGCCAGATTCTATCACAGATGCTCAAAACAGCTGAAATGTGACATTAGAGAAGTGTTTATTTCCGTGTAAACAATGACTAGTTGCCCCAGGGCTGATAGCTGGGAGTGCTTGGGCTGCCTCCATAGCAGCTCGTGTCCCTGCGTCCCCGCACTCGCGCTCCTCATGTCCCTGCGTCCCCGCACTCGCGCTCCTCGCGTCCCACATTCCTGCTCCTCAGCTCCGGGGGGGAAAACAGTTTACTGAAGTGTTTCCCTTAGTGCAGCTGCAAAGGTGGGGAAATGTGAATGTATGAATTTTGCTGCCAGTAGGAAACCCCTGGAAATGTTTGTGAGCTCAGGCAGAAGCTGACTTCTGGAAGTAGATTAATTATTTTTAAAAATGTTAACTCTTCAGGGAACATCTGGGCCCGATCCCACCACGGTGTATGTAGATCTGAAATCCTTGAGACATGACAGGTACAGTAAGTTTACTTAAATTTATTTACTAAGTGCATATAAAATGTCCTCGTGGTACTGAGCTATCGCACCTCTCAGTGATTTCAGCTCTCTTCCTTTTTTCTTTTCTCTCTTTTTTTTTTTTTTTTTCCTTTTTTTTCCCCTGACAATGTTTTCTTTCCCTTCAGAGTACGTCTGGTGGAAAGGGGAGCTCCACAAAGCCTGCTGCTCTCGGAATCCGGGAAGGTAACGTCACACCATCACCTAGAGGCGTGGCACGCGGGCTCTGCTGACCACGCGTCCCTCCCTGCGCCCCTTACGATGTCGCTGTGTGGCTGGGAAAGGTGGTCTCGTGGCACGAGACGCGCTGACCGCTGGTCACGCTGTTCCTCTGGGAAGTTGGTTGGATTTAGAATAAAGTGTCTGTTGATGCAGGAGCACGTGTCGCTTGGAACACTCGAGAGAGTTGGTTCTGTTTATAGAAAACCGCGCCAGAAGTGCCTGCTGTCGTACCCGTGACATCGGCACGCGTTGGAGACTTACTGTCACTCCTTTCTCTAAATGGATGAACAAAAACGTGTCTCCCTGTAGTTTTGAATCCCGAATTCTCCAAAGCCAAGGTCTAGTAACGTTGGCAGGCTTAGAACACCTTACCTACGTGGCTCTTGAGTCACGAACTACATTCGTACTGTTGGTGTTACCCCAGTGTACGTCTCCTAGCCTGTTTTACACCTGGTTGTAATTTCTAGGGGTGAAATCGTGCCTTTCCGGAGGTAAACGAACAACCTGTGTATTCTAGTTGCGTGTGATGATAACTTGTACGTGGATTACACCTTTTTTTCTTGTGATCTGTAGATTTTACCTGGAGTCAAAGTCATCATTGTTAACCCAGAGACGAAAGGGCCTCTTGGAGATTCTCATCTTGGGGAGGTAAGCGCGGGTTTTGCTCTTTGCGTAGCTGCTTGAGCTCCGTTCTCTCCACTCGATTATGTAAGTTGCTGGGTGATACTTGGTGATACTTAAAAATACTTAATTTTTAAGCTGAATTACTGCTGGAGTGTTTAGAGTTGGGGGGTGTTATTTTACTGTCAGATTTAAAGAAAAAGAAAAGCCTACGAGAAAGGCAGGCTTGTTCCACCCTAAATCTTGCAGAACTGGCTTCCAAATAATCTCATTTACATTTTGCTTTCCTTCTCTTGATTACATGCCACTATATTTGATCTGTGTTGATTCTTATCAGTTTTCAGATTGCAAGTTATAAAAATCTATAAAAATCCGCAGTTTATTTACTCATTTCATCCTCAGCTCGCAGTTGTTCGGGGAGTAGGTCTGCAAACCAGGTTTTGAAGGCCCTGCAGGGTGTTTGGAGGTGTTAGCTAAATGCAAAGCGTTTGTTTTTTTTTTTTGGAATCCGGAAAATCTCAGCTAAACCATAACAAGAAGGTTCTCTTTTTAACACCTCCTTCATTTTAAGACTCGACAGATCCTCAGGTTTTACGGATCTGACTGGTTTTTCCCCTTCCTGTGCAGATTTGGGTCAACAGCCCGCACACGGCCAGTGGCTACTACACCATTTATGACAACGAAACCCTTCAAGCCGATCATTTCAACACTCGTCTGAGCTTTGGTGATGCTGCTCAGACCCTCTGGGCTCGGACTGGGTACCTCGGGTTTGTTCGTCGGACAGAGCTCACAGCTGCCAGCGGAGGTATGGCAGAAATTAATTTGTCTTTATCGTTTAAATGAAGATGAAGAGTTTTCTTTCGTGCTAGTCGGCGAATCAATCCTGACGCCCGTGTCTGGATACAAGCGGCGCTTTTGTCGTATCTAAATTCCCTTTATTTTGCCATTTTCTGTTTTCATAGTAGGCACACCCTTCATTTCCCATCTCTCCTCTCCAGAGCGCCACGATGCCCTATATGTTGTGGGAGCCCTGGATGAAACTTTGGAACTGAGGGGGCTGCGCTACCATCCGATTGATATCGAGACTTCTGTATCTCGAACGCACAGAAGCATCGCTGAATGGTAAAACAGCCGTGAAAAATGAATCCGTCCTAACCTAGCTGAAACGTAGCAACGATCATGCAAAGATACAGGGTTTCATAGCCAAAAAAAAAAAGTGAATTCAAATACTTCTCTTTTTTTTTTTTTTAATGTTACCATCAGCAAGTCATGCACCTCGTTTCCCATCTGTAGATCGGAATAATACTGGGCTGACTCACTCGATGTTTTCTCACAAGCTTGAATTCAAAATAGAAAGGATGATTTCCTGCTTTGGGGTGTAAAGAGCCGTTTATATTTGAGTCAGAAAACAGCGTTTAGTTCCTATGTCACACCGGGTGGGACTGAGGTGTGTTTGAACCAACCTTTGACACGTCAGGACCGGGATTTTTTGGAGTTGGGTGGCTTGGAAGCGCAGCCCAAAGCAGGTGGCAGACTCCATCTAAGGAGAAAGAATTGTAAACTTTAGATCTTCGTGAAAATAACCAGAATTTCTGTTTGTTTTTGGTTTTGTTTGTTGGGGTTTGAACTTGCAGTGCTGTATTCACGTGGACCAACTTGCTGGTGGTGGTCGTGGAGCTGTGCGGCTGCGAACAGGAAGCCCTGGATTTGGTTCCTCTGGTTACAAACGTGGTCCTGGAAGAACATTACCTGATCGTGGGAGTGGTGGTGGTGGTGGATCCTGGAGTTATTCCCATCAATTCCAGAGGAGAGAAACAACGCATGCATCTCCGCGACAGTTTCCTAGCTGATCAGTTAGACCCCATCTACGTCGCCTATAACATGTAACGTGGATGGGGGAAGCGACGCTGAGAAGCTCGGCGGGACCACGACACGACGAAGGGTGGCTGTAGAAACGAAGCTGGTGAAAATTACTAATACTTGAGATAAAGTTTGAGATTGCTGCCATGTTCCCTGCATTTCATCCTGTGGTGTTAAGCTGGTTGTCGACTACCAACAGACAAAAGGCAACGTGGTAGACAATGGAAAACGTTTGTAACAGTTTACTGAACTATTAGCTTTATAGAAAATGCAAAGTTGACAAGTGTGTGAGCTACAAAATTCCTAAGGCCTTTACAGTAGTGTTACTTTTTTTTCATCCGTTGTACATATTTGTATTTTTATCTAATACTGGTTTAGGATTCTATAAGGGGAGGGTTTATTTAGTTAAGATAATAAACTATTAAGAAAAGGGTCATCAAGAGTTCTGCAGTTCCCTGCTATCTAATGTACTTTGCATCTGTACTGTAGCTGTTCGTTCCATGGGATCACACAACTTATTTAAAATTGTGCCATGACCAAATCAATAACTTACGGAATCTAAGAGTTACTTATTCATATAGATATTTCTTGAATTTAAAAAGAATTTTGCCTATATTTTAAATATGTAAATATTATTATACATAATTCACTTAGATAGAAGATTAACTTGGATAACGATGACAGCTGAAGGTAGAAATTTTTAAGGACAAGTGACTTTTGTGGTCCTTAGCAGAATTACGTTTGGTTTAGACAACTAATGCGAGAGACACGCATCTTCCACGAGTTTTCTTATTTCCGTCTGTCGTCTTTTATTGCTGGCCAGAAGTTCGTCATAGCATGTAGAAACCTGTGATTTGAAGGCACATCTTGGCAAAAAGAGGCTGAATTTAAAGAGGGACGTGGAATTGGGTTGAAATTGCAGTGCTAGTCCGAAAACGCTCGGCGGAAACGATGCACCTGAGCGACAGCCTCTGCCCCCATCCTCCGTGCCACCTCGTGCGTAAAGGACCAAAGAATCCTTTAGATTGACGCGGTGAAATTCGCCGTTGGTGCAATTCTGTCGTCGCGCTGTTGGGTTCCCTCTAGGTAGAGCGAGAAACGTGGTAAATAGGCTTCGGGTTTCCTCCAGGCATTCGCTAGAAAGAGCGAAATAACTCTGGGGTGTAAGTTGAAGGCGGCTTTTTTTTAGCAGGAGGAGGCACAAAAATGAGACGGAACAATTCCGGTAAACACGTCGTTAGATCACTTTGTGACAATTAATCTCTCGGCCTTCAAAATCCTGCGTCGGTTTTCAACGTTAGGAAAAGTAAAGAAACAGAAGCCCTCGAGCAGCAGGTATAAGCTCTTACTGTCAGGAAACGATCGCACACTGGGCTGAGGGAGAGGTGGTGTTTAATTTTGACTCCAAATTACCTTTCTTTCGTCTAATACTTAATAATTATCTTCTAAACCCAATTACATTCCCAGGGGTGTTCAGAAAATAGGATTCAGGAAGCAATGAGAGCTGACACCAGATCCTGCAACAGGGTTTTTTTGGGAGTCAGATGTGGTATACAGTGTAAATAAACTCGTTGCCATGTTCCAGATTACCTCATTCCGAGTTTTTAGGCAGTTTTTTTAAAAGGTTTATAACACGAACTCTGACGATCCTGCAGCAGTTACGGGAGCAGAACCCGGCGTCCCTGTAAGCGCACCCCAGTTTTCCTTGGAAAAGTCCTGATGCGCTCCCAGGAGCGTTAAAAATCAAGATAAAAAGTTGCGGATGATATTTTTGAAGACTGTTTGGTTGGGGAATATTTAGAAAGCGCAAGTTGTTACGGCAAGCTGAGACTCGAGCGTGCTTTGGTGGCAGGTTTTTGGAATGGTTTCTCTCGGGCCGCTTCCTAAGGTGTGTCCTAAACCCCCGGCGCCTCCAGTCCTTCCTGTATTTATTCCTTGTTACAAACTGGCCGCGGAGGGAGGGAGGGAGGTGGCAGGTGTAACTGTAACTACCCCAGCTGGTACTGCACCTCCTTCAGGGTGTAAAGTGCACGCAGGTTGTTCCCCCTTCGTGTTACTACATGTGATGTGTAACGCCGTTGTTGGCGTTACCTGGCGCAGCGAGGGGACTTGCCGTACGGCTTCGCTTCGTTCTTGCCCATCTCAGAAACTATTCTGAGGGTCTTCAGCTTTTTCTTACTCCAAGCTTCGGATAAATTGTTTCAACAAATACTTTATTTATCCATGGCAATGGATTTTCAGTACAATTCCAGGATTGTCTTTTATTTTGACTTGCCATTGTTTCAACAAATACTTTATTTATCCATGGAAGTGGATTTTCAGTACAATTCCAGGATTGTCTTTTATTTTGACTTGCCATTTCTTCCAGAAATAAAAAATGCACGTATTGATTCGGTGGAAGATTCCCAGTATGTGGTAGATTGATGTTCTGAAATGGCATTTTTGAATGACATACTGGATTCTTTTGATTATTTTTCTTTTTCTCCTTGGTGCTTTTTTTATTATTATTATTTGGATAGGTATTGATAGCTTCCTCTTACCATTTGGGGGTTTATCCTGCAAGTTTACTGCGTTACTCTTAATCTTTCTTCTGGCATGTTCCATTTCTCTGTGTCGGAGAACTGTAAGTAATCCCGTAGAATGAGAGCACATTCCGTTCTCCATCGCCAGTAAGCGACACGCAGCAGCTGGCCGGTTCCGACTTTATGGAATGCTGTTTGGCGCGGGGAAAAGCGATGTCCTGGAGAGGAGGAAGCGCGGAGCCGTGGGTTTGGAAACCCCGGGTCCTGACTCCGGCCCCGCTGATGACTTGCCACAAGGCCTTCCACAGGTCACTTCACTCCTTCAGTTTCTTCCTCTGTGGAGGAGGATCTTACTTAATCCTTACAACATCCCTGTGAGGTAACTAACTGTACAGCACTAAGTGCTACCTATTTTTCATTGCTAGCCTCTTTGAGGTTGGGCTCAGTTGTTCTTCCTAACGGATAAGCAATGGTTTGGTTGTCGCGGGAAGGCTCCCGAAGGATGTGACCGGTTTTGCTTGGCGACGGTCGCTGGGTTTCTTTTTTCCATACGAGAGCAAAACTCAAAAGACTTGAGGGAATGGGCAGGGCTGTCGCGTGGTGGGGTTCGGAGTCGGGCGCGTTGCCGTAAGCGTCGACTCGAGCGTCGAGTCCCACGCAGCAGACTCTCCGCGCCAGGTTGACTTTGCGGCTGAGGCAGTGGCAGGAGGCAAAATTATTTTCCTACTGTTGTCCCATCAGATTCCAAGCTAACAGCTGTGGTGCGAGTTAAAAAGAAAACAACAACAAACTTAGGAATTCTTAACGCTTTGAACTAAAATATTTTGTATGTCTTACTGTTGATGAATAGTCCCTAAGCAAAATATGTGGGTACAGATAATTTCAAGTCCTGTTTTGTTAAAAATTTGCACTGCATTTCTGATTTAAATAAATGTAATTAAGATGTGTCATACTAACTGTCCTAAAACTAAGATTGTAAAAACGAGATAAATTTTAACCCTAGGTGCAGTTTTTCCTTAATTTCTGTCAACCTATCTACCATTGTCAAATTCAGACTACAGCGTTCTGTAATTATGTATAAAGTTTTTATTTATTTAAAATTAGATTAGATATACATTTTTAAATTTAACACCTGGCTGGACAGTGTTCCATTAACGCATTGATTGTGTTTCCTTTGTCTTGTGTTAATAAATATTGATGCCTGATTGCTCGCCGAGTTCTTCATCTGCTGTTTCTTCGAAGGACTTTTTATTTTTCTTTCTTTTTAAAGGAAGCGGCGGCGGGTTAGCGTTTAGCGCGGTGAAGGGGAGAAGTTTAAGTGTTGTTGCAAGCGTGTTGGGTCGCTTTATCTGGAAATATTTGAGACCTGAGGCTGCAGAGGGCTGAGCGCCAGAGCCCGTCTCCCACCTCCGGCAGCTTTCCTGTAACTGCGCTCGCTCGCCGGTGAGGAACCAGCTGCAGTTTTAAGCACGACCTACCTCTATTTAAGATTTTCCTGTAGTATTATATATTTTTTATTCCAGCTCTGGTCAGGGTTCAGGATTGGGACTCGCGTTTGGAATTCAAAGAGGGATGTACAGGCTCCTACGTTCCTGGCCAGACATGAGGGGCTCCGTCCTCCAGAGGAGGATCAGCTCCGTCAGGGAATGAAAACTGGTGGCGTTTGGGATTCAGCACTGGATGGTCTCTGCTGCCCCAAACTAACCGCGCAGATTTTATGAAGATTGAATTTAAATATTCGTTAATGTTAAGGTATAGTTCAGTACCGCTGAGGGTGGAATTAATACTAGTCTAACACCAGCTGCTGTCTGTGCGTGTGCCTACTATCGGTTGTACATTTCTGGGTAAGACTAGATGTAGACACATTATTTCCTACAAATGATGAGTAGCAATTTTACCGTGGTTTCTTTTGAAAATATTTCATTTTTAGTAAACCTTCATTAAATCACTTTAAATAATTTGTTTAATATAGGGAAAACCTCTTTAAAAAAAACAACAAATCACCAGCTACCTAACTTTGAATTGTTACATTAACCAAGTAAATTGAAATAGCCAACAAATCCTTCCATTAATACATTTAGAACTGAGTGATGGGATTTCACAGCTGAAGATTCTCATTCTGGCTGTCGCAGCTCCCGCCCCAGCGCCTTCTCCAGCGCTGTAACTTCACACAGCAGCAGCGTAATCCTGACTCCATAGGTAAAAATTTCCATAATTCTCCAGAGGAGAAACCTGGAGAATGTTGGAGCTTTTCAGGAGTAGCTGTGGAAGGTTTTGTCAGGGGAGCAGCAAGTGTAGGCAGGAGTTACTGCAAATAAATCACCTGCTAATGATTAGTTTGGCTTTCTAGAGCGAATTGGGGAACGAAGCGGAGCCAGGGAGACTTCAGGGCAGTAAAACTAAAAGAAAATGTTGAAAACCACCACTGAACTAACCTAAGTGTGCTATGTAGCAGCGAGGAACAAAGCCTGTTGCCCTCAAGCTTTGCTCGGAACCCTTCGTACTGCGGTATTTTATGGTTTGGACAGCAGGAGATGTCGAAACCCAGGGGCAGGTTCCCCACTCGGGTGGGTGTTTTAATGGAAGCGCCCAATTTCCTTGCGGCGCTCCCCAGCGGTGCTGCAGCGGCTGTGAGGGGCTGGCACCCCTCGCGGGCAGCTCATTACCGTCTCATTTGGAGAAAAAAATTAATTTGCCGCCCCGGAGGGGGGAGGGGGGGGCTGAGGCCGGACCCAGTCCGGGCAGCCGCGAGCCTGGCGCGGGGGCAGGAGCCGCCCCCCTCGTTCGCTCCCGGACTCCACGCACCCCCGTGCCCCGGCCGAGGACGGAGGGAAGGGCCGTGCATCCCGCGTGGGGGCGAGCGATTCCCGCCCGCCGGGCCCGGGCTGCGGCCGCGGCCTGCGCGCTCCGCTGGAGGCGCCTTCCCGCCCTCGCGCCGGCAGCGCCGCTCTAGCGCCGCCTCTCGCTGGTACCCGCCGCTGGAAACCGCCCGGCTGGAGGCGGCGCCAGAGCGGACGCTCTAGCCCCCCCCCGCGCGGGGCTCGGTGCCGTGGGAACTCTATGGTGGGGATTTCTAGGCGAGGCCTCCGCGGAGACTCTATGGTCGCAGCCCGCCCACCCCGAGCGTCCCGCGCGGGCCCGCCGTGTTTACGATGCCGCCGGCGCCGGTTTCCTGAGGCGGCGACGGGCGCGGCGGCGGCGGCTCTCCCCACGCGCGGCCACCGGCGGGGCCCGGCGGGCCCCTGAGGTAAGAGCGGGCGCCGGCGAGGCCCGAGCGGGCGGGGGGAGGCCGCCCCCTCCCCCCCGCCCTGCCCGCCCCTTCCCCCCCGCCCCCGCCGCCCGCGGGCCTAGGCCGGGCCGCGCCGCTCCCCTCCGCGCCCGGTGCCGTCCCTGCGGGCCGCGGGGGAACGGCCGAGCGCCGCCACAGGCCCGGGCCCGGCCCGCGGCCTCTCCCTACAGCGAGGGGCCCTGCCGGCGGGCCTGCGCCTCCGCCGAGCCCCGGGCCCGGTCCATGTGGGCCCCGATCCCCGGGCCCGGTCCGTGTGTGTCCCCGGGCCCCGTCCCTGTCACCCTCCGACCCCCGGGCCCGGTCTGTGTCGTCCCTCCCGCCTCCCGCGAGCCCAGGGCCGGGTTGTGTCGTCCTCCCCGGGCCCGGTCCGTGTTCCCCTTCCGAGCCCCGGGCCCGGTTTGTGTGTCCCCGCCGGGGCCCCTTCCCTGGCCCCCCCGCGAGCCCCGGGCCCCGTCCCTTCGCCCCCCGTGAGCCCCGGGCCCGGTCTCTGTCCCCACCCCGGGCCCCGTCCCTGTCCCCCCCGAGCCCCGGGGCAGGGCCGAGCAGCCTCCGGAACAGCGGGGGGTGGCGAGGGGCCCCCGGCTCCGTCTGGCGGCTCCAGCCCCGTTCCCGTCCGCTCCGGAGCCGTTTGGGATCGACCCATGGAAAATCGAGGCCCTGGGTGGCGGGATCACCTTGCCCCCCCTGTTAATTCTCACCCCGTATCGTTCTCGTGAGGCTTCTGACCCTCGAAGCCACGAGTAGCGGCTTGGTTCGAGGCGGCTGGACACAAATTGTTGGTAAATTCGCTCAGGGATATTTTCCTGTCACAAATAGCCAGACCCCTCATGTCACTAGGACATCCACGCTTTTATTTCTGATGCTGCTCCTGTGGGAACGCTGGCTGAGCTTCCTTGCGCTGCGCGAGGCTGGGGCGGGGGGGTGAGTGGAAGAAAACACGTATGGAAAGTGCTCCCGAAGTTTGGAGGAGTATTCCTGTGCCGATTTGTAGACTGGGATCCAAAACTGTCACTGGGTACGTTGACTCAGGTCTCCTCGCTTGCTTGCTGGTACAAACTGGGAGGATGTGCTGTCCTTTGCCCCGCTGCCTTTCACCAGTTCCTGGAAAAAACTGGAGTTCTGTTAGTCTTCGGGATGAAAAAACTTGCCCCAAGTGTCTTAATTGCAAAATTAAGTAAATAGTGGTTTAGCTGCCATAACTGGTGAAGATGGCTTATTTGGGGGTGTTAAAGAATCCAAAATTTCACCAGCTTACTGGAGTATAATTTCACCAAATCCTTTAAATCCCTTTCTGTGATTTGCGTGTGTCATATTTGACTTGTCACTTAGTATTTGAGAATAAAACTTGGCATCCGCTATTTGATTTCTGACTTGATAAAGTCTTTTCGGGGAAGACAAAAAAAAAAAAAGGAAAAAAAAAGATCAGTTGCCTCTTGGAATATTGAAACATCGTTCGGGCCTTTTCTTTGCTCGATTTAAAAGGGGAAAACAAGCTGGTTTCTTGCTGTGGGGCTGTCACACTACAGCTCACGTCTCTGCCTTCACGGACAGCTTTTATGATCCGTTATCTTACTCTTTGCCTCCTGATTATGCTTTAAAGCTTCACCTGAGGCCGAGAATCTGTGACTTTTAGCTGGTTTATGAGTGTTTAACTAGAGACAATCCCTGTCTCGGATGATCTGGCAAAACCAAAATCGTAAGGACAAGGGAGCAGTATGTGGTTCCCGGGACGCTGAAATAAAGAGTGAATCAGGGTAAAATCTTGTGGAGATCGTTCCTGAGCAGACACGGTATGTCTGTAAGGGACCGTCTCTTTAGCATGTTAGGATTTTTTTTGTCAGGATTAGTAAAAGCTGTGGGAATGGGCTTTCCTTGTTTATTTCTTTTTTAATTGATACTCCTCAGCCGTTTGGGAGTTGTGTTCAGTGGTTCTTGAGCAGGGGTTCAAAGGAAGGAACCGTTGTGGGATTAGGAGGGTATGTATGAACTTCAGGATGATAAATTAAACGTGCCCACGTTGAAATACGCCATTCCCATTTCTCTTTAAAAGGAAGAGATGTTGGCAGCTCAGACTCCGTTTAAAGTGAAGTGGGTTTCTTGGGCTGGAGAGAGCCGATTCTCAGGAGTTTCAAAGTCCTTCAAAACAAACTTCATAATGCTGCTGTTGCAGAACCTTAAATTGAGTTACTTTTGAGGAGCAGCTGCGTGGAGGCATTGGTTTTATTCTGCAAGCACCATCCTTACCCATCCGACTATCAAAACATGGGTTTCATGCAGACTGCAACAATAACTATTCTCTGGCTAATAAATCATCGGGTGTTACTTTTACAAATTCCCTCCTGCCAGTGCCCTGTGACGTGTCAAACTCTTCCCTCACCCCAAAATGCAGCTGGTTTCAGCGAAAAGTATATTCTGTTGATGGAAGCAGCTTTAACTGTGGTGTGCAGAGCTGAAACCCTGATGTATTTTCCGTCTTTGGTACTTCTTTTCTAAGGCTGAGAACGTTGCAGGTTGAGGTTTGGCATTGGAACTGTCTTCCTCAAAGCTGACAGATGGGAATCGCTGTTCCAGGTGTTCTGGAAGGCCACTCCAAGGGAAAATCTGTGGTTTTCCAGCAAAATATGTTGTTTTAGCAAGGTAGAGGCATGTGACCCTTGTGTGACAGTCCTGCAAGGCCAAGTAGCGCTGCTCCTCCTTTACCCAGTGGAGGCTGGAAGGCGCAGTAGTAATTTTCACCTTGTTACAATCACTTGGTAAATCTTTTTTTATTAATACAGTTTTACCAGAATTGATAGACGTTGGTTGACTATTTTGTAAAATATTACAGAGCAGGCAGAGGTGAAGTAAACTTGAAAATCACATTTATAAGGGGAAATACTTTATCTTTTCTTCCTGTAAGTAGGGCTTCACACCTAGGAGAGAAAGATCAGCAAAAACCTTTGTGCTTTCTTCCCAGTTTGTTTATTTTGGGTAGTTTTGTATCTGTGGGTTTGTTGTTTCTTGCAGTCTATTTTGGGGCTGTTGTGAGTCTTTTGTGGGACAATAAGGCAGAGCGAAACAGTAAAAGAGCAAGGGGGAGACAGAATGTGGTTTAGCGCTACAGAAATGAATTGGGGTATTTCTGTAGCGCTGGAAATTTATTTTAATTTTTGCTGTTGATCAGATTTCAGTTTGACAGGGCCCTGTTTACTTGCGATGCTCCCTTTGCAGGGGGACGAAATATAGATTTTCCTTTACAAAAAGCTAAAACTACATTAGAGGGTGGAGAAAGTTGCGTCCCTTATCCGTGCTTGTCATTAATTCTGCTCTTTGTTTTTTATAGCTTCCAGATACTTAGATGACTTTAGTTCTCAATTTTCTTGCTTTAACAAAAAGCAAAAGCCAAACCCAGTTTTTCCGACTTTCAGGCGAGCTCTGCAGCAGCAGGAACAGCAAAATGACAGAACCGCAGGGTCCGCTCCTGCGCGGGGCGTGAACAGCGTGCGGCGGAGCAGGGCGCCAGGCAGGATCGCCGCTCGGCTGCGTGCTGCGGGCGACGCGGAGGGGCAGGCACTCCTGCATTAGCAGCAGCAGCGATGTGATAATCTTAGCAAAGGCAGTCGGGAGAGGGTTGATTAGCTAAAGGTTTCCAGAAGCTGGGAACAGCTGAGGCACTGCCCGCCTCCCGTGAGCTTTTTATTCCAGGGTGAAGCCTTCGTTTTGCTGCTTCAGCTTCAACTGCGGACAAATTGTTTTATGCTTATAGACATAAGGACATCAGGAAGCCGTCTCGTGTGTTGGAGAACGTTTTTTTCCTGCAGATACAGTTTCTTGTGTCACCCAACCATCGGTTTTCTCCCAGCAAAATCCTGGTTTAGTAACTTATTTGAGGAGCTCTGCAGTGGGGCTCCTCGCACAAGTAAGGATTGCAAGAGCGAGGTTCTGGTCTTGGTGTACGTTGACTTTTTACCCTCTAAGTATACGTCAGGCTGCAAGAGCTGTGGTTTATCTCAGTAGGGAAAAATCAATGACTCACATTTCCACAGAAAGAAATGTAATTTCCAGTCTCATAGCAACTGTCCTTTCAACAGTTTCAAACCTTCTGTGACAAAATGTTTAACACTCACCGACCATCTTTTAATGCTCTAGGCTGGTCCACCCACTCGCCCCAGCTAAAAGCATGTGGGTTTACATCACTAAATCCCCCAATATTGGAGGGGGGATGCTGTCAAGACGTCGAACGGTTAAATATAAAATCTTAGAAATGAGAGAAGTGTTGCTGACTGTATTATATGGAGACAGAGTGACTTTTGCAGGGTTTAAAATCCAAATCTGTGTTCTCTCTGCTTTGATTCTGAATCCTTGTTTTGTATTTATACACCTTCAGATGGTTTAAAATAGGTTTGGCTGGTAACAGGGGTAAAAGACTTTGGAAAATAAGTTTACTTAGAGCAGCATATTCTTTAGGATGAACGCTTTAGCTTGGTTTTCTTCCTAGATCTCATGACTTTATTTTTATTAGGGAAAAAAAAACCAAACCAGGAAATTGAATAAATACATTTGACAGTGCAGTTCAGCACGGGGTAGGTCTGAAGGAGCGCTGGCGGACGGTGGGATCCTGGGTGTTGTCAGGACGAAGTGGGACTTGTCACTGGTTCCAAAACACGGAAGTGACAAAAAATGCCGGGTTATTCCATAACAGCAAGTGCCACCAAAGGACAAAGAATTAATTAAAAATATCCCAATAAGACTAAAAGCAATTATGCCCTGAGATTCTGTCAAGCGGGAGCCAGGCACCTGTCTGCCGTTCGCATTGCTTATTAACTGAATTTAACTCGTTACTTTTCTTGTAGCTGATTATGGAAGAGGTGCACAAGAGCAGCAGTAACAGTTCAGTGACGCCTTCCCAAACAGCAGCTGTACAAGGTACAACACTACAGGCAGCTCAGCTCTCTCATATTGCTCAACAGGTAAAGCCTGGGCCAAATCTCAGCAAAACGTTTGAGGTAGTTAAGAGCCATTTTTGATGTACGACAAACGATAGTAATCCTTGAGGTTTAGAAATGCACAGAGAAGAAAAAACAAAAAAACAAAAAAAAAAAAAGGGGGTTGAGAAAAACGTGCTACTTTGTCGATGGACGATGTAGAATGACTTGAGGGTCTTGTATTCAAAAGACCAAAAATACTTTTCATGCTTGCACAGTGCAAAAATGCGGCCAGGTCTTTTTGTTAGATTGTACGTCCTTTGAAATCGTCATCGACCTGACACACAGGAGCTGCTTGGTGATGAGTTGAAGGCCTAATTTTCATAAATTTTTTTTCAGACAAAAAAGCATTTTCAGCTCCTTTTGTAGTATTGGCAATCCTGGGTGCTCAGCACCATGGAAACACTTGGAATTTAGCCCAACTTGAATGTATCTAAACGTAATAAATCATGCGAAGTTGGAAATTTGACATACTTACTACAAGGTAACTTCGCTTTCAAAGCTTGAAGCTGAATTCCTCGTGATTTGGCTTTCCTTATCTGAAGGAACATCCCCGGGGAGACGTGGAAGTCTGCTCCCACGGCCACGCAGCCATCCTGTGGAACAGCCGAGTGCTGCAGCTCCTCCGCTGTTTACCCTGTGGAGACGATTTCAATTTTGATGCAAAATGTAGATAACTGCACGAGGCAGAGCTGGGACAGGACACCGGCAGCATCCTGCTGGTGGTTTACAGGCTGGTTTTCTGATCTGGTTTTACACAAAGTTGCCAGTGCAACTTACATCATGATGTACAGCATGCAAGTAGTATTAAATGGGAAGTTACCTGCTTGAGTTTTAATGAGCCCTTCATCTTTTCCTATAGTCCAGATTAATAAAAAGAAATTTGATGAGGAAACTGGTTATTTACTTCTGCATCTACATGTATAATTTTAATCAATTTTTAAGTGCAAAGGCTCGTGCGACTTCAACACCAAAAATACAAATCTGCCAGAATGTAAAGAAGCCTTTTCCATAGGGGTAGCAGTAATAATTAACTTTTTGCCAGTTAAACCTAGATTTCAGCTACAATCTACAACATTTATCTAAATCAACATTTTTAAAACATGAAAGAACAGATGCTGTAATTTTGATTTGCAAAAATCTGCTCTTTGTTCTTCTTACCTGTCTGGAGCTTGCATCGTCTCCTTTGGTTTCCTTTTACTTCCCTTTAGTTACAGCCCTTCTGCCTTGAACTTTCCAAGTAGATTGATCAGCTTTTGCTGTACCTAACACTTGTGATTTCTTCTCTGTGACATTTTTGAACTGTAGCCTCATACTGGTTGCTTAGAAAAAAATAAATATCCAAGAACACAAAATATGTGCGTAATTCGTGCTACCTTCTGCATTACTTTAGTATTGTTACTCTGATCTGTCCTAAGCCCTCAGTCTCCATGATAATTTCATCTTGATGTAGATTTTAGTGCCCTGAACTCCTATTAATTTAATGAGAATCAAGGTGACTTATTAGGCACTTTTATTTCTGCTTATCTAAGTCCAATACACTCTGAAAATGGAATAAAAACTTAAACTACCACGAATGTGGGGCTTTATCTGTGCATATGGATGGAGTTAGGTGAAAGCAGTCGTGCTCACTTTGTCTCAGTGTTGTGAATCTGAAGAAATCTGCTTCACTGTGGTTCATTTAGAACCGCATGTATTTAATCCCTCATTTTAATTTGCAGCATTTTAATCTCTCATAATGCTACATACTTGATTTCCCCCCCTAACCTAAGGAAACAAGCAACTGTTTCAGCCTTTTTTGTATGCAGATACACATCTCAAAAATGAGCATCTTTTAAAGGGTGACTTCAGTAGACTTACAAGAAGCTTCTGCTAATGCGTGTTCTCCACTGGTTTTCCTACGTGTCTACGTGCTTTGTGAACCCCGTGGAACAAACGCTCTTGTTAATGGTTCTTTGCTTTGTTGTAGATGTCTCTCCGAGGTCCTGCTCCCCTGACAGTTGTTCAGCTTCCTGGAGAACAAGTCCAGGTCCAGGGAGTCATTCAGACAGCTCAGTCCTCTTCTGTAATCCACTCACCTCAGGTGCAAACAGTGCAGGTAACTATTGAACGTCTGTTAAATAACCCAGGATCCTGGTTTGTGTAGGTGGGGAGACTTGTAAAGGCTTGTCTGGCTCAGTGAACTGCCACGGCGCGGCCTTTCCGGCCCTGCTGTGAGAGACGGTGAGCAATCCGGTGATGGTGTTTTTGGGATACATCATTCTTGATGATTATTGAGGTTTGAAATTCTTGGTATTTCAACTCTAAAGTTGCCTTTGGAGTTGAAATGAAGCTATTGAACGTTGACTCCCTTTATAAAACAACGAGCACACCACAACTCTTTAGTTGGTGCTCTTAACAGACACGCAGCCGGTGTGTTTTAATACCCGCGTAAGGAAAGAGTAGAATAAGCCGGTGAAGAGAACTGTGTGTTTGGAAAGGTAGAGCTGAGTGATGGCTGATTGCTCACCTCCTGGAGGCTGGAACTCTGCTTCTGTGGTGCCCAAGTGTTCTGCTTGTGTCTCTTACTCATTTGCCATGTGATTGTTGTACAAGCCACTTCAGAGAGGCGCCTTGGTGAGTTTACAGTGGGGGCTGCTACTACTTCATTCACTTCTTGGCTGCAGAGAGCCCTCAGGGCAGCACGGCGTGGGATTTGCACTGCAAAATAACTGCGCTAGTCAGCCAAGCAATGGGAGGGGCGGTGCTAAAACGCCTTAATTTGTCACTGCTCCTTTGTGCTGTGCTTATCTATTCACATGACATTAAATTGAGAAATCATAAAAAGTAAACCTATGATGCCTTTTCAGCTGTCATAGTGCCTGTAACATCAGATCATGGAAAAGAAAACACGGTTCACTTTGCTGAGAGCAGTTCAGCTCTGTTTTATAGGGTGGTGTTACCTGAGTCTTCGTTAATCCCGTTCCCATCATCGTGTTCTAGCTGCAGGGTTCCCACTGACTGTGTTTCTTCCTGGTTTTTTTTTTTTTTCTGTAATTTATGAACATCGTGGCCTTGGGGCTCAAAGGGAGGAAAGAAGTGATACACGAGCAGCTTGTTTTCAGTGTTGATAGTAGGCTGCTCTTTTTGTCTCCGTAGCAGCAGTGAAGTGAGAAACGCTTGTCCCAGAGCTGTATGTATTCTTCTTGACTTTGTTGCTGGCACATAGATGAGCACAGACCAATTTGTTAGCTTGTATTTAATGAGGAGCATCAGAGAAAAAAATAACTCGCCAGCTGGATGAGGACAGGGTGGAATAAAGAGAAAATTATGGATAATACTTTGCCCATTTACTCCCTGATACGCTGCTGCCTTAAATATAATTTTCAGTTGACTCTTGTATTCTGACCAACACGATACACTGCTCTATATGTGCTCTAAAATCTACATAAAAGATTTGCAGTATTTTACACGTTTGCTCTGTACATAAATGGCGTTCCTCTTTCCTTTCCCACCAGCTCCCTACACACATTTACGTGTGGGAGTGGCGCACCTTTTCAGACCACACCAGCTATTAGTAAACCATTTGTATTTTTTCACACTGCTGTTTTAACATTCCAGATTGATTAGCGCTGCGGTTTAATGCAGCTGGAACAGCTAGCTTCAGATGGTGCGCTTCTCTCCGCTTTTAATGTGATAAATAGTTTGGGAGAATCCCTTGAGCTTGCTTTTTTTGGGGGGAGGGGGTTTGTTTCATTATGACCTTATTAACGTAAAAGTCTTTGATAACTGCTAGAAGTAGTAGCTAGCACTGAAACTAGAAATCTGCCTTTTTTCATTTATCTTTGCAATTTGCTTCATTTGTGTAGTTTTCAAGCAGCTTTAGCTCATACACAGTTAAAATGTGTCATCCTGTCTGGATGTTTCTTCTGAAATGTACTGGATAACCATGTGGAATGTGTTTTTTAGGTATCGTCTTTGTCTGAGAGCGAAGATTCTCAGGATTCATCGGATAGCATAGGCTCTTCACAGAAAGCTCGAGGCATCTTAGCTCGTCGTCCATCTTACCGGTCAGTACTAGATGTAATAGATGTTGTATTCTCATTTGAAACCAAAATAGCAGCTTCTTTCAAGGGCTTCCTGCATTCTGCAAACCTCCAGGTTGTTTTCTTTCTCTTGGAACACACATGGGATCTGTTCACGCAGTGAACGGTTTGATGACACCAAGTTAGCTAGCATTTGCCACAGGGAGACTTTGACTTAACTAACCTAAAAGAACTAAACTAAAAGAAGTTTGTAACTGCCGTGGCGGTAATTTGTAATTTTTTTCCCAGTATTAAAAGCTGATAAACTCTTTTTTTTTTTTTTTAATAGGAAAATTTTGAAAGATCTTTCTTCTGAAGATACACGTGATAGAAAAGGAGATGAGGAGAGCCCCGGTGTCTCTACTGTTACATCTATGTCCGTTCCCACCCCTATCTACCAGACAAGCACTGGACAGTACAGTACGTTACACAAAATATATGTCTAACAGGACACTTTTTTTTATTCAACTTACCTCAAAATACAGATTTTCTTTTTGTTATGTATTTGACTAAGCTGAGACTCAAAAGGTTTGGTTGTTTATCTAACAGTCAGTAAGGTTAGTACTGTTACGATGTGGAAATAGACTGGTATCTAAAGGCTTCAGATAAACTCAGTGCTTCACGATCTTAATTTTTTACACCTTAAGATAAGACATTCAGAGGATGTTGTTAGGAAATACATAGCAGTCTTCTATGTTACATTTAATTAAAAATGTAAGATCAGTGAAGATACCATTGTATAGATCACAGGGCCACACCATGAGGTGTTCCTGTGGTGTCAGGGAGGTAGCAAAAAAAAGGATTTGTTCCTTTGATTTTATCACCTAATATTCATTGTGCTTGCACACGGAAAAGCTCCGACCCCTGGAGCACCTCCTTCCCATCCTTGCTGTCTGGGCTGGGCATCGTACGGCTGTTTCTCGCTTCTCCCCAACAACTCCTTTGCCTGTCCGGATTTTTGCGCCTTTTTTAAGTACATTTCCAGTGAGGAGCCACCAGCTGTGGCCATCGGGGGCCTGCATGGTGCTGGTGTCTGGCTCAGGACAGACAGCATCACAGGGTGGGCAGGGGCCTCTGGAGATCGCCCAGCCCCACTAAGGCAGGGTTGCCTCGAGCAGCTTGCACAGGATCATGTCCCGGCAGGTTTGAGTGGCTCTGGGGCAGGAGACCCCACAGCTGCTCTGGGCAGCCTGTGCCAGGGCTCCGTCACCCTCAGAGATGTTTTTCCTTGTATTCAGACGGGACTTGTGCCCACTCATGCCTGTTGCCCCTTGTCCTGTTGCTGGGCACCACTGAAAAGCGCCTGGCCCCGTCCTCCTTGTCACTCACTCCTAAGATACGGGGGGACATCGGTAAGGTCCCCTTTCAGCCTTCTCCTCCCCGGCTGAACAGCCCCAGCGCTCTCAGCCTTTCCTCATCAGGCATGTGCTCCAGCCCCTCACCATCCCTACAGCCTCCACTGGCCCCTCCCCAGTAGCTCCCCATCTGAAATGGGCAGCCCAGCGCTGGGCACAGCCCCTCCCGATGTGGCCTCACCAGGGCAGAGCAAGCGGGAGGATCCCCTCCCTCCACCCGCTCCCCCAGTCCCACACGTCCGCTTGCAGAGGCCCCCCCGGTGGCTCCCCCGCCACGACACCTCGCAGCTTACCCCCAGTAAGAGCCTCGTAGCACAATCTGAACGCGATGGAAGGAAAAAGCCCTTCAAAACCAGCACTGTTTCAGCAGGGGGAGTAGCTACACAGCCTAGAGATTTACCTGTATCTGTATGTTACAACGTACAGTTACAAACGCTGGTGCGCCTGTTCCTTTTCTTTTTTTTCAAGTTGCCATTGCCGCCAACGGGTTACAGCTGGCCAGCCCGGGGGCAGATGGTGTGCAGGGTCTGCAGACGCTAACGATGACCAACGCCAGTGGTACTCAGCCGGGGACAACAATACTGCAGTACGCGCAAACGTCAGATGGGCAACAGATCCTCGTACCCAGCAACCAGGTGGTAGTGCAGAGTGAGTACAAGCCTTCTGGCAACGGCTAGTAACGCCGACCGCTACTGCGAGCGTAACTTCCTAACGCTCCCGCGTTTTGATGCCTTCTGCTGTTGTCGTCGCAGCCGCGTCAGGAGACATGCAGACTTACCAGATCCGCACCACACCAACCACCACCTCCCTTCCTCAGACCGTCGTGATGACGTCTCCCGTCACCCTGACGTCACAGACAAGTAAGACAGATGATCCGCAGTTGAAACGAGAAATAAGGCTGATGAAGAACAGGTATGGAAGTGCACGTGGGCTGCTTGGTTCTGTGTGCTGAAATCCATCTGCAAACGGCGAGCCTTGCACGCTCACGTTGCTGATTGTGCCATCAGTGTGGCATGCTGCGTCCGGTGACTAAAAAAATGGGAAATTCTGACCAAAACGTGTTCTGTCTTGTGCGGTTTGGAGAAAAACAAACGGGGTTTTCCATGCAGCTTGACTGCCACACGTACTGCCAGCTACGGTGAAACTTCGTGCTCTCCGTCTAGTGTTGCGTGCTTCTTGGTTTGGTTGCGCCGGCTCCCTGCTCGCCTGGTGGTCAGGCTGAAAATGTTCCCAAACCAGACACGTCTCAAATCTAAAATAATTCCCTCTGCTTGTTCTGTTCCAGAGAAGCTGCTCGAGAATGCCGTAGAAAGAAGAAAGAGTATGTTAAATGCCTGGAAAATCGAGTTGCGGTCCTGGAAAATCAGAACAAAACTCTAATTGAAGAGCTAAAAACTTTGAAAGATCTTTACTGTCATAAAAGTGTGTAAGAAAAGAAGGTAAAACTTTTGTGGACTGTTTAAATTTCAGAGGAGAAATTTTTTTTATACTGAATTTTTTAAACTAGATGAAAGGTCAAAACCGAAACTTTTCTACCTAGATTTCACAGCTTAAAGACTCTATAGATTTTATTTACAACGTGTTGGTGACAAAAGTACAAAAAGGAAACAAGAAAACCTCACCAAAATTCCTGCTGGCACAACTGGAAACTTTATAAAGTCAAGATTGCATCTACAATTAAAGGACAGTCACGTTTTACGAGGCAGGTGATTAGAATTTCTTGGAAAATTTCTACAAATACCTCTTGTAACGGAGGCAATATTTGGTTACAGTTAAAACGTGGATGAAATGGAATCCTTGCCATAGTTGACATTATTAGTAACATTTATAACCAGTATATGTTTTGATTTCTTACTCTTTTCCAATCCTTTTTCTTTCAGTTCTTTGTATGTAAATATTTTTATTTTAACCTGTAAGTGGTTATTTACAGGTGCAGATGATAAAAAAAAAAGCTTATACTTTGCTAGAGGTATAAATTATGTTTACTCTTTCTCGGCTGACAGTTTAAAAAGTTGGGGGTGTTGTTTTTGTTGGGTTGGTTTTTTTTTCCAACGTTTGCTGTGTTTATCAAATTTGGAAAGGATCTGCAGAAAGCAGCGAGAGGCCTAGTCCTGAAAATGTCTTGAGGCACATGAAATCCGGTGTTGACTTTTCTTAAGAGAATTCAACACGTCCAATTCTTTTCAAGTCCGGTGTGGTAGAGCGAGTACTGGCAGACAAAAAGTTTCTGAAGAATGATTTCACGATAGTTTGTTCTTAGTTGCTGGGCATGATAAACATCTATAATTGGAAAAAAGTAAATGGTGTGCTGATTATATATCCAGTTAAACACACATTGCTTATCCTGTCTGGAGGTTCTACCATGCTTTGGAACGTTTAAACCAAATAGAAGAAGGAGGATAAAATAAAGAATTGAAGATATATACCAAAGGGTTAATGAGGTTCTAATATATGGTTTATATGCTGAAAGTAGTGCAAAATTTCCGGACTAATTTTGTAAGGTAGGCGATATTTTGCAAAGTAATGGTATCTTTGTAAGAAAATATTCTATTGAAAACAGGTAGATGGTTGGTATATTTTGTAGCTAAATTGTGATCTTTACAAATTCTGAAATTGAGTTTATATACGTATTTTGACAGTTTCTATATTTCATTTTAGTAAACAAATGAAATATTTTGTGAACCAGATTTTCAAGCATATATTTTTATGGATAGTACAAAGTCAAATGAGATCCTCTTTGGTGTAGGAGATATTTGAATTAATTTTGTATGTCTGTAGGCAACTTGCAAAAAAAAAAAAATCCTAAAGAGTATTGGGAAAAAAAAAGAAAAAAAAAAAAAGATCAGGGCTTTCTATTCCCCACAGTTGATATTATCTGCACATTAGATCTGATTGCTCTCAGAGATTCTAGTTTGTATGATTTTGATTTGTTTCAGATGAAAATTCAATGTTTGACATGATCAGGACTCTTTTGGGTGCGGAATCTCCATTCTGGGAGACACCCAGCAGGCGCTGGAGGCGGGCCTGGGCAGCCTGCTCCAGGTGCCCCCGCCTGAGCAGGGCCGTGGCCGAGGTGACTTCCCGAGGTCCCGTCCAACCTCGACCGTTCTGTGATTCTGTGATTCTGTGACATAGAAAACCGTGTATGCAGTGCTTATTGCATGAGTAATAAATACACTATTTTCCATAGTTAGGATCGAATCCTGCTTCCAGTTATGTCAGCGGGAATTGCACTATGGACTTTGCTATTACAAAGGTGTTAGAGCTCCGTGTGTGTGTCGTGCTAGCTCAGATCTGAATGAAATTACAAGATGTACTCACTCCCTAGATGTGTAACGCTTATCATATGGTCAGTCCGTATTTTTTTCTTTTACTCATTTTTGAATTAATGGACTTCTTAGCAAGCAGAGCTCTTTGCAAATGGTATGAGCAAGACTGCATTCCACAATCACATTGTTAGTGGGCTAGAAAAATAGATTTTTTTCTGAAGTTTCTAAATAGATGATGGTTACGGACACGATCCACGATACGCTTCCTTTAGGCCAGACCGGAGTGTACGTTTCCGTTGGCGATCATATCCAAAAAAAAAAAAAAAAGAGTGATTTCGCTGCACGTCAGAAATAACGAGCAAGGTGGAGAAAGTCCTGACCTTAGGGAACTGCTCCACCAGAGGCGGTTGGTGCCTCCCGTTTCTGTTAGCGGAATCTGAGGAAAAACGAACGCCTTGGGACGTGCTTGGCACCGCACAGAATCAGACCTTTCTGCTCTGTCTCCCACCAGGTGTGTGCGCGCTGTTTGGCTTACGATTCAGAGGGTTTGACCTACAGTACTGAAACGAATTTGGTTACTCCTCTGTATGGTATTTTGATCCTCACTGTGTGCTGTTGTTCCTTTACCTTCTTTTGTAATACGGAATAATAATTAGAAAAAAAAAAACAACTATCAAGTGTTAAGACTGTAAAAAAAAATAAATGGTGGCCAATTCTTTCTGTATTCAGCAAGTGAAGCAAATGTAGTGCTGCCAGACATAACGTTAGTCAATTTTTATCCTCTTAAAATAGTGTTTGGGAAAGAGCAGCTTATTTTTCATCATGGAAATATTAAACAGTAACATGAGTTTGCTCTTTTTAAGTAATCACTTATCATGAAGTACTTATTTTGGATTTACTTCAAAATCTAGATTGTAAGAGAGTAAAACCTATATTCTGAGAGTAAGAGCTATAGTACCTAATCCTGTTCTGCTGGTTATTTCCAAACAAAAGTACATGCTTTATATGAATTGTAAATATTTGTTGAAACAATTAGATGGTTGCAAATTTTGACCTTGGTAAATAAAGTCGCCAAAATATAATTCTGATGTTCCTTATTTATTTTTAATTAATGTAGTACTGCAGTGGTTCTGACCAAGGATGCATACGCTGTGTGGTATCAGCTCTTGTACAGTGGCCAAGAATAAATGTTTAGTCTGTGAAACAGCACCCAGAGGTCTTCTATTGGATGTGTCTGTTCAGCAGCCAGAGTACTAGGGTATTTGTGACTAAATTTTAACCCTGGCTCCAGGTAATTAGTGGAGAATAGCTTTTCTCTTTCTGCAGGTGGGGTTTTTTTGTTTTGGTTTGGGTTTTTTCCCCCCTTTTTCATTTTCAGCAAGCAGAGCTGCTGTTAAATAAAAGCATTTTTGTGCTCTGCTGGTACTGACCCAGCAGAGGGAGTGTCTCTGCCATCGACAGAACCACAGTAGCATTTACTGACTAGTGCTTAAGCTGCTTTTAGCTGGAAAAGCATAGAAATGGGGTAGGAAAAAAAGTTTTTTCTGTCGGTAACCTTCCTGTATTCAATTTTGTTATTAGGGTCAAGGCTGTTATTTCCTCTACTGTTAGCATGGATGTCAAAGGCAGAAAACAGATCATACAGTTGCAAACATGACTTCTAAAAAAATGCACGTGTGTCCTTTGGCTCTTAGATTTATTCTGAGACAGGAGTTAGCTCCCTTGTCAAAGTTTCACCAGGCAGACCAAACCTCGATGGTGCCACGGTTTCTCCCTTCAGAAAGTCCACACAAGTGCCGTCTGTATCGCGGTCAGGCAGACGGTAAGTGTAACGCTGATGGGATTCACCGCCTTGTTACTCAGCAGAAGTTCCGATTTTACCCATCCCCTGTATTGCGATAAACGGACGTAGATCCCAGGAAATTTTGGTCGCCCGCAGCCAACTCCAAAGCTGGCAATCCCTATGAGGTAGTACTTGTGGGTACCAGGGTGGTAGCACGCTAAAGGGCCACCGCTGTCTCCCTAGAAATAAACAAGAGAAAAAACCAGTAACATCTTCAGGGGAATAATGTAGAATTAAGTCAGTAATACCTCCACTTTTTTTTTTCTTTAAACTTTTTTTAAGTTAATTGGACAGTAAATACACAGCAGTACACAAATTCAAGTAGAATGTGGTGATGCTGGGTGATTCTGCCTTGACTGGAATACTAGCATGAGCCTCAGTGTCTTTTTAAAGTTCTGTTGTTTTGCTTTCTGCGTCTTTTCACCCTAAGGCTCATCTCCCTAAACTTCCTCGTGTATCAGTATGAGAAGGTACCGGCCACACCGTGTGTAAGTCCTGAGAAACACGGTAATGACTACACCAGCCTGAATCTTTGCCGTATTGCCTACTTAAAGGAAAACTGCTGAGGGAAGCAGCAGGACGAGTAGCAGACAAAGCACTTAGGAATACATTATGGGTTTTAATTATAAATGTCTCTGTATCACAACTGGTGCCCCAGCTTTTGCACGCTTGTGCTTTTGACCTGAGAATTGTCTTTTCTGAAAGAGCTGCTGATTGCTCAGCGTTTCAATAAAAATCTTGGTGTGTCACTGAACCATATCGCTTCCCAGTGCTGCTGCAGGCACAGAAGCAGGCGAGACATCCACGTCCTTCCCACACACTGTATACGTACAGTGGTACGTGTGTGTGTATCCTTACGTGTGTTTGTGTAATAACTACTTTATTGACATCCTTGTGGCAAGCCTCATAGAAATTTTTGCCTTCTCTACCCTCTCCCTTGGCTCACGTGTTCTTGTCTTCTTCCGAGTATCACCGAATTCTTTGTACAGGTTTTTGAGTTAGGTTTTTTCTTTGGAACCACCACCTCACCTCTTTCTATTTATAATGCTTCTTTGGCAGTTTGGACATGTTTTCTCTTGCCTATTTGTGCCATTTTAATTAATTGCACCACAAATGCTGGCCATCGTGATGCCCCCGAGTCTCAGGCCTCAGGGGTTTCCGTAGTGGCAGGTCGGGCACGGCGCTTGTTCTTACCTGACAGGCGTCGGTGCCTCCTGATCGAGAGCCAGCACAGAGCATGTTGTTGTTAACCAGACCTCCGTACGCATCCGAACTGTTACAGACGCTAGAAGGAATAATTTCCACTCGTGCTTCTTTTAACACAGCCGAAGTTTTACCTTTATTGGAAGACAGCATGTAGAAAGGTAAAATATTTATGCTGTTGGGTGCAGCCGTTCTTTGCTCTTCCCCCCACCCCCCCCCCTTTACCTAGCTTAAGCGTGTTTCTGTATGTGTTTAGATGTGTACGTAATACAGATTGTGCCTGCCTCTAACGGATTTAAATTTAAGTGGGTTAAGGATTTGTGAGCTTGGATTTGATGTAGTTTGTGCAGTCCTTACTCTGAGGAAACATCGATGATAACAACACTGCTCACTAGCCTTGCTCAAAATGTCAGAGGTGACTTATCAAACAAGCTTATATGATCCCCAGCTGTCCTTGAAATTTCCGCCCAAGAAGGATGCACGCCACCAGCTGACATGGTATCGAGTTTGCGCGCATTTTGATTGAAGAGAGAATTTGAGGGAGTGCAGCCATTCATAAAATATACAGGGACCCCCAAGTTCACAATGCACAGCATCGGAACTATTGGTTTTCAATAAAAAAAGCTATTTCCAGGAGACGTCACTGAGTAGCTCTACCATGAATCTGAAAGCCAGGCTAGTTTGTTTTCCTTTTTTTGTGTTAGACTTGGAAGAAAGGCTACAAAATGTATGCCTTTGGTTACACCCCCATAAATCTGATCTGTTTGCGATGGAAGAAACCCTTAAAGCAGATAATCAGTTGCAGAAGGATTTAATGATGTCGTGCGATGAGATTATAAACTAAACAAATTCACTTCTCTCTCTGAGCTTGAGGGACTGGAAGCCAATATTCGTTTTTTAGCTTGTAACTTAATCGACAGCACAAGGAAATCTTTTTACCTTTTTCCACTGTCCGTCCCCAGCCACTGATAAAGCATTCCGTGGCGTTGTCAATGCGCGGGGAAAGGTGTGCGGGAGGCAGGCAGATAGGCTGAATATAGGCACTGTAGCGTACTGCAGAATTGAGTTCAAATAACGCAATATCATTTTCAAATGTTTCTCTCTTGAATTCTGGGTGCACACTGATGCGTCTGATATTTCTTCTTGCTGCGTGTTCACCATGTTTCCGAAGGTTATGCACACCTAAAACAGCTCTCCAGGAGTACGGGTCCCTAAGAGAGAATTTATGTATTTTTTACAATTACATTAAATACATTTCTTGATGGCATTGTTTTTACCAATTGTTTCACTGTTGGCTTGTTCACTTTTAGGAATATATACTGAAAATTCTGTAGTAAGTACTTTCTGGAACTAACCTGGCTAATTACCATTCTGCCTGGTTTTGAATGTTTGCCTAATGCTGGTTATGGTTGTTGAGGTGAATTCAGGTTAATGATTTAAGCTGATGCTCAGATTTTGCTTCCCACCCCATCTCAGCAGAGGCCACCCAGGAGAAATTCTTTTGAAAAAGATAAAAACATGGATTTATTTTGTAGAAAGGAAGTAGGCTTATAGTCACAATGCTTATAAAGACCGTGCTTGACTTAGATTTGGGAAATCCATTAACTAGAAGTTACAAATAATGAGTATCAACTTTATATTAAATTTAGAAATAGGGCCGGAGTAATCCAGAACTAATTTCTATTTGAGTATGTTGAAAAAAATCTTTACTTATATTAGGTGGGAGTTGAATTTGGCCTGCGATGAGCAAAGGGCAGGCTATAAAATTCACATTAACCTCCAAAATTCTCCAGAGCGTAAGATAAAAATTGATTATTCGCAATATAATGCGTCTCTAAATTAATGTTTGTAAAAGTGCATTTAAAGAAGCAAAGAGCTGATCTAAAAAAAGTCCTGATAAACGGCAACATCACGAAGTTAAGATAATTTTTACCTTTCAGTTTCCCTCACACCCAATACCAACTTCCCTGAACTAGTGTGCAGATTTTGCAACTTCGTTAAAAGATTACAGAAAAGAGGGCAGTGATGACAGCACTGAAACGCAGCAGAATTGCTCCAAGTACAATTAAAAGGCCTGTTCTGAGGAGTGTTATTACCACATTGTGAAAAACTGGTTAAGTGCCAACTGGTTGGTTCTGTTTCATTGGGAAAATGGAAATAGCGTCAGAAATAATGAATTGTGATGTTTCTAATGTAAATATTGCAACATCTTTTTGCAGAGGGTTTACTATTTTAGAAAAATCCATTGATCAAAAATTAGAGTTTCAGGGGGGGAAAAAAAAAGCCCCCACCTAAAAAATGTGTCACCTAGATCAAAAAAACCCGACCCTTTATTAAAAATAACAATGGTGGTTCTGGGCCAAGCCAGAAGTGCATATCCAAGACTTCTTGACATCGACTTATAAAGATGTCACTTTGCATGGCGTGCTGGGTTGGCAGCCCTCACCACATGTGACCGTTGCAGCAGAGGTGACAAAGGGGACAGTCTTTGGTCCTCAGAGCCACGAGCGGTCCCTCCTGCAGGCCATATCGCTAAACGGGAGCCGCACAGTTTGTGTGTGTGTGTTGGTTCTGCGCTCCCAGAGCTCGGCCCGTGTTCATCCCATGATCTGCCTTTTGGCCAGGGACAGCACAGGTGACACTTGGCTGAACCGGACCCTCATAGTTAATAAAAAGAGGCGTTAGCACGAATACATACCTCCTTCCTGTAACGCAGTGCCCAGCGGTAAGTACCGATTTCTCATTAACTAAAACTCCACCGCAAATGTGTGTAAATTGGACACGGCCTTGGAGGTTCTGGAGGCTCACGGCCCACGGCCACGCTCCCGCCTGAGCGTCGTGTCCGCCCACGATCCGGGATCCCAAGGTGGTGGCCAGGAGCGGCCGCTCGCCGCACTCTGCAAAACACAATGGTGCCAGTTATGGCGGTCGGAGCGAACAACGGAGCGTTTGGGGGAGCTTGGAGCTTGGGGGGGGGGGGGGGTGTGTTTCTTTCTTTCTTTCTTTCTTTTTTTTTTTAGGGAGTGGTTTCCTAACTATTTTGGTTTTGAGGTTGGATTTTTGGGGTTGGGGGAGTGTTTTTTTAGGTGTTTTGGTTTTGAGGTAGGTTTTTTGGTTTTTTGGCGGAGCGATTTTTTAGGTGTTTTGGTTTTGAGGTGGGTTTTGTTTGGTGTTTGGGGTGGTTTCTTAGGTGCTTTGGGTTTGAGGTGGGTTTTTTTTTGCTGTTTTGGGGGTGGTTTTTTAGGTGTTTTGGTTTTGAGGTGGATTTTTTTGGTTTATTGGGGGGTGGTTTGTTAGGTGTTTTGGTTTTGAGGTAGGTTTTGTAGGTTTTGGTGGGTGATTTTTTAGATGTTTTGGTTTTGAGGTGGTTTTTTTGGTGTTTGGGAGTGGTTTCTTAGGTGTTTGGGGTTTGAGGTGGGGGTTTTGTTGCTTTTGGGGGGGATTTTTTTTAGGTGTTTTGGGTTTGGGGTGGGTTTTTTGGGTTTTTGGGGGGTGGTTTCTTAGGTGTTTTGGTTTTGAAGGTTTTGGTGGGTAGATTTTTAGATGTTTTGGTTTTGAGGTGGGTTTTTTGGGTTTTGGGGAGTGATTTTTTTATGTGTTTTCATTTTGAGGTGTTTTTTTTGGGTTTTGGGGAGTGATTTTTTAGGTTTTGGTTTTGAGGTGGGTTTTTTGGCGTTTGAGGGGTGATTTGTTAGGTGTTTTGGTTTTGAGGTGGGTTTTTTGTTGGTTTTTGGGGTGTGGTTTTTTTAGGTGTTTTGGTTTTGGGGTGAGTATTTTGGGTTTTGGGGAGTCATCTTTTAGGTGTTTTGAGGTGGGCTTTTTTGGTTTTTTTGGGGGGGAGGGGGTTGTTTGCTTGGGTTTGGTGGGGGTTTTTGTTTGTTTTTTCTTTTTTTGGTTTGTTTTCTATTTTTAACCTACAGTGCTACTTGCTGCAGGACTCAATCCTGCAGGACTCTAGATGTTTTGCCACCGGGGCCCAGCATCTGGAGATGCCGGCACTTTTTCTTTTTTTTTTCCCCTTTTTTTCTTAACTTTATACCCGTGTGCGCTTCACCCGGTTCCACATCTATGTCTTGTGCCTGGATTTACACCGCACCTTGAGGCCGAGCGCACCCCACTCCCTCCCGCTTCGCAAATTAATGGGATTTCGGTGCAGGTGAAGTTTTTTTCCTGTGTGCGTGTCTGTGAGGCGGCGCGCGCCCCCACAGCGCGGCTCCCGGCCCGCCACCCCCCAGGCCCCCTACCCCCGGTTTATCCCCGTCTACCCCCGGTTTATCCCCGGTATACCCCCGTTCCCCTCGTCGGCAGCAGCCGGGGCCGCGCTCCGGGGCCGGCTGCCCGCCAGCAGCGGCAGCAGCAGCAGGAGGGCGCCCGCCGCCCGCCCCCGCCTCATCCTCCGTCGAGGGGGACAAAATGGCGGCGGGGCGGGCGGGCGCGCGCGGAGCCGTCGCTAACGGGCGCTGAGGCGGCGGCGCCCGCCAAAAAAACTCCCTCGAGCGCTGAACGTTAAAACACGAATCTTTTTTTTTTTTTTTTTTTTTTTTTTTTTTAATGTTCTGGTGGCCAAAAGTTAGAAATGGTTACCACGCAGGGGCAGGCAGGCAGCCAAGCGACAGAGAGGCTTTGGTGAGTGTTATTTGGGGAGGCTGGGGGTGTGTCTGCCCTCCCCCCCCCCCCCCCCCCTTGCACCCCCGGTTTTTGTAAATAAAATCTTAAATAAATCCTTGCGGCTGAGGAAAAGTGAGGTGTTGCGGGGGTCTGTATCCGACTGCTTGCCTTGTGAGGCCCGAAGGTGAGCAGCCCTGAGGGAGCTTGGGGAGAGGGTTGAGGCCCAGAGCTGGGGACACATGAGGGTAATCAATTATACCAGATATAGGCAAGAAACCCCATAATTTATTTTTTTTCTGCCCACTGGGCTGTTGTGCGTTCTCCTGGGATCCCCTGTGGGCAGCACTGAGGTCTGGCCAGGCACAGTCAGGGCTCCATAGTTTTGAAAACTTGACCCCCTCAGAATCAAACTTAATTCAAGTCTCTTGCTGCGTTGCCTAGATTTGGATGTCTGGATTAGCCTGTGCTGTGGGATTAAGGTGAGGATTTCTGTGAGGGCAGGGAAAAGGCCTGGTGGGGTGGCCGGGGCTACTTGATGGCGTAGCCGATGATGTGCGGCTGAATGGGCGTCCAGGGGTACGCCAGGCTTATCTGCTGCAGGTGCAGCTCCGAGAAGTTGGCCTCTTCCAGATTCTTCTGTAGCTCTCTGGTAAGGCAGCATCCGTCAAAGACGAGTTTCCAAGTCAGAGAGCAGACCTGCTGCCAAAAATACTTCCAGCTGGAACGATCAGCGGCCACGTGCTCTAAGAAATAGAAAGCACCTCCCTGGGGAAAACAAAAGTCACCTTACAGAGCTGCAGCGGGCCGGGGGGACACACCAAACTTCTCCCTCCATCCCACCTCCTCTCACGTACCGACCAGCGCCGGTGCTGCTGGCTTGCTCGTCAGCATCCTCCTACCCCTTCCCTGCCCTTTTTTTACAAAGTTTGTGGTGTCAGTTGGCATTAATGCAAGCAGGAAACTTGCAGAGGTTGGAAAGGCCTATCCAAAAAGTGTGAAGGATGTACTTGTTGATCCCTCTCTTACTGTAGCAATAGTTTGTTGTCTTTTTGTTTCAATTACAGTTGCTAGCATGCGATTCTTTTTGAAGAAAACCAAGTGAATTGCATAAATCCTACTCAAACTCAGTGGTTTTGACAACCCAGAGGATTGTCTTGAATGTGCCATTTTAAAGGCTGAAAGACTACTGCAAAAATACCCCAACAAACCAGCTTTTCTTAATCTTTAACTTGATTAGTATACTGCAGGGACTGAAGGCATTTAATTATTAGACTGTTCTAGTCATACAGGTAAATCAGCCCCGCTTCTAAGAAGCTAAAACAGTTTATTTAAAATGCAGACTACCAGTCTGTATCAGAGAGCTTCCCACCCAAAGAAAATCTGGTGTCTGTGGGGAAGGAACAACACCACAGGAACCCATTCTGCTTTAAATGATTCACAGTAATTACTTACAAAATTAGTGGCAGTTCTAGTTAGCAGATTGTTCCTTTTAGGGTTTTACTTCTAAGAAAAGGACAGACTGACCAGTATGTTGCTACTGCTTTGATTTGATTTGATTGCACCATTTAGCAGTGCAGAGTGGTTGTGGGTCTGGTTTGTAAGCTCGAAAACAAGTTTGGGTTTTTTTTCCTTGTTTTTATTTTTCTTTTGGTGCAGTGCCTCTGGAATAGGTGATAAAGGTAGTAACAGAACTTTTAATTCAGATACTCACCGGTCTGAGCACTCGCAGTACTTCCTTCAGGGTGCCATCGACATTGTGCACAGAGCAGAGGACCAAGGTGCAGACGACGGCATCCATGGAACCACTGGGCACCTGGTGCAGGTCTTCTCCTGCAGCTGTTAGGAAACCGTTGTAGTGGACATGCTGGTTCTTGTTTATGCTTCTCAAAAGGCCTTGCTCGAAGTTGGGGTTTACGTCAGTGCATGTGACTTTGCAGCCTGGTGGGTAGAACTGGAAGTTGGCACCGCAGCCGGTCCCAATCTCCAGCAGCCTCAGCTCTCCTGAGGGGCCTGTGAAGTCAGGTAGATTACAAAACAGCTCCTGCTTCAGCTTCTTGGTTTTCTTTTCCTGGCTTGCAGAAAATTTCTCTATCAAGAAAGGAAAAAATATCTTCTTACAGAAAGGCTGCCATATGCCCAGGAACGATAGCAGGTAGATGGGAGTGGCGAGCAGCACAAGGCACGTGCGGAAGAAGAGGATGCTGGCCTCCATCATTTCCAGCTTGGGGCAGAGGGATCTGTGCTGAGCAAAAGTAGTTCTGCTGTGTGTCAGAGCCCTCGGAATTCTGTCAGAGCCCTTGGTTTTCAGACAGAGCAATTCATGTACTTGCCGTGTGCCTCCTGAAGTATATTCAGCTCCTTGGATCAATCTGGTAGACTTTTCTCTAAAGCTGATTTTAAAGTCTGGTCACTGGCGAGGAAGGGGAAAGCAGGATTGCATACCAAACAGCTCCCATAGCTTCCCAACTCTGGCAGGAGAGGAGCGGCCAATCTCTTAGGTAAACCAGAATAAAGCAGGCAGTACAACTTGGTCTGTAACCTCTGGCAAAATACCCTAAGGCAACCTTATGTGGTGCTGAGCAGTTTCAGGTTACAGGTTGTCTCTTAAAGCAGCCAAAGTCTTTAGTGAGCTGAAGAAAATGAGTTAGAACTCTGGATTTGCAGTAGGTGTTTCATTGGGAGTTTGATTAACACTGCAGTTAAACTGCATTTGTTTAAGATTTAATTTTTCACCCCGTTGTAAGTAGCTGGTTAAGCAAGTCAGCTAGTTGCTCTCTGTGCTCTCTCTGCAACAGAAGCTTTCAGTTTTTCCATGACATGGACACCTGAAATACTTTGATATGCGCATTCGGGCTCCTTTGCAGTGAACAACCTTGCTTTTTTTAATTATCTTTCCGACCTTTCATGGGAATCATGGAACAGAGATAAAACAATGTATTCAGTAATCGCTGCATACAGTAGCGTATGGCTTGGTTTTAGTCACTTCACACGTTCGAGTCAACAATGAACGGTCTGTTCTACGCTGAATGCATTCTGTGATACCTTTGCAATGTTGCAGTGGCCAGTGCTCTTTCAAAAGATTTGGTAGCCGTGTGGGTTGGCCACTAGCGCTTCTTTGCTCTGCACCAGGTGAGCCTAGTACAGGAGGACTTAAGGTCCCTAATAAAGGCAGTTCTGTTGGGAATTGCACTGGAGAACTTTGTTGAGTGACCGATAGTCCAGTTGTCCCATGAGTTACCTCCTCCCTCTAGTGGTAATAAAGCAAAGAGAAAATCCAGCATACGGCAGCATCGTTACAGACTGCTTTATTAACGAACTCTGTCGCCATACCCTCATACCTCCACCTTGTGGCAACTGCATTGGAGAAACAAATTGGAACAAGGGGAATTACTCTCTGTGTAGACTGGCTGGACGTGTATGGAGCACAAAATAGAGATATTAACGCATTAGTTTCTTGTAATCTGTTTCAGGTTTTAGTTCCTCGTTGCTATACCGCAGGGAATCACAGAAAAGTTGAACAGTGGCCAAGGCAGCAGCACCTTCTCTTGGTGTCCTAGGGGAGTTGAACTGGGAAACACTGCTAATGAAACTCCTGGCTTTTAAAAGAGAGCTCTTTAAGGTGTGATCCCGATCAGAGGGAGAGTAGAAAAGCAAGAGTTTAAGCAAAGCTAAAACACGTTACTACAGCATGATAAAAGGGCTCTAAGGACATGGCTGCTCTAGTAGTAGCATTTTACAGCGGAGATGAGATTCCTGCCATCTGATTTAACAAATGCTAATTTTCTCCCAGGGTAAAAAGAAATTCCATTTTTTGCTTTGTAGGTGGCTGTTTCAAGTTAAATCTGTGCTGACAGCGTTAGCATCTAACGGCCAGTGAGAAGCATGGCAAGTGACCTGGTGGTGTAACGAGCGCTTCCCTGAATACACAACAGTCCTGTCAGGAAGGACTTGCACTGGCACGGGTGAGTGAATGCCTGCTCGTAAATATATTTCATAATGGGAAGACTGAAATGAAAGTGCTCATAGTGATGCTGTATTTATTATGCATGTGTCCTGTATTGGAAACATTAGGGGCTGGGCTTTATTCTCTGCCCTCAGGAAAACATTAGCCCTCTGTACTTGCTTCTGTGTATCTTCTGCTCCCTTTCTTCTCTCTCCCCCTTCTCAGCTCTCCAAGATCCTGACCCCTCCTTTATTCTTTATTGGACTGAAACATGTTGCCTAGGCTTCTTTCCAGTTTGCCCAGTCCCTTGTGCTGCAGCTCTGTTTCAGAGCTCTATCCACATAACCTACCTAACCAATGGAAGAATGGGATTCCCACTTGGAATGAACTGTGGCTGCTCAGGAAGTTTTCCATACTTTTGTTCTGTGTATGGGCTGACCGCAAGGGTGAAAAACCTTCTATAAAGCACAAAAGGAGTACTGAAGGGAGGCCCCGCAGGGCTCCTGGTCATTTATTTCACTGCATACCCAATGATATGAGGACTAGCAGGAATCCAGTAAGGTTTGACACGAATGCGCCTCAAATTCAGTTCTGAGAAATTAGTTTTCTCCAGCTCCTTCTGTGTCTCTCTGCTCAGGGAACACCCATCTCCAAAATACTTCCAGACCGGGTCACAGACTTTTTGCCAAAAGTAGGTCCAACTGGAATGATCTGCAGCCACGTGCTCCAAGAAGTAGAAAGCTCCACCCTAGAAAACAGTGCCATTAAAAAAAAAAAAAAAAAAAAAAAAAAAGGACTTAGGACTGTTGACCTCTGTATGCAGTATTTGATCTTTTCCATCTTGGTAAACACTTTTTTTTTTTTTTCACCTTTTTAAAGTGACAAAACCTTTTTTTGGTGCCTTTTATCACCTCTCTTGAAGACCAGCCTCCTTTCCTAGATGTTAGGCATGCTAAAGTCAGGGTTGTTTTGAACAGGGAGGTCTCTAAAAGTCCCTCCATTTGTGGACTTTGTGGTTTTGTGGAAGATGGTGGCTGTTACTGGGTGAGGATTGTGCAAGAGGCAGAATCATGTGACAGCAGGAACCGCTGCCACCAGGTTTTTGTCTCTGCTGTGCATGAGCTTGGACAAACCAACCTCCTTGTGTTTCAGTTTTTGCTCGTCTCAGAAATGTGCATAAACAGTTTGCTTACTCTACATACCAGGAAGGAAAAGAGTTTATTTCTTAATGTTTATAATCTGATGCCAGTTAGCTTTAGCAAGTAGAAATCTCATGTCCCAGGGCGGGAGAGGGGCTACAGTCGGTATCTGTGCTACGTAATAGTTCTGTTGTTGTCGGTCTCGTGAATGCTATTGATGTTTAATTGTAACTTTGATCGCATCTGCTCGATGTCTTTCCATGTTTGTAAACAACAGATAAAAAGCAAATCTGGTATTGTAAGCAAATCTTTCCCGTGAAACTTGTTCAGTGGAGCCAAATAGAGAAGTCAAAAGTTCAGACCTGATGTCTCCTTCCCCTACTTAGTGGAGCGTGTTGGGGATGATCTTATTCCCTCTTCCCTGGTTTTGCTTTGTAAGAGTGTGCAAGATTGCCTGGAGGAACTAATTGGGTTTTCTGCCATGTGCAGGGCTGAAGTCTCATTTACGCATGGAGACTGACCAGCTACACAGATTTAGCTCCCCTGTGTGGATAGGATTTGTGTTAAGTTTAACTCTTCCCAGTTATTCTGAGAAAAAAAGAGTGCATGTAGAAGACAAGCGGTATGTAAATGTGGCATTTTACAAGCATCACCCTAAATTATAATGAAAATACCTGCTTAGCTGGGTAAGTTTTAAAGATAAGAGTATCACTAGAGAAAACACATGGCAACTATGTACTGAAATTGTTAATGATTGCTGGTGTTACACTGCACATTTCTTCCTGCTTCCCTCCCCATATTCCACATCGTACTGCAGTAAATCCTGCTCATCCAGTACCGCTCTGCTCCTCCTCCTCCTCCTCCTCCTCCTCCTCCTCCTAGCTCCCAGCACCTCCTGGGTTGTGTTTTGGAGTTTTTTAGTGGTGGGTTTGGTTTTGGTTTATTTTACTCTTTGTTTCTGAAACAGCTTTAGCCTTGGAGTTTTTGCAGCTTGCCCAACTGCAAGCGCAGGAGCCGGGATGCTGGGTTGAGTAGCTGCATCTCTCATTTGCCCAGGCAATCACAGCGGTGTGCCGGGCCTCCAGACCTCCTGCCTGCTTGGCACACAAATCAGCATCCCCCATCTCCCTCGCGCTGCCCCCGCTTACCAGCCTAAGCACCCGCAAAACCTCCAGCAGGACTTTCTGGATGTTGGTCACAGAGCACAGCACTAAGGTGCACACCACCACGTCCATGGCGCCGTCCGGTATTTGATGCAGATCCTCGCCAGAAGCAACCACTGAACGTTCAAGCTGAAGGTGCCGGTTCTCCGAGAGGCTTTTGAGAAGGAACTTTTGGAAATGCGGATTGGGGTCGGTGCAGGTCAGCCGGCAGCCCGCTGGGTAGAACGAGAAATTGGTGCCGGTACCTGTGCCGATTTCCAGCAACGTGAGCTGCCCCGAAGGGCCTGCAAATTTTCTTAGGTTGCTGAACAGCTCTTGTTTTTGCCTGTAGACCTTACGGTTGTAGATGAGCGTCACCTTCGCCATGACATATGGGAAGACTTTCTTATAGAAGGAGTCCCATAAGCCCAGGCAGGCGAGTGCGTGGAGGGGCAGGAGGAGGAGCTGCATGCATCGCTGGAGGAAGATGCCGAGCAGCATCCTTGGAGCTGGCAGCTTGTCACGCACGCCCTGCTCGCGTTGCTGCTGCCACAGTGCCACCTCTGAACCGGATGCGTACGTGTCCGTCTGTCTGGCCCGTCTGTCTGGCCGGGTGCCAAGCGCCTTCTTAAAGTGGCAGCACCTTGAGCGGGGAGCGCAGCACCAGCGTGCGGGGCTGCCTTTGCTCCTTGGTGTGTGGCTGGCTTTGAATCCGTCGCCTCTACGGAAACGCGTGAGCAGCGGGTTGAATCGGAAAGCTCGCAGCCTGCCTGCTCGGAGCCTGCCAGCAGGGAGAAACGCCCCGTCCACACCTCGCGAGTTCGTTTGCTGTTGGGTTTTGCTGACTGCTGCATCATCGCAGCCCTGAACTGCAATGGGGGGCTCTCCCCACGTCTCTCCCCTCTCCCAGCAACCTGCAGCTTTAGGTACACGCTCATCTTATAGGTGCTACAGAGCTTGCTTAAGAACCCCGGACACTTGTATAACAGAAGGATTGCACCCACCATGTAGAAATCTTTCAGGCTATAGCAATCCCTCTGGCTCTCCACATGTAATATGTTTAAATTCCATGGTCCTTCCAGCTACTCCACTTTGGTTTAGCCTCTTTGGGCTTGCCCGGTGCCTGTCACAGCAAAGGGACGTGGTCACCGACACACAGACACCCCGTGTGCTTTGCAGAGGCGTCTGTGTGACATACTCTGCAAAGCCTGCGAACTGACGAGGCAATTCGGAGGTCACCACACCGAAGGTGAAGGGAGAAGCAAGAGCTGTGATGATGGAATAAGGAAAAGGCAGTATCCTTATCAAGCAGCTTGGATTTTTTTTTTTTTTTTTTTTTTTACTGAGCAGCTGTGTGCTTCTTAAAGAGACAGCACAGCACCAGGTAGTTACTGTTCAGAGGGAGGATTACAGAATTTCTGTTGCCCGAGTTCTGGGTAGTTTTGTTCTCTTTTAACCTAAGGAGGAGTTTTATCGTGGGTTTTTCTGGGGTTTTTTTTTTGCTTATAGGCAAGCAAAACCATTAACAGGAGCTGTAGTATTTATCTGCTTTACAAGGAAGGAATATTTTGGAAATAATTTCAGACTCTGTGTACACGCGTTTTCTGAAGATTCCCTATCGACCTGGATCGGGATAACGAACCAGATCAGTCCTGGCTGATCAGAAGGGTGGAGAGGGCGATCCACTGACGCGTAACTCCGTGTGGGGACTGTGCGGAGCTTCGTGCCTCCCGTCTGAGATAGAGCCTCTCCTAGGCTGTGCTAGGATGACTCTGGTCGATTAAGAACTTTTTTTTTTGTTTTGTTATCACCGTTCAAGCTCTGAGGGCGTTGACCTATTTATTTCTTTAAGCGCCTTGCTTAAAGATATCTTACACAAACCGTAATAACACCCTGGGGGCCCCCGAATGTCCTTGAAAGTATTTCTGGTGCGCAGCCCGCCCCAGAGGGACCCGTGTGCCCACGGTTCCCAGCAGCTCTGTGGGTGCCCTAGTTGGAAGCCTGGGTGTGCTCCTGCATCTCCATCCCTGTGGCCACTGCCAGCAGCGCTGCCTGGGTGCAGCTCTGGGTGCTTCACCCTGCTAGCACCCACACCTATGTAAGGAAGGTACTTTTTCGGGTGTTGTGTGACCTAACTTTGATGTTTGGACACAAACACTCTCTATTTGGGAGATACTGCCCTGTTTCTCAGCAGTTTGTTATCAGTGGATTGTTTTTTCCTGTATTTCAGTAGGTTTAGTTCTGCTGATTTCACATCTGCAGGACGATCAAGCCAACGAAGGTCCAGTTTGGACTGAAAATTTCTCAGAATCTGCAGCTTTCTGTAGCAGTTTATTTAATCTAAGTGCTTTTGATTAGTTAGGGCTTGAGATATCTACATTTTTTAGGTTGCGCCTGCCCTTGTGTTACAGTAAGGTAGTCCCATCAAAGTCAGCGATGTAAAGTGAGGGCAGATTTAGTTCCTGTGTCATTTCTAAAGCAAGATAAATGAGTTCTCCAGCACAGCGCTGTGTCCCTAGCTTGTCTGCTCAGCACACAACTCCAAAAGCTTTGCTCAGAGGACAAAGATTGAAAATTCAGCGAAGAGGACATTTCTGCAAGGTGGATTTTGTTTGTTTTGGTTTTGTTTTCCTAAAGCAGCAGCCTAATACGGTGTTTCGGGTTGTTCTTTCAGCAACAGAGGCAGAGTCTTAGGAAGAGCAGGAACTATGTCACTATAAAAAGTGATCCTAAGATTGCCATCATAAATTAATAGGCATAATGTTAATAGGTATAAATTCTGTGTATAAAGGAGGAGGAGTCATCATCTCTTAACTGAAGAAGGGTAACTTGGGTTGATTATTAGCACTGTTAATCACTGTTTTCCTGGGTAGAATAGAAATCTGCGTGTATGACAGGCTTGTAGGTGAGGACGATATTCCAGGGGAGAGTTCCAGCTCTCTGGTGAGCTGCTGGGCATGGGGGAGCTCCACAGCTCCCCAAGAAACCTGCCAGGCGCTGAGGAAGGACTGGTGAGAAGAAAACCATTAGCCTCGGTGGCAATTAGAGGGAAGAAGCCAGTACAGTGCCTGGATCTGCCGGACAAAGAGCATCACGGCACGTACGGCGTAAACATTTATGAATTTTGTAAAATCTTCCTGTTTCCAGCTAATCCAGGGTGGAAGCCACGGAGCTCTTTGTGGCGACACATTCTGTGATGTGTGTGGCCTTTGGAAGTATGAAGGGGAAAAAAAAAAAAAAGAATAGGAAAAAGTGTTTGGCTGCTCCAAAGTTTTGGGTTTGCTGTGGCGGTGACACCTGCCCGGGCCACGCTCTCGGTGTTCATCACGGGGCTTCTGCGCTTAATTGCGAGGTCGGTCCTAATGAGTGAAGCTTTGTTGGCTTAAAAGTTTGGCGGTCGTTGTTAATTGTTGTTCCAGAGCCACAGCCCCCCCCCCCCCCCGCCCAGGCCTGCTGCATCGCTAACCGCGCGGGGTTTTTTCCACCGGAACCGCGATAGTTGCCGCTATCGCGACTGATCGCGGTAGGCGCTGGCTGCCAGCCGTGCTTAACGCTCTGCGGCGGGGCCGGGGGGGCTTCGGGCCGGTCTCCCCCCCTCCCAAGGTAGGGTTGGCCGGGGGGGCCGGGGCTCCCCGGCGGGGGCGCGCACGGGCGTTTGGGCGCGCTCCCCCCGCCCCCTGGCGGTGGGCAGGGGCCGGCGCGCCGTGCGGGGAGGGGGGGGTGGGGAGGGGGGAGGGCAGGCGTGGGGGGGGGGGGGGGGGGGGCAGCGCAGGCAGCGCACCAAGATGGCGACAACCGCAGTTCCTCCTGCAGCTCCCCCACCTCCGCAGTCCAGCAACGCCTTGCGGGAGACGCGCTAGTGCAGCGGCCACAGTAAGTGACAGCCCCGGCGCGGGGCCCGTGCCGGGGGTCTTTTTGCTCCCCGGATTCTTCTTATTATTTTTTTTTTTAATTCATATATCCCTCCCCCCCCCCCCCCCAGCAGCACCACCACCACCACACTCTTCCCCCCGTCCCCCCCGCCGCGGGCGGGGGTTTGCCGCAGAGCGATGTCCTGGGCTCGTGTGGGGAGGCACGGCTGGTGCAGCTGCGGGGGGGCTGGGGTAGCCCCCTGCCCCAAATCCGCCCCTTCCAGCGGCGGGGGGCTGCAGGTGGGGGGGGGCCCCTGGAGCCTTCCCCCTCCTCACCCCTCGGAGGAGAGTTGGCCCCGCTGGATGCCCGACCCTGCGCTCAGGGAGGGGGTGCGGGGGTGCTGTCCCCCCCTCTCCCCCGCCGCCCCCCGCGCCCCAGCAGCAGCCCGGGGGCTCCGGGGCGGCCCCTGCCGCGGGTGGGCGAAGCTCCAGCCGCCCCTTCCCGCTCCCCCCGCACCCCACTGCAGCCGGGGGCCCCCAGCCCCGTGGGGGAGGGGGGTCGCCAGACCTCCAGCCGGCCTCGGGTCAGCGTTCCCGAGGTGGGGTGGGGGTGGGGGCGAGCCCCCCTGTGCGCCCCCGCTCAGCCCGCAGCGGTGGGCCACCCTCCCCACCCACACGAGGCCCTTCTCCAGGCCCCGTGCCGGCGGCTGTGCTCTTTGTCTGCATTGGGGGGGGAGCAGAGGAGGGCTCCTTGGGGGGGTCTTGGGGCAGCCCCCCCTCAGCCCTAGCTGCAGAGCTGGGCAGCCCCCTGCCACCCCCTTCCCCCTCCTGCTCGGCCTCCCGCTGTTTGGGGCAGTGGGAGGGGGGGAAGTTGGAGGACAGTTTTGGGGGGGCGATGCGTGGGGCGGCTTTGAGGTACCAGGCTGACCCAGATGTTGGCATCACCATCACACTCCTGCATCCTCCCCCCGTGCCCGGCAGATGTGCTTTACATTTCCCTTCCTCTGGAGAAGGAATTGCACATTCCCAAGCTTTTTCTAGGCAAAATCTGGGTGTCTTCTTCCCCTCCCCCCCTCTCCCCCCTTTCTGGTGCAAATTATGCCCAGCTGATGTGGGGGTGGGGAAGCTGGAGGAGATGCTCCACGGCAGTAGCTGCAGATGATCCGAGGTAAAGTCTAAAAGTCTGATGGGAAAGGGGAGCGTGTGTGAGCTGGAGCTCGGCTTCTCCCAAGGGCCTGAGCTGCATTTTGGAGGTGGATCCCAGCTGTGGCTGCTTGGTCACCGCTGGATTTCCAGGGGACCTTCGGGGGGTCCTCCAGGAGCTGGCGGGGGGTGGGGGTGGTGTCAGCTGATGGGGCGCGGGTTGTGCCTCTGCCATGTGTAGACATGGAACATGGTCCTTGCAACACTGCAGCGTTCCACCCCCAGTGGGGACCCATGACCTGTATGTCCTCGTTTCACACTGGGGAAGGTTTAATTTTGAAGAGCGAGGGTGTTGGGGGAGCCACGTTGCCCCCTCCTCATCTCTTTAGAGGCAAAAAGGGAAGGGAGCTGTATGGCAGTGGTTTCCCACGGGTGGTGGCTCCAGTCTGGATGGAGAGGGCCTGGAAGCGTTCTTGCACAGGGATGCTTATTTTTCCGTGTTTGTGATGGATGCTCCTCTAAGAAGAGATTGTGATGCAGGGCAGGCGGCAGGCTGGTGGGCACCCTGATGGGGCGTGCAGGGGGAGCCCCAGTGGTGGTGTGTGGGGGGGAACCCCAATGGGGTGTGCCAGGGGGGAGCTCCAGTGGGGTATGCAGGGGCGGGGGGGCAACAGGGTGTGCAGAGAGAACCTCAGTGGGATGTTCAGGTGGGAGCCCACTGGGGTGGCTGGTGGGCGCACCGGTGGGGTGTGCTGGTGGGCGCCCTGGTGGGCGCACCGGTGGGGTGTGCTGGTGGGCGCCCCGATGGTGGCACACAAGAGGATGCCCCGGAGGGTGCCCCGATGGCAGCATGCAGGGGGCAGTGCCAGTGGCAGCCCCAGTGGGGTATGCGGGGGGCAGCGCCGGTGGCAGTGCTGGTGGCACATGCAGGGGGGCAGCCCCAGTGACAGCCCCACTGCCTCCCCTCAGACCCCTCCCGACGGGGGTTGAGTGCCACGTGCCTGCACGGCAGTGGGTGCAGAAGCAGACAGCTCAAAGTGGGGTGGGGGGGACATCACACCCCATCCTGGTGCTGGGTGCTGTTACATCTAGTTGGTGAAGCTGCGTGTAACCTACACGTAGCCGCGGGCGCTGCGCAGCGATGGAGGAGTTAATGCGTGTCAGAGCCATGAGCAAAGGGGCAGTGCGCGGTGCCAGGCTGGTTGTGCTTTCCATCCCTGTGTGGCAAGAGGTCCCCATCCTTAGCTTCGGTTGTGTTTAAATAAAATAATTAATGTGACCGGAGGGCTCCGTGATCCTCCTTTGCTTATTTCAACACTTTTCCAGTGCCATTCATCCCGGGTGACAAGGACCTGGACCTATTACAGTTTAACCAGTTATATAAGCTGGGGCGGATGGCTTGTATCTGGATCATGGTATGGATACTGTACTGCTCGGCGGAACAAGTGTAATTACGTGAATATTTTGTGAGCAGAGTTTCTAACAGTAAAGAGGTTGCGTGTTGCGGGAAATTGAGCACGGATGTATTTTCGTTCTCAGTTAAAGAAGGTGAAATAAAACAGAAGCCGAGCCGGTGTTGCCTGAAGTCGCTTGAAAATCTAAAGTCACCGTGTATTCTTCCTTCCCTTCGTCGTTATGTCTGCGTTCATTTGTGGACTTGCTGGGCTTGTTTAGTGTACTTTTTCGTTAGAATGATGTGACGTGGCTTTACATATCAATTGATACTTACTATTTTTCAATGGCTGGAGAGGCTGTATGTGACGCTGGGCCATGCCGTGTCCATGCGGTCACATGGTTCCCATTCACTATCGATCGCCTTCCTCCCCGAGCAGCTGCAGCTGCCATTGACATCAACAAATACACTGGAATCGATCATTTATTCTTGTGTTCAAAGCAATGGTTTGGATTAAAGAAGGTGCGGTAAAATAACAAAACAAAAGCACTGGAGCTGGGAACCAGCACGGGGAAAATAATTGAAGGAACCGCAGGGAGGAGGTTGCGTGGGATGGCTTGTGGTTGTAAGGGGGAGAGCTTGGCATCATTGGCTTTAATTTAGTGGGGTTCAGAAAGAATTCAACGTTCAGGCTTTCCCCTGATGTCCTGGTACTCCCGGAGTGGATGGTGGCGGAGCTGGAGGATGTGGTGGAGGAGGGGTGGCTCGCTGCTGCAGGATTCAAAATCCTCCTTGGCATTAGCTCAGACTCCGGACTTGACTTTGAACACTTTGCAGGGTCTTCTGTCTTCTGAAAGGCTGGCTGTTCCCAAGTTTGAGGACTTCTGCCTTCTCTTCCCTCGGCCTTACCCTGCTGCACAGCGTTATTCCTGCCTAATGGAGCATGTCAGCATACGGGATATTTTAAGCAGGCAGAGTAGCCGGCAGGGGCTGACCTGTAGCAAAATGATGAAATTGCACCTTTCTGAAACCAGCCCTTTCAAAAGGCAAAACTCTTGCTATTTAAGACCTAAAAATCCCGTTCCGTGTTACTCATACTGCTCCTGTGGTAGCAGAAAGGTAGCTATGAGGAGGTTATAAAATATCTAAGCAGTTAATTCCAGAAGGATTTAAATTAAAAAAAAAAAAAAAAAAAGGCAGCAGTAATATTTTTCATTGTGGAACAGCGTATAACACATCATGAACTTTACAGGTAGTGACCTTAAAGTTAGGTGAATAAAACCTTTGTTGCTGGACAGGTAGGGAGCAGAAAATACTGAAAATGGCTAAATCCATCTCCTTTCTCTCTTTTCTCTTGATAAGTATATGTTCCTTATTTTTACTAGAACCCCCCTAGGATTTTTAAAACTAAATCAAATATCCCTGCCTGCGGTTGCTCCTTTTCTGCATGCCAGGCGTGCTTTGGCTCCTGAGGGAGGAGGTGCTGCTTGGGGTCAGGGGCTCCTACAGCTTGTTGGGGCTCACTGGCAGCATCCCGCTCTCCTTGGCCATTGCGGTGACGTTCCCAGTGCTGGGTTTTGAGGAAGGATGCTTCAACAAGAGCAGCCAAAGCTCATCACGCATCGCTTACAGATCTTCTCTCAGCACCTCAACTTTTCTTTCTGTGGCTAAGCACACAACTGTTTTCTTTCCGTGGGTAAGGGCATGCCCAGACATAAACCACATTGTTTCTATAACTTAACGCTAGACAAGAATATTGTTATTCCGAAGACCGGAATAATAAAAAGTTTTCTTTATTTCCAGGCGCGTTGACTTCCCAAGAGGTGTCCATGCTCGATATTGTTCAGAATCAGACCAGTTCTAAGGAGCCTGACCCTTACCCAGAGGAGCCGGGCATTATAGTTGTGAAGTTGCGGAGCTGGATACCTCATCCTTAGGCCATTTGTGGATTTAATAATAGACCTGAGTGATTTAATGTGCCTTGAGTGATCCACAGGCCCTTCAGTGTGAGACGCATCTCACTGGAGTGGGAAAGTGCTCTAGAAACGTGGGGTTGAACAAGGAATTCTCCTGTTTCAATGGCATTTTCAGCAGGAGAGGAACTTTGTAGTGACTGGCAGGTGAAATCTGTAGCAGGACGGGAACGTTAAGGCAACTAGGAGTAGCTGCCATTAGGAGAGGGGGGGTTTTGTGTAATTGGATGGGGGTGACAGGATGAAGGCAGTGTAACTCAGGCAAGCGCCAAACCTGCACGGGTTGTATTCCAGAACATTGCAGAAATTCTGGGATCTGTGTTGTGTAAGAACAGAGAAATAGAAGGAGGGTTATTTATTCTCCTCCTTTTCGTATTTGTCCATCTTTCTACCATTTGTAATCGTACCATTGGAGGGGCTCCACAACATTAAATGAATCCAGAATTACCATATAGGATAACTGTTACCTCGCTCCTATTTCATGGGTCGCTGGTAGACTGCAGGAATTGAACAAGGGATTAAATTTACCCAAGAAGTATTTTGAACAACTCTGGGTTCAGGAGTTGGGCTTTACAAAGGGCAAGCTGAAGATCTTGGTTGGTCTGGGTGAACCCCCAAGTTCCTATGGGAGGTTGGTGGTAAATACCAGTCAGCGCGGAGTGATGGGAACAGGGACCGGGAGGGCTGGGGTTAGATATTTTTAGTTCTTGTAACTTACTGAGCGATATTACAGAAGTCATGCCGCTACTGGTAGGGCTTAAAAAAGCCGACAGTACTAGATCTTTAGTTTTGAGAAACTTTGTATTAAAGCGTCTTTAAATATTAATATTGTTTTCTAATATTTTTCTGTTGCTTTTGCTTGCTCCTCCCTACGTTTCTGTTCATTTTTTTTTTTACCTTTGGAGGGGAGTGTGTGTTCAGGTTCAGTCCTGCTGCTGCTGTTTTAGAGCATCACTTTCCTGCCCTGTCCGGAGCCTGCCCTTGAGCTCTGCTCCGAGGCGAGTGGCCAGGAAACTTCTGTGATGTTTTACAAAGGCTGGGGAAAACACCCCACAAGACAAAAATAAATACTGCTTGAAAGTGAAAATATTTCCTTCTCCTTCCACCTTATAGCATCCAATGTGACAGGAGAGCTTTTCTAAGGGAAGGTTCCTCCCGCGTCTCGGCCGGTTGTGTTGCTGCACCTTTTCATTCATAAAATTGGCTGGTTTTAGACACGCAGGATTTACTGCAGATGGAGAAGATGGGTGAGTTCTTCTGAAGGCCATTTCCAGCCCCGGATTTTCTCATGCGTGGCTATTTCGGTTTGGCTCGAAGCTTTTCAGGTAGAATTTCAGGGGGCTGTTCATCAACACTGGGTTTTCCTTTCTTGTCCCAACCCTGCGTGTGTCTGTGTGGGTGAGATGGAAATTGGGAGAGAAGGGATCACTCTCAAAGGAACTCAAAGCCTTGCTGTGAATGCCTGAATCTGGAAAATTAGTAACTGAAGAAATGTGTTAAAGGAAAGATATTGCCTCAAAAGTGTTTTTTAATTTATTTGGACAATCAGCTTGAATAATTTATTGGAATATTTCATAATGTACCAGTAAATGGACTGCTGGGAACATTCAGAAAAAATAATTAAGTCTTAGTAACCAGGCACCTCAGTACAGCATTTTTATGGGTGTAAAATCTTGGATCTTGGAAAAATGTGTGTGTAGATACACAAGCTGGTCCCAGGGGGTTCTGTGCACCAAACTCCAGGTGTCTGGATGAATTCCTGCCTCCCCAGAAGTCTCTGGGTCGTTCCTGATGCCATTAGCCATGGATGGGCCAAGCACCCACCCTCTTCTTCGACTCCACCTGGGCGGGGAGTCTTCATCACAATTTTCAAAAAGTTTTTCTTGTTAGAGGTCGAAGAACCGCATGAAGAACCAAAATAAATTCTAGCGTTTACCAATTTCATTATATCCTCGGATGACTATACTCAGTTGTAAAATAGAATTGGCAAGGTTTTTGGTGGAAGGAAGAGCCGAACAGCTCCTGCTGTGCTTCAGCAGCCCAGATGTGCCAGTGTGGAAGCATCTTTATTGATGGAGATGAGGATGAGGCGCAGCGCTCTTGGAGAACTGGTACTGGTGAGGCAGAGGAGCGGTCCCGGGTGTGGAGTTGGCGGCACGGGGTGCGGAGCGTGTCTGATGCCTGGGCAGATGCTCTTTCCTACAGCCCCTTATTAACGGGACTGGAGCCTGGGAGAGTCCCAGTGCTTGTGATCGGCTTCCAGTTCCGCCACTGATTTCCAGGTGACCTTGGACAAATGATTTTCCCTTTGTAGCTCTCTGCGGAGAAACTTTTCCACTTGAATCCTGACATCTCCAAGATGATGATAGTTTAATATTTTTTCATTCCATCAACATGTGGATAATGATTAATTTTAGCAAAGGTCTTGAAGTAGTAGGTTTATTAAAAAAAATAATTAGAGAATACTTGCTGCTTTTTGAATACCCTTTAATAACTAATTGAAACACGCAGCAAGGGGAAGGAGTGAACACCAGTTCTTGGTTCTGCTTCCTACACGGGCTTCTACAGCAGAAATTTTTTCCAAAATAGGCAGACTGGAGCCTGAACTCACCCAAAAAGCAGATGTGCTGGCACCCTCATTCTGTGTGGCTGGTTTGGGGGAATTCTTTTGCTGTTTTTCTTTTTTAATTTTTTTTTTTTTTTAGCAGACATTCCTGCAGTCTAAACTTCATTTTCCCAATGAACACAACAAAACCCCTCCTTGGTGAATGCTGAACAGATGTTTAGGAAATATTATTGTGTCCTCACGTGAAATTTTTTTTTCATTGAGTCTTTCTTCCTACTGAGAAAAACAGTAAATCCTAAAATTGGAAATCCTGGTTATTCTCACTGTTTTACATCGACTGGACTCCCCCACACACCCACCTTTAACCGCTGCTCCTTGCTGTGGGCACGTCGGTTGTGGGATGCTGTGGGTCTCAGTGGGGCTCTATTCCAGACTGTCGGTCTGTGTGGTTTAGTTTTGTTTTGTTTTTTTTAAAATAAAACTAGCTGTCTGAACTATCACGGGTAGTTAGGTATGTGTGTGCTGAGCAAAGGTTATGGGCTGGCTGTTGGAGCTGCAAAGTGTGGCTTGGCATCGTAAGGACATGTGATGCTAGGCTAGCAAAGATTTAAAACCCAATATACAGGTCTGAGTTAAGGAATTAGATAAATATTTCCATTCCCATCCTTTCAGGTTACATCCTAATTTTGTCCATTATCTTACTATGGGATAATTAACGGGGAAAACAAACAAAGTGTCCGGGCAGGGAAGAACTTTGCAGGGAGGGAAAGCCGCGGGGTGCTGTTAAATGTGGATATTAAGTGAGCATCGCATCAGCCCCACGAGTAAGTACCACGTTGAAACAAGAGCAGCTGCTGCCGAGAGTGGGGCAGCGGAACAGCGTGGAGTACGCGGCGAGGCAGGCTGCTCACCTGCTTTATCGCTGTCGCATCAAAGCGTCTCGTGATTTATTAATGGTCCGGATCTTTGCAAAACCACTGTGATGTGCAACTGAGGACATGTGCTGGTTTTTTAGGTTATTTTGGTTTGTTTTTTTAAATTGGTTTTGGTTCGTGTCTTTTTTTTTTTTTTTTTAAATACCCACTTAGCAGATTAGTTGGTTGCTTCCAGTTGCCGGTTGTGTAATTGTGCATACAAATCAGGCGTTCATTTGTGCCTTTGGTTTTTTTCCTTTTTTTTTTTTTTTTTTTTTTTAATGCTGTGTCCCTGAGCTACTTTGGTTTCTAAATTCAGGCCTTACATATTTATCTGTGCCATTCAATTAGACCACATCCCCAATGCTGCTATATAGTTTCACAGTATGTGGGAAATTTGGTAATTAAATGCATGCAAATGCTGCAAGAATAGAATAAATTAATTTTCTTTAATATCAGCAGGCTATTCTGTGATGTTTCTAGAGATAACGTGACCAAGATACTGGCTTTTCATTCCCCTTTTTGCCACCTTTTTTGAGTTTTTATTGGATTACTCTAGAAATAACCTGGTCCAAGTTCATATGAAAAGAATCCCAACCCGTGGAGTTACAGGAGGGAGATGTATCCTTAAGTTTTTTTGGCTTTCCAAAATAAAACCTGAGACGGATGCATCATGAAGTCCTACACGTGTGGCGCAGCTTTGGATGTGCCGGTGAATTGGAGCCCTGGGGATGCGTGTAAATGGCAGTGCTGGGGCTGGAGCCAAGCAAGGAATAATGGGAAGTGGCTTGGAGGGACAGTTTGCACTGGGTGGTCTGGCTTTTGGAAAAGCCCCAGGTATTACTTGGGTATTTTTGGAAATACCCCAGGTATTCGTTTTTTGTTTTTTTTTTTTTTTTTTAAATACCTTGGGTATTATTTGACTTCTTTTTTAAAATACCCTAGGTATTATTTGTTTGGTGTTTTTTTTTTTTTTAATTACCACAGGTATTATTTGATTTGTGCTTTTATTAAATACCCCAGGTATTATTTGGGTTGTTTTTTTTTTTAAATATCACAGGTATTATTTGGTTTTATTTTTTTGGAAATACCCCAGGTGCTGTATTAAAGGCTGGCATCTCCAGGTAGTCTTAAAAAAAAGGACTCTTATTTCTGTGCTGTATTTATTGATGAAGTCTGCTGCAGTCCATGGAAGGTTGTGGTTCTTGGGTTCGGAGTGTGCCGGTTGCTGAGGTTGAGGAATGTCTCCCAGCTCATCGGTATGGATGGGAGCGGGACATCATTCCCATGATGTCTCTGGCTCCCGGGAGCTTTTCCCATGTGCATACAGCACAGTCTCCAAAGCCTGGGGCTGTGCAGACCGTTGGTGGCAAACCCTGTGCTGAAATACCTGAATTTTAACCATGCCGTCCCGTATCATAGTTTTCAAGGAATTTGAAAGTCGTTCTGCTTTCGGAGATCCCAAACCTTTAATACATATTTTGATGCTCTGTGCGTGTTGGCTTAAACTGACCTTCCTGATGCTCTTTTTTTTTTTTTTCCTTACTTTAAAGGGACCTGATAGTGTTTCTGTGCTGTATTCCAGTGGTTATTTTGCCTTTCCTCTGGAATTCATTGCCACTTTGGTGTTTGGTTGCTCCCCAAAGTGCCAAGCCGTGCCGGGGCTGGGTTGTATTCCAGCCTGCAGTACTGCAGTGCCGTTGCATCAGTGCAGGGTTGCTGGAATTCCTCTCCTCTCTTGGCCTCTTCCTGGAGTGTGGAAAAGCTTGAAAGAGGTACCAGGAGCTCAGAAATGCAATATATTCTTGCTGCTGGTTCTCGAGCGAGAGCTTGGCACCAGGTGCGGAGCTGCAGAGGGTTTGTAGGCGGCTGGATTCAGGGAAGCGAGCATCCGCTCGGCTCCGCTCCTTTGTGGGGACAGTGTAAAATCCTGTCAGAAGCCCGTGCTCCTTGGTGGGTTGGAAGCTCTGTGAGGGTTCCCTTGGCTGTGCCTCGTCTGCTTCCCTTTCCTTTTTATTGTGGACAAGCGCTTTTGCATTTTTTATTATTTTTTTTTTACGTTTACGTCTGATTTTTACGTTGGCGTTTGCATCTGACCTTTACGTTGCATCTGATGCAAAGACAACTCTGCATCTAACCCGTGGTATTCTAGAACCTTAACTTTCAGGAATTACTGTCAGACTTGTCTTTTGACATTATTTCACTCGTAGGGCCTGAAATGAGTGGAACCCCCCTGCTAATTAGATAGATGTTAAACGAAAGGGTGAGATGTGACATCCCGTAGCTGAGATGCAGCGTAGAAGCAGGGCCCACCAGGGTCTTGGCGCTGCCTCCAGAAGCGCTCGGGGTGCTCCCTGGCACACCTAGTCCCACGCACACCGAAGTCATTAAGGAAATTTCTCCTTAGCTGCAGTAATATCCGATAGGACACGAAGGAGCGTGTGGGTTCTTTAAAAGAAGTCGGCGTGTTCCATGCGTGTTGGTCGCCGCGCTCTCCCATGAGCCCAGCCCCGCATCCCTGTTCCGTTGTGCGGTGCTGCAGCATCACCGCGCCGCATGCCTCGCTGGTAGCGGGGGGGACATGTGTCCCGAGGCTGAACACCTCATCCTCACCCTGCGATCTCATCCCACTTGGAATTTTTGGCTAATAACCAGGTTGCTGGAGAGCAATGCCCGGTAGACTCAGTTTTGCAGGAAAACACTCTTTTTTTGCTAAAGTTGCTTCTCTGAATGGGTTCTGTAGTCTGGGTGGGTGGCGGGGGGGGCACCCAGGGGGCACCCAGCGCAGGGTGGGTGTTGCAGAGCCAGGGGTGCCGGGGAGAACCTGGCCGATGTGTGTGGGGTGATGGGCAGGTCCAGCCCCGACATGCATCTGCCGTAGCTTGTGCTGGGGGTCCGAGGACGCCAAGTGCGGCGTTGCTTTTGGCTCTCGGGTGCCGCGTGCTTGTCTGCCTGTGCGTGCAGTGACTGACTTTGTTCTGCCTGTGCTCTTTGCTCCCCTGCAGAGCTGACCTGTCCGGGGTGCAACATCACTAAAGAAGCTGCTGCAGGATGAAAAGATGGCAGCACGGCTGCTCGCACCACCGGGCCCTGATAGTTTTAAACCCTTCACTCCGGAGTCTCTGGCTAACATTGAGAAACACATCGCAGAATTGAAAAGGAAGCAGCGGTCGAAGCAAGACAGCAGCCACCGGGATGACGATGAAGACAGCAAACCAAAACCAAACAGTGACCTTGAGGCGGGGAAGAATTTGCCTTTCATCTACGGGGACATCCCCAAAGGCCTGGTTGCTGTACCGCTGGAGGACTTTGACCCTTATTATATGACCCAGAAAGTGAGTCTGCAAGAAAGAAGTCGCTAAACCGCCTTTTTCTTAGGAAATTTCAGGTTTGGGTATGGTTTGAGTAGAAGACAAAGAGTGGAGTCTTTGGATGGGGCTTGTTTGCTTTGTGTGTTCTGTATTTTTCTTTGAGGTTTAATAGAGATCAACCTTTAAGCACCTGCTTGGATGGTGTTGGGAGAACAAGGTCTGGAGATTAAAAATAGATAAAGTTGTGCTAATGTGCCGATTTTAACCGTGAGGGCAATAAGAAGAATTTAATGGAGAGGTAACCATAACGGTTTTAACTGTGTGTATTTCATTACTTGCATGGAATTCAGTCTGAATTTTACCGTTACAAACCAGCCGGACGTGGAATCATGCCCCAAAAAGAAGTGAGATGAACTAATTAAGCCGCTTTCGTCTTCATAATTTTTATTTTTAAAAATATTTGTCTGTGGAATTAAGGTGATAGGGCGGGAGGCGTTTGTGGGTGTGTAAAGAAATGGTGTCATGAGGGAAGTGGTGAGCAAGCAAACGCTGTGCTGGAATTGGAGGGGAGGGGTCTTCTGCTGGTGAAATAAGAAAGAGCATGATCACTGGTTTTCTTCGAAGGCTAGATGACTTAAAGCCATGGCTTGTTTCTACTGTTTAATTTCATTGTTTTCTTTGCTAGAACTTTAATTTGGATAAGCTGAGATAATTACCGGCTCTGACTCCGGGCTTGGCTGTGCCACTTGAGAAGCTGGAGGTTTGACTGCGGATGTGACAGCAGTTGTGATGTGACCATTCAGAACTCGGGCAGTCACGTCAAATCAGCAACTTGGCACAGGGAACAAAACATTTTCTGCCTTCGTGTTGGGGCAGACGTTCCTTGTCGCACTCAGAAGCGATTCTGTGACTGGCAGGGTGTTATTTGCGTGGAATCAACCGAATTTGCTGCCAGCGTTGGGTATAACTGATTGTTCTTTTCTGCGTTTGCATTAGGGAGTTTAATGCTTATTTGTTGTGTTGGTGGTGCTGGGAGTACTGGTACCAGCTCGGCACAGGGCTTCGAAATACGGTGCTTGTGTACGTGTGGAATGCCAGGCGGATCGGTGGTGTCCAGGTGGATGTTGTACTTACGGAAGAGCATTGACACCTGAGGTTGCCAGTGAGAAGATGGCTTACATTATCCCTCAGAAATATCTTCTCTTCATTAAAGAAATATTTTCTTTTGATCAAACAAATCCGGTGTTGCCTGGTTGTGGCGCAGGCAGGCCGCGAGGAGGAGGCGCGTGGCTGAAGAGCAGTTCCCAGCATCAACCCTGTTGATTGCGCCTGAGCAAAGGAGGTGCTGTGAAATGTTGCTGCAAATCCGAGTGGGAGTGTTTGGTGCTCTCGTGGTGCTCGTGTGGTTGAAGGGACAGCGTGTGCGGGAGAATCGGGCCGTATTTTTCCCAGCGGAGGTAGGAGAGTGGTGCTGAGAGGGCGGTGGGTGCTGCCGTGTCCTGGAGCGCTGGGCAGAGGCTCCTTGGTTGTCTCAACGTCCCACCTGAAGCAGGAGGCAGAGGGGAACCCCGTTAGCTCCATCCTTCTCCCTATTTCCCTCCCAGCATGGAATAAATCATTTTTTGAGAAAAATAAGGCACGTGCCCGGTGTCAAAGGCATCTGCCATGTCTGCAGAAGGGCGCTGTGCGTTCCAAAAGATCCTTCGGCCAGTGTGCTGCCAGGCGGAGCTGCCAAGTGATGGAGAGGAAGGTTCTGGAGATGGGACACCAACTGGCACAACCCCACCAGCCTCGGACATGCTGTTCGTGTGCAAAGAGCCTCACTCTTCCCATAAACGCTGGGTTAGCGTTTCACCGCCTCTTTCTTTTCATCCCCTTCAGTACGACGATAGTTTAGGTGCGTGCTACTTCTTTGCTGCTTCAAATAGGCAGTGACTTCCCGCAAATAATTTTTTTTTTTAAGGCCATTAAAAAAGGCCCCTTCTCTGAATCATCGGGAACTGTGAATCTGCTTGAATCATGGGCATTTTTCCAAGAATTTTTTTTTCTCTCCCCCCCCTCTCTCCAGCATTTGCCAGAAGGCTTTGCATCATAAGTCTTTTCTTTTAAAGCTGGACGTAAAGCGTGCGTAGGAACACATCAGCTGGTGGCTTTTCCTTGCGGTAGGACGCGGTGCTCTTGGTTGATCTAAGAAAACTGAAACTGCGTTTGAACTGAGAAGCTGAACTTCCCAGTGGCCTGGTAACTGATATTGAAAGGAGAAACAGTGTGACCTAGAAAGGGACCTGTGGTACAGAGGGCGTCAAAATTCCTGGGTTCTGTGCCCTGCAAGCGATGGTTTTGTCCGAGCTGCTTCTCTTTGCTCTGTTTGATTTTGCAAAATGGGAGTAGTGACTCTTAGGGATGTCCGTTTGCTCACAGGTAGCAGATTTGGGAGCTAATTTAGCTTCTTTTTGCCCTTAGGTAAGTACCAGGGAGAATTTTTTCACGAATCTTTGTTTTGCAAATAGGAATCGCCTTCCAATTCCTGGCCTGAAGCATGTGGCAGAAGCAATACTTGCCCATGATATTTGTTGTGGAAACCTGGAACATTTAAATTTAAAAAAAAAAACCCCAACAAAAGACAGGTGCATGAACTTCTGTGTGCAAACAAAATTGAGGAAAGGCACCGATCTAAGCATCCCTAGCAATGACAGCAGAGCAGCTGGTTGCCTTGTAGTTGCGTCTTCCTTTGGTGTTGGCTTAAGCAAGAGGTGGGGACCATCACCCTCTTTTATTTCTGCAGCCTTATTAGTATTTCTATTTTTTTAATGCTTTTCCATTTTTTGAGCCCCTTTTTCCTTCTTTTCCATTTACGGCCTAGGCTAGCGCTCCTACTAAACAACTGCCTGCCTTTTTTTTTCCCCACTGAACATGACTTTTCCCAGGTTGGGACCGTTTTCCTCGAGTAACTTCCATTTCACTCGGTATGAATCTCCCGCTTGCTACAGCACCGGGTAACGGTGGTAGCGCTCCAGCGATGGCTCCGTTGGCGAGGCAGTAGAAGATCCCTGAATATTGTGGGAGTTGAGATGATATATAAGCTTAGGTGGATGGATGGCAATGGAAAAATCACCCCTGCGGTGGTAGAGGGCTGGCTGTAGATCTAGTGGGCTTGTCTGGAGGTCACCTATAGCTTGCTGCTGAGCACCTGAGGATCCTTCTCGCCTGTACGTGCCAGCGGAGTGACTTGCAACTCCGTCAAGTCACATGCAGGGTTTGGAAATGAGCCCTCCCGGTCCAGAATGTCACCTTGGCTGCCTGGACCTGGGATGATGGCAGGGATGCGAGGGCGGCCGGCGGGAGGCATGGCTGGCTCTAGCATGTGCGTCAGGGACTCGTGGCTCCTGGCTTCCGTAAGACAAGGTCCTGACGCCGTTCATGGGTTTTGCATTTGAAGTCACTGAAACAGAGGGGAGAATCGGGACCATCTCAGAAATCAGCCTTTTATTTCCAAAAGCAATGCCTTTGCCAAAAGAAGCAAAAATAAAGACCTTTTCCAGGTCTTGCGCGTTTAATGTTGGGTTTTTTTCTTCCACTCCATCTTTCCAGTAGGCTTAAAGGGAAAAGGGAGCGTGCCCTTCCTCCACCCTCGCTGCTGTCAGGATGGAATGAAGAAACGGGACTGTAATCCCTGTCCATCGTCTTCTCCGCTCGTTTCTGGCTGTTGGATGGGAGGCAAGGTGTAACGCCGTGGCACGTAGGGCTTCCCTGCCGCGGCCAGGGTGTGCCGAGCACGGCACGGACCAGCAGGCCAGAGGGTCCCTGCTGCGGTCGCCTCCACAGCTGCAGCCCACTGGTGACCAGTGGAAAACAGGAGGATCGTTTCCACATCCGAGGCGGAATGAATTTCCTTGCGCTTGCAGATCGTGATGTCCTTAAGGCTTAAATCCAGATCGGTTCCTCAGTATTGCGTCTTAAGCAATATCTGTTTTCTAGAAGACATTTTTCAGGAATGTTTTATTGAATGATTTCAGAAAATGTCAAGGGTTTTTCCGATGTTGGGCTTGAAACGAGGTTAAAACAACAGCAAAATGCGGCAGGTACTTTTTTTTTCCCCGTAAGCTTTTCAGTGCTGAAGATGAAGCCACTAAGCCAGAATAAACTTGTCCCCTTTTTTAGGGGATGGAAAAGTAAATAATGTGGTTTCTGTTCGAGGCAGTACACCTCTGTGAGCCAAAACGGACTCGAAAAAAAATTTTGCATTGACGTTTAATTCCGTATAGACTTTTCCAGCCTCCAGGGTGCCAGCGTTCCCTGGAAATTCGTTTTGAAAATAGCTGCGTGGAAGTAGCTTGCTCAGGGTGTCGTCAGAAACTTGCTTAACATCGGGAGTAAGGCAGTCGTCATGCTGCTGCCGTAGGAACCTGGTTCCATATGTTCTGAGGCTGGTGGTAAAGCTCTTCTCTTCTTCAGTCTCCTGCCCACTCCTCCTCGCTTCTCCGCCGTTACAGAATTGCTTAATGCAAAACCTGCGTGAAGCAGGAGCGGTTTAAACCCTCGTGTGACTGGGATGCTTCTTGCCATGCCTTGGTCAGTTCTGTCCTGCTGGAGTTTTGCCGATGGGTTTAGAGAAGACTTCCCTTTTTTGTGTTCTCTTTTCTTTTTCTACGAGAGCTATTTCCAAGGCTTCTGCAAAGCGCAGGTTCCCAGCCAACATTTGGAAAACCGACGTGGACGGAGCCTTTTTTGCCACTTTTTACCAACAAACAGAGACTCTGGAAAGTTCAGCCGGACTTTTTTCTCTCCGTGAGCGGCTGCAAAATGCCTTTTGCCAGGTATCCCTGTCTCTGCCTTTCGAGATCTTAAAAAGGGCTTAAGGATGTTCTTGGACCCAAACCAGCGAACGTTTTAAGAGCGTGCAGCCATTTTGAAATGGAGATTTAATATGTCAACAGCATCAAGAACCGCCCCCCCCCTCAGATTAAGGTTTGAAATTGCCAAATGCTTTTTGGCTTTTGTGCTTTTCTTTCTATTGAGGAGGCCAAGCGGAGATTTACCCAGGATTTTATCAGGTACGCGGGAGAACCAGAGCCACGGATCTTGGAATTGATGAGCAGACTGGGATGTACTGGGACCTTAGTGGTGTGGCGGTTGTTGGGCTTGATAGAGAGGGATAATTTCAACACTCATTATGGTCTAGAAAGAGAAAGCCAGGCAAAGCATGGAAGGGAAAACACAGAGCTGCCTTAGGTGAGGTCCCATCCCAGACAAAGGGCTGAGCTGGCCAGCAGCACGTGGAGTCCAGGGCTGGGAGGCAGCTGCCCTGATCGTTGGGTGAAAACAACAGGGAATGCCAAAATTCGGGGTTGATCCTGGTGAAAGAGCCCTTGGAAACGTTGTGTTCCCTTGTAAGCTATCCAGTGTACCCAGGCCACCAGCTGGGACCCTCCATGCCGAGGGCTTTGTGTCTTCCTTCTCCAGTTGAGCCTGGCTCTTCCAGTACCGCTCCAAGCTCCGCGCTGGGTTACGTCTCGGCAGGATGGTTTTGCTGCTGGCTGAGCTGGATCTGAGCAAACCAGGGGGCTCCTGGCCAGAGATCTTTTCCCCCATGTGGAAATGGAGGCACCATAAAACGGAGCCACCTCCCAGAAGCACCGCCTGGGCTTTGGGAGGGAATTTCTGCCTTTATGTGGGCACAAGGCGAGCTGGACGCTGTGCAGCACGGTCATGGCAGGGATGTCAGGGCTTCAAAAAGATGTGGGAGAGCTGAGAGCTCCGTGTTGTGCTTAAGGACGCGACCGAAGCCCATGAGCATCCCAGCGCGATGGGGATCCTGCTCCGAAGCAGCCACAGGGGATGGTGATAGAAAAGATTTTAAAATTAATGTTATGTGAGTCCCGGAAAGTTTGTGGTGTCTGGGAAGGAGAGACAGCTGGTTCTTAGAATCGAGTGTCCCTTGACCACTCTGTAATCCACACTTTTGAAAACCTTAACGGCCTTTTAGCATATTATTAGATGCCAAGGTAATCTGTTCATAAATGCTTGATGCTGCAGTTTCAGAGCTGTCCAGGGTTATCTTTAAAGTGCTTTTGTTGCGAGATGCATTAGTGGTTACGCTAACTAATCTTTCTCGGAGCTGAACCACAGTCTCATTTTGATTTCCTTTTCAAATAATTTACTGCTCAATGGTCTAATTGAGCCAAACGAGCTCGAAGACGTTGTTTCACTTCCTAGGAGGGAAATGACAAATTTCAGAAGAGTGAGTCTCCTGGGGAAGCACAGTGACTGCGTTGGCAGAAAGCCCTCGTGGATTCCCTTGTGTCGGACTCCGGGAGGCTGGGGGCTGTGCCAAACGGTGGGCTGGTGCTGGGGAGTGAGCCTGCGGCGAGTCCGGCTTTGCTCTATCCCCCCGCACCCCCCTGGGTTTCATCCTGCCTCGCTGATGCTGCAGCATCCCAGAGGGAATGGGAGAATGGTGCCAGGGAAAAAGCTTTGGCTTTTCAGTGCACACAAATTGCTTTTCTTTTTTTCTTTTTCGTTTATTTTCTTTCTTTCCCTTTTTTTTTTTTTTTTTCTTCGAGCGGTTAGGTGCATGGAGTGTGCTGGTATGAAGCAACCACGGTTCTAATTTTGCCTCGCCAGATGGCTGTGGGTGATTCTCCCAGTGCTTTTTGAGATGTGTGTTCACTAGCGGGGAGATGAAAGAGCGGGTCTGTATTTTCAAGCTGGGGATGGAGAGCTGAGATCGGTCCTGCCTCACGTTTCCATGATTCATTCCACAGGTTTCCGCAGAAAGTAGAAAAACTTAACATCTTGCTAATTAAAAGGCACTGAGAGCGCGTGATTCTGGAGCTGGCGCAGCGATGTGGAATGGGCTCAAAACTGGGGGCGATGGGTGTCTGACTTGTGTCTGCTGGGGGGTGGGGTGGGGGCTCCACCGTGACGTTTTCTTGCTGCTCACCTGTCCCATCTTTCTTTGCCGGTGAGATGCTCCCATGTAAAAAAGCGCGGTGGCTGGCGGTAGCTGTTAGCGAGGTTTGGGAAGGAGCCGCTGGCTATGCCGACGCGGTGCCGTAAAGATGCTCTCGGGCAGTGGCAGCCACCCTGGTTCAGCTGCCAATTCTGCTCCTGAATTTGTGGTCCTGAGTTGCTTTGGGCCTCGTTTCTTAGCTGTTAGATAGGGGTGACAGCGCTTCCACCCTGGCACCGTGCGCTCTGGGATGGGAGATTTTGCTTCTGCTCCTCTGAGGTATCTGGGAAAATTGATGGTTTTGAGTAGAATTATTCATGATGTACCAGTAGGTATGTTTTACCCTAATGGGAATTTCAGAAAGGAGATAATCCTTCAGAAAAAAAAAAAAAAGCAGAAAATGCTATTTTTTAACCATGGAAGTTCGTCTTTTTTTGTACAATTCATGCTTTGATTTTCATGCATTAACTCTCTCTCTCTCTTTTTCTTTGTTTCTCCACAGACCTTTGTAGTACTAAACAGAGGGAAAACACTCTTCCGATTTAGTGCCACACCTGCCTTGTACATTTTAAGTCCTTTTAATCTGTTTAGAAGAATAGCTATTAAAATTTTGATACATTCATATCCTTTTGATGACGGGAGTTCTTTTCACCTTTGTATGTTGGTGGAAAAATCTCTCGGCGGTTGTCTGCCTGCTCGGTTCAAACAGCGGGTCTGAATTACAGCCTGGGGAAGCTGGGCTGGCTGCTAAAATGTGGGTTTTTTTGAATGAGAAAAATTCATTCAAATAGGTACATCCAACCAAGAAAACTTTTATTTATTCTCCCTGCTAAATTGTACCTGTCCGTGCCCGTTTTTCCATCAGTGCATTCATAAATTTTGGGACAGGTACGATTTAAGGTTACGCTTAGTGAAGAGGAGTTGAGCTCGATCTAGCTGCTAAAATGGTGAAATAAAATTATTAGCTGGAGAAGGAGACAAAGATACCTTGTGTGTTAATTAGGGGCTGACTGATTCCTTGCTCTTTTGGCATCCCTCAAACTTCCTTCTAATGGCAAGGCTGTTCTAGAATGTTCCGCTGCTGGGCTTCCGACAGCTCTGAGAGCTTCAGAGTCATCGTTGGCATGTGTCCTTAGGAGAGGAAAACCCAACCCAACAGTAATATATTGACTGAGCTGCTTTGCCCTCTATTTATTTATTTTTAGGAAGCGACTCTAAAATGAAAACACCTTTGTTTGTTGTTTTAGAGGCTCCTCTAAGCTTCCTGCATGGCATATGAAGAAAAAAGCTTTTCCATCTTTTCAAAGTCGCCTGGGGAACTGAGGGCTGGGAATGTTTTCTTTGGCTCGTGTGTCATTTCTCATAGGCTTTCCTCCCCTCTGGATGTGCCAGGATGCAGCTGGGAGATGCAGATCTGCCGGTGGATCTTGGGTCTTGACCGAAGATCCATCTGAGTCTGCTCAAAAAGTTCTGGGAATCAAACCAGCTTTGGTTCTGACCCTGGATTTCCCCATCCTGCTAATAATCCAGTAGTTAAAATCCACACTGGCTTTAAATTCTGAAATCGCGCTGTCCCTGCAACGCTCCTCAAACCAGTTGGTCCAGCACCTTCCATCTGGGAATGTGACACACGAGGTGCTGAGCACCCAGGGAGGGGGGCAAAGATGTTCAGAAATATTCATGGGATTTTCTCCCAGAAAAATCCTGGGTGCCCACGGATCACAGCGCTGCTCTCCTGCTGGATGTATTAGCAGACGGTATATTTGATGCTACTGAATAGACGGGGATTAATTGGGGAGACGTTTTCATCAAGGCATGGGATTTTTTTTGAATTGCTAAGACACCCCAGAAAATCTAAAATAAATTGAACGGTGATGTAAAAATACTATTTATATACAGTCACCTCCGTCTTATTTCCTGTGACTGCTGGAAGCGTCTTGGCTCTTATTTGTAGTCCACAGGGGATAGACTGGAAATTGTTGAATTTATGAATTTTATGGCAGTTCAGTGATCTTTAGGGAGCCGTAAGGTGATGTAAAAAGCCACCCGAGTGTCCCTTTGATCCTTGACTTTGTTCCACAGTATTTAGCATGATCATTATGTGCACTATTTTGACCAACTGTGTATTCATGACTTTTAGTAACCCACCCGAATGGTCGAAGAATGTGGAGTAAGTAACGTTTTTTCTTCAGCATCTCACAGAATGTTGGTTTGCTTCTATCGAGCAACCTGCTCTTGCTCACGTTTACATTCGCACGCATACAAATCATCTTAAATAGCCGCTTTGTTTAGCTACCGTTTGTAAATTCATCATGCAAAAACGTTTGTAATTTGTCTCTTTTCTTCGCATTTCTACAAACGTCTCAGCACATCTCTCTCTCCCTCCTAACAGGTATACATTCACTGGTATTTATACGTTTGAATCACTTGTGAAAATTATTGCGAGAGGTTTCTGTATAGACGGCTTTACTTTCCTCCGCGACCCCTGGAACTGGCTAGATTTCAGCGTGATCATGATGGCGTAAGTGGTGTTTTCGCATTATTTCAGGCGTTTGTGGCACGCGGGAGGGGGCGAGGCCTTAGGAGGAGGTGGGGGGTGTAAGGGGAAAAAAGAAATCGAGGAAAACTTGAGTGAATCCCCAAAAGATTTCTTTCTTCACTCTTCAAAAGAAAGCTTTAGCCTGACACGGAGTCACAGATTGAAAACGCAACTCCACGGAGTTAGTGGAGTTGCCGTTGCAAAAAATACAATTTTCTGAAAACTGCCTTTATTAATACAAAACTTTATAACAGCGCCTAGCATTTTAGATGGCTCACATGCCAGAGGGGCGGCTCGTTCTGTTAAAATTAGGACTAGGAGCCAAACAGCTTTAAATTCTAGTCTCTACCACTCCTTCCCTCCTTGGGCTTGCATGTTACAACGTCCCAGGCTGCCACTTCAGGTTGACTGGTTACTAACCCGTTGCTGATGGAGACGCAGTGTTGGAAAAGGAGACCCTTGATTTTCCTTCCTCGTTCTTTTCTCTTGTGCCAGATCAGCTTACATGGGTCTGATAATGAGGATTCATGGGGATGTCTGAATTCACAGCTGAAACAGGAGGTGCACACTAGATTTCTGGGTGTTTTTTTTTCCTTCCTGGCCTGCGTTGATCATTGTTTAGGCTTAGTGCCACTGCTGAAAACCAGGTGTATGTCACTAGTAGTCTGAATCGCCGGTAGAGGAGACTTTGTATTTTATTTTTTTTTTTTTTTTCCCCTTCTTTATTTGTTTTTGAACATTGCACGTGTGCATGGTTGGGCTCCTATAGAAAACAGCTGATGAAAACTCAGGGATCACGTAGGAGCGCTCAGGAGCCGAATTTTCGAGGGTTCAGAGCACTTGAATTTAATTGTAGTAACATGCTTTAATTATACAAAATGCCTTTTTTTTGGGGGGGGGGCTGGATTGTGCACCCAAGGTTGTTGATTTCCCTGAGTTTCTGTTCTTTTTCTACTTGCCTTTTCCTTGTCTGTTTAAATTATATGCAAAGAGTTGGACATGGTAGACCAGAAGGCAAATAACCAGGAGCTTTTTTGCTTCAGAGCAGACGGGGATCTGCTGTGCAGGGTGTAAACACCCCTGCGTGGGTAAAGCTCCCAGTTCCGCGCACACAGACCGAGTTTGACCTGTGAATTAGTTATTTCCTTTATTTCTCCATAAATTAACAAGTAGCAGCACGCCAGCTTTAAAAGGCTCGGTGCATTGGTCTTAAATAAACGTGCCAAATCTCCGTCTGCTCGGTAACCTCCTCGTTTCCAGGGAGGTTGCCTGTAGATTTCAAATACAATTTTATTTTATTTTTGTGTCAAGGGCTAGAGCAAGCCTGTGCCTTGCTTAAATCCCACTGAGAGGGGCTAAGTTTTATGAAGCACCTGAGCCCTTTCTGCACCAGGAAAGATATTGAATATTGCGCCTTTCTTTGCTTTTTCGTACCGTGTTGCTCCCCAGGCGGCACAGAGGAAATATTTTAAGTTCTGGTAAAACAGAACTTCATTAACTTTGCACCAAGCCTCTTATCCTCGGTGTATCTCAGGTTTATCCCCTGGTAAAACGGGGATAATCGCCCTGCCTGTGGCTCGCAAACAGGTCGTAAAGCGCAAAGGATGAAAATGAAGGATGCTAATCAAAGCAAAAGGCGATCACGCTTTATTAAAAGCCTGAAGTGATGTGAATATCCCTGAAACCACTGAACTGAAGTCGCCAGGTCTCCTCGCCCGTTTGCCACTTTGACAGTTATCTTTTTCTGGAGGGAAAGCCTTAAATTTTTCCAGTCCCGTATAGGCGAAAAGGCGAGTATCTTAACTGTGCACCTGGCCAAGCTGGTTGCAGCGTGGAGAGACTTAAAACTGGGTTTTGGCTCTGAAATTTGTCCGTCCCTCTCTTTGAAACGCCAGTTTCTAAAAGCGTTTTGACTGACGAGCTGTTTTTCCTGCAAACAAGACAGACTGTATGAAAAGGAAGGTGACCCCAACGGTGCCATTAACTCTGGTTTAATTCTGCAGGTATATAACAGAGTTTGTAAACCTAGGCAATGTTTCAGCTCTGCGCACTTTCAGGGTTCTGAGAGCTTTGAAAACTATTTCTGTAATTCCAGGTAAGGCGGCCTCCGGTTGGTGTTAGCTGTTGGGTACAGGCCCCCTGTGAGTGATGTATTGCTTTTGTCTGTAGTTGTTGTTTTATTTTGGTTGTGTGTATTGTCATGGTGTTTTTTGTGTGTGACCTCCCTCATTGCAGATATGTCACAGAGTTTGTGGACCTTGGGAATGTCTCAGCATTGAGAACTTTCAGAGTTCTCCGAGCTTTGAAAACTATCTCTGTTATTCCAGGTGAGAACTGTTAAGCATTAAAGGCTGGTCTTGTGTGTATCTTTTCCATACCTCCCCCCTCCGTCCTGCATTGCTTATTTCTCAGAAATGGCGCTGGGATATTTTTGATGGGCTTTGCAGTCTGTATCAACAGAGTCGTTTGAAATTAAAGCTTCTGGACCATCAAATTATGGGATGAACAGGTCCGCTGCCCCGTACCTCTTTATCCCTGTGGCCACCTGACCTCTGGAATGGAAGCCAGACCTGAAGTTGAGCTTCGGATGAATAACGACCACATGCTCCCTTCCCTTCCAGGCCGAACGGTTTCTTGCTCAGCAAGTTGCCCCAGTATCGCCAGTGTCTTTAGAGTTGGTGTAGGAGTAACTTTGTAAAGCCAAGTAAGCAAAACCAAACCCAGATTAAAACTTTTCCACGTGAGGCTGCTTCAGTTACGTGGGATCAGGCAGGATCCAGGGCAGGTCATCTTCTAGGTGATCCCTGAGCTGCCTCCCCACCTGCTGGAAGGGTTGGTGCTGCCAAACGGAGTGTTGGCATTACCAGCTTTTGGTATGGCGTAGTGCAGCCGATTGTCAGCTATTACTGTGCAACAGGAAATTACTGTGCAATTAGTGACCCAAAGCATTGACCATGCTTTCAGTGAGCCAGAAGTCCTCGTTGGGAGAGCTGCCCATTTCCCGTGCCACCCCTGGAGCTGGGCTTTGCGGGACTGTCACTTACAAAGTGACGCTTCTACGCTCTTAATCTGGGTGTCCGAGGGTAAGCGATGGCCCCTCCTTTATTGTTAGAGACCACGGAGGCATTACGGGCTGGGAATATGGTTCTGATCCTGAATTCTTGTGCAGAAAATTCTCGTGCAGGTGGTTTCTCAAAAGTGGCCCTGATTCTAAGGTCAAGCTCACGGCTCAGTTCTCACAAGCACTGAAGCATCTCTAGATTTCCAGTTCTCAGGTTCTTGACCTGCCTCAAGGTAGGCACCCAAAACCATCAATCGCTTGATGAGGTTTTTTTGGTCTTCTATTTGCGCTTTGTTTCCTAATGCATTCACTGATGATGGTTCTTTTGCTTTCTCAGGCTACACTTGCATATACGTTTGCCAGAAAAGAGACTATGGAATTGTAGGGGCCCATCACTTTTTGTCCCCATTCCAGACTGCTAAACCCATCAGATGTACATGGCTGTTGTGCATGATGTTCTTAAGTGGCGCCTGCTTTCCTTGCACCGAATGAGAATATGCTAGAATAACGTTCTTATTTAGCCTTCCTTAATGTCCGGCAGTGCACATCCAAAGAGCAAAAGAGATTTGCTAATTGCTGTTTAATGTCCGGCCGTGCACATCCAAAGAGAAAAGATATTTGGTAATTGCCGTTAGCGGTGCACTGGACGGATCCGAAGCGCAGTTGCGATTCTATCAGCCTGCTACAGGTATTAAGTGGCTTGCCTGAAGAAAAGCATCGATGTTATAAAATCAGATGTGTCTGTTTTGCTTTCGTATTCCTAGCAAAGTGAAGATGACGCGGCTTTCGTGAGCTGGGTGCTGAATGTGTGGCAGCATGCCTTGTCTTCCTACGGAAAGGAGCGGAACGGTTCAGTTTTGTATCGGTCTCTCCATACTGCTCGAAACCAAAGGAGTTTTCCTTTTATTTCACGTGACTGCAAGGGGGTGTGTGTGGATCTGAGCCCTTCCAAGTTCAGCACAGCCCTAAGCTTTCCTAAAGGGATGATTTTCTGCCTACTTTTATTAGTTAATGTGATATTTATGAGAGGATGATCCGCCCCGCAGCTGAGGTGGGGCTGGTGGAGCACCCGTGGCTGGAACGGTCGATGGCCAGCCTGTGGTTTATTTGTCTCCCTTTGGCTCCAGGATGGGATTTTCCCAGCTGGGGTTCTGCAGGACGTAGGTAAAGCACAAAACCTGCAGTAAAACCCCCCTCTCCCATCTGGGACTTAACAACATGCGGAATATAAAGCATTTGTGTGATTAGCCTTTGGGGTTATTTAATAGGAATTTAGGTGCAGAATGCTCTTGATGGGTTTTAGTGCTGTCATGTCTCAGGGAAGAAGGGATTTTTAGAATATGCTTAATATTAAAACGTAAAGGGGTTCCCCTTCTGCTCCAGTGCCTCGAATGGAATGGGAATTCTAGCACTGTGCTGAGCTAACTAGAAACTCGTCTTAGCAGCACAATGAGTGCTGACTACCTCTTCTATCAATAATTGGAATTATCCTCAGTGTGTTTTTTTAGACAAAAACAGGGACTATAACCAGAATACAACGTGCCACTGAAAAAAATTCCGTGCAGGTAGAGGGTCTGTCCAGATCCGTGCGACAGGAGCAGACTGTGAGCTAAAACATCAAAATATCGCTTTCATCTGATGGCTTTAGACCATAGTAAACTCAGTGGTGGTCTGATGGTATCATTTTACTGCTGCTGTTATTAGTGTTTTAATTGCCTAATGCCATCAGTGTCCCTGTGACACACTTCCATGAAAGGGGATCCAGGCTAATCGGGATCTGTGGTCCTGAAGGCGATCGCTCTGGCCGAAAGCTGTGGCCGTTGTGTTTGCCCTGTGGCTGGACTGGGAAGGCTCTTGCTGCCGGTTGATCAGCTCAGTGCCAAACCCCGTTTCTTCGTACGTGGCTGTGGGAGAGCAGCATACAAACCGGGAACGCTGGCGCTGGCATGAGGGGCTGCATGCGCGGAGCGGTGCATCTTCGGGCGATGGAGAGGAGCATGAAACGGTTTGTCTGCCAGAAACGGCAAAAACCTGCTTCGTGTGGGCGTAGGGCTTTGGCGTTGGCTAAAAGTTGTGAAGGATGAAGTAAAAGACGTTTTGCAAAATTATTCCTCCGTCAGAATTCCTTTTTTTTATTGAGCTGGGATTGAATCTCTACGTTCCTGATAGGGATCAAACCTCTGATGGGATGGAAAGGTTTGCTGGGATGGAAAGCTTTGTTGGCATAGCAAGATTTGTTGGGATAGAACGGTTTGCTGGGATAGAATGGTTTGCTGGGATAAAAGGTTTGCCAGGATAGAGAGGTTTGTTGGGATAGCGAGATTTGCTGGCATAGAAAGGTTTGCCAGGATGGAAAAGTTTGCCAGGATAGAGAGGTTTGTTGGGATAGCAAGATTTGCTGGGATGGAAAGGTTTGCCGGGATGGAAAAGTTTGCCAGGATAGAGGGGTTGGCTGGGATGGAAAGATTTGTTGGGATAGAATGGTTTGACAGGATAGAAAGGTTTGCCAGGATAGAGAGGTTTGTTGGGATAGCAAGATTTGCCGGGATGGAAAGGTTTATTGCCTCGGCCAGAGCCCTGGATCAGACCAGCCCTGAATTCATCTGGATCTGTGATATTTTAAATTTAATTTTCCCTCTTCCCTCCCTCCAGCCTCCTTCACTATTTATTTATAAATGCAAGACGGCGCTACCCGACATTGGGGAGGCTGATTAAAGGGCCCTGATGCCGTTTGATTTCTGCGTCCAGAATCCTTGTGTGTTTAGATCTGCCCCCTGAAAGCCCCAGCGCTGCGTTCCTCCCCAGCTCGCGGATGCTGCCTCTTGCAGAAGGGTTTGGAAAACCGGCAGGATTCTTGGCTTAGGCCTGAGTTCCCTTCTGTTACTGAGCCTTGCCTAGGAATGATCCCGACGGCCTCGGGAAAAGCCGAAGAGCCAGCACTCTGGATGAAACCCTGCCCTCCCCGTAACAACCCCCATCCTCTAAATGAAAGATTCGTCTCCCACAAAAGTGCGGAAAGGGTTTCGTTAAGCAGCAGAAACTTCAGATGTAGGCAGTTGGAAAGGGGTTGGATCCTTGGAAGTTGTTGTGCCAATAAGTTGGGCTTGAACATGACTTAAACATGTCCAGGGAGAGGTTTGTAGCCGTGTATCTTCATTGAACGTGTCTGTTCAGACAAATCCTGCTTTCATGGGGGTGACTCCGAGCATGCCCCACACCCTTCTGCCATGTTCGGGTGCTCTCGGGGCTGAGCGCCGTGCTTTGGGTTGTGCAAACTGGCTGGTTCACCAGTGAAACCAGTGAGCTTGGGTCCTTCAGCACCTCGGCAGCACTTGGAAAAACCTGGATGCGAGCGGCGGTTCCCAGGAATCCGCTGTCCCATCGCCGCAATCTTTTGCCACCGTATGTATTTAATTCTTTCCCTGCCTTTTCCCTCTCCAGGAGTTGATTTCGAGTCTTGTTTTCTTCTCTACAGGCTTGAAGACCATTGTGGGTGCCCTGATCCAGTCCGTGAAGAAGCTGTCGGACGTGATGATCTTGACGGTGTTTTGTCTCAGCGTCTTCGCTCTGATCGGCTTACAGCTCTTCATGGGCAATTTAAGGAACAAGTGCGTGATATGGCCGATAAACGTGAATGAGACTTACCTGGATAACGGCTCCAGGGGCTTCGACTGGGAGGAATACACCAACAATATGTGTAGGTATTTCTGCAACCTCGTGATTTGGCGTCACGCCGCCAAGCAGGATTTCGGACGGGCCGTGGAGTGTGGCATGCCCAGCTCTGTGCAGTAAAACCCCCGCCCCGTGCAGATATTTTTGGGATTTTAGAAACCTGCCCTTATTAAGGTGTTTTTAGTTGTGTTCATCCTTCAGAAGGTCTTGGCTACGCTCGTTTAGCTAAAGGTTTTGTCAAAAATGCTGCTTTTTTCCTGCCTTTTTTCCTGCCTTTTTTCCTGCCTTTTTTCCTGCCTTTTTTCCTGCCTTTTTTCCTGCCTTTTTTCCTGCCTTTTTTCCTGCCTTTTTTCCTGCCTTTTTTCCTGCCTTTTTTCCTGCCTTTTTTCCTGCCTTTTTTCCTGCCTTTTTTCCTGCCTTTTTTCCTGCCTTTTTTCCTGCCTTTTTTCCTGCCTTTTTTCCTGCCTTTTTTCCTGCCTTTTTTCCTGCCTTTTTTCCTGGTTCTTCCCCCTTCCCCCCCCCTTTTTTTTTTTTTGTTTCCAATTAAAAACTGTTGACATACGGTAAACAGGAAGGAACTCTGCCCATTTGAATTCCCGCGCTGAACGTCAGCCCCTGCACTTAGTTTTGCTGAGTCCTTCAGACAGCGCGCAGGATGGTGCTGGGACATGCGCAGCATCCTTCCCCGCTGGCGGGGTTTCAGAGCTGGAAACGATGCTGCGGATCATCAAGGACTCCCAAGTTTTTGTAATTTCATTTCTTCCTCCCATCTCAGGTGGAGCTCCTCCACCGTGCAGTCAGCTACTTTTAAATCTTTATCCAAAATGCTGTTGTGGCTTCAGAAAGATGTTTAAATTTCGGCACGGTTAGTGGGGCTGATGTTATTTAAAACAGTTATAGTTTACTGATAAATTTATCCAGAGGGCTCTTCAGCGCAGGTTTTTGTGGTTCTGTAGTATGTTAAATCCTGACTCCCTATGTGTGTGTGCGTAATCTTTTCTTTTTCATCTTCCCCAGCAAATTTTTACATCATTCCTGGCGCCCCTGATCCTTTGCTCTGTGGTAACAGCTCTGATGCAGGGTGAGTGTTGAGCTTTATTAAAAGCAGAGACTCTTAATTACTGTCGATGTCGCCTAATAATGGCAAAACCTTTGGAATATTTCCTGTTGCTTCCTTTGTTGGTTGTGGTGTTTTTTTGCATGTAAAGGGTTTCACTTTCTTAATTATTAATCCACTTTTACCATCGGTTTGACTAATATAACGCAAGCGGGCATCTCAGGAGGCAGGTATGGCTAACAATGATTACTAGCAGCATTATTTCCCACGAGAACCATCAGAGAAGTAGGGGATGGAGGCTGAGAAATGGAAACTTTCCATGTGCCGTTGGTTTTTCACCCTCTCCTTCAGCCCTGAGGACGCTTAGGGCAAAAGCTCATCCTTGGGGCTCATGTTGGGTGAAAAGCCACGTGTCGCCGCGTCTCATTTCCATCGGACAGAGAGAACAGGGCTTGTCTGACTCCCCCCTCAGCCTCCTCCCCTGCTCTTCTGGCTTGACACGGAAAGCAAAACCCATGCCGTTTGTTAGGAGGGTTGTAAATATCTCCCTAAGCGTGGAGAACGTGCGTGTTTTCAACTTGGTGCTGCCTCGGTGCTCTGAACTGGTTGTCATCTTTCTGCAGTCAATGCCCGGAGGGTTACACATGCATGAAAGCAGGACGGAACCCCAACTACGGTTACACAAGCTTCGACACTTTCAGCTGGGCTTTTCTGGCTTTATTTCGCCTTATGACTCAGGACTTTTGGGAAAACTTGTATCAATTAGTAAGTAAACGCTTTGCTTCAACGTTAATGCAAGGTGAGAATTCGGGGCAACGCAGGAGAGGAACGTGCGATATTTTTTTATTTTATTCCACCTATCCGAAAGGATAACTGCCAGTACAGCTGCGTGGTGAGACGCTGGGTGGTGAGGAGGATGGGGATGGTACCTGGAAGCAGGTGTCCCACTCTTTGAAGTCCAGAAGGAACGGCAAGACCTCAGCGTGCATGCGGATGGGCTGGGAATTCATTCTGGATGAGCCTGAGCGCCTGCCGCAGAACTTGCGAGCAGCCCAGCCCTGCTCACAGAAGGTGCTGAGGCGCTTTTTAGGGCAGAATGTTTCCCAGTAACCCGAGGATGCTTTGGGGATCTTGCTGAAATGGCTTTTCTTCGATTTTCTTTTGGTTTAAGGGAGTCTGAGCACTGAGTTGCTGAGGTTTAAGGCAGCCTAAGGTTGTGAATCGTGTTCAGTTTGCATCCATCGGATGGTCCCTTCAGAGGGGAAGAGGGATGTCGCCTTTTGCGTTCATGGCTGAGGAATGTACTGTGCCTTAGTGCTCTGAGGTGCTGAGACGTTAAATATTCAGCACCACTGTATTTTCTTAGAAACATTCAGCTCAGGACGCTTGGGATCGGTGCATTGGGTGTCACTCGGAAATCGTTTTCCCCTTTCCTTTTACCATTCTTTTCTACTTCCAGACCTTACGAGCAGCAGGGAAAACCTACATGATCTTCTTCGTCTTGGTGATCTTTGTGGGATCATTCTACCTGGTTAATCTGATCCTGGCTGTGGTAGCCATGGCTTACGAAGAGCAGAACCAGGCGACGTTGGAGGAGGCAGAGCAGAAGGAAGCAGAATTTAAAGCCATGTTAGAGCAATTGAAAAAGCAGCAGGAAGAAGCACAGGTGAGTGTTTCCATTGCCTGGGTTTGGATGCTTTTGCCTATTTTAAGGTTTATTTGCCTGTCAGTGAGGTATGATGAAGAAAACGGCAGCGATCCCGTGGCTGGCTCACCTGGCATCGTGTCCCTTGTTGGCTGGGGCTGCCGGTGCTTCCCTGCTGTTGCTGGCGTTTCCTGAATGATCCACAAGCTGGCTGTGATCATTTTCTGCTGGAAAACTTCTCTCCTGTTAAGGGAATTTTAAATCTTCTCAGAGCTCCTAGTGCAGTGCGGGAATATGTCTGCAAGAAGGACAAGTTCATCTTTGTTGGTCCTGTGTCAGATGCTGATAAACAAAGCCAAGGGACCGAGAGATATTTTACCACCCGCAAAAGTAAACTAGGAACAATTTTTTACAAATCCTGGCTGCAGGTTTCTTCCAGGAGAAAAAATCAGCATCTCAGTCCTGCCCCAAAGACTCGTCCTTAGGTGCATTAAGCCGTCTATGAATCCTGGTAAGATCTGATTTATTTTTCCCTTCTCTTGCCTACGCCCTCAGGCTGCGGCTATGGTCACTTCAGCAGGGACGGTCTCCGAAGACGCTGTGGAAGATGATGGTGGGGGGAGGATGTCTCGGAGCTCCTCGGAGATTTCCAAACTCAGTTCCAAGAGCGCCAAGGAGCGTCGGAACAGGAGGAAAAAACGAAAGGACAAGGAGTTGTCGGAAGGAGAGGAGAAGTGCGACAACGAAAAGGTGTTCAAGTCCGAGTCTGAGGATGGCATGAGGAGGAAGGCGTTCAGGCTGCCAGATAACAGGCTAGGAAGGAAATTTTCCATCATGAACCAGGTAGTTTGAATTTCCTTGGCTACTGTTCATGCTCGCTTGTAGTCGGGATCATAGTCTAGATCCCTATTAGCATGCCAAAGGGATCTGCCCCCCGTCTTAAGCTTGCAGGGGACCAGGAGGCTGCTTAACGGGCCACGTTTGCAGCCCTTGCCCACACTTCTCCTGGCTTGAAGTTGTTTCTGAGAGTAGCAAATGCAGCCAGTAACCTCCTCACCAACGTAGCTCAGCCAGCCGAGGCTCAGCACCTCTCCCAGTGTGGCTGACGACAGCGCTGGTGCTTTGGGTAGACCTGGAGAGGGAGCGAGACCCCTTTAGCAGCACTCAGCACCGCAGCGCTTTGTTTCCGTGCTATTGATGCTGTTGTCGTTCTTTCTTTTCTCCCTCCTAGTCTCTCCTCAGTATCCCAGGCTCCCCTTTTCTCTCTCGACACAACAGCAAGAGCAGCATCTTCAGCTACAAAGGGCGGTTTCGCGACCCGGGTTCGGAGAACGAGTTCGCCGACGACGAGCACAGCACGGTGGAGGAAAGCGAAGGCAGGAGAGATTCCCTCTTCATCCCCATCCGCGGTCGCGATCGGAGGAGCAGCTACAGCGGCTACAGCGGCTACAGCCAAGGCAGCCGATCCTCGCGGATTTTCCCCAACCTCCGGCGAAACGTCAAGAGGAACAGCACGGTGGATTGCAACGGCGTGGTGTCCCTCATCGGTGGCCCGCCTTCCAGCATGCCTGGGGGCCGCCTTCTGCCTGAGGTGAAAATAGATAAGGCAGCTACCGATGGCAGTGGAAGGATGTCAATGAGTAGCCAGCGTAGGCATGGCGGTCCGTCCTCTCCTCCTGCCTGCCACCCTTGGGGTGAACCAGGCATCCTGCCGGAATGAGCATCGGGCGGGCGATACGGTCCAGACTGGATTAAACCCCCCGTGCTTTAACATCCCCTTTCTTTCCTTCTCAAACTCCGACACCCACCTCCTTCTCCCACCCCGGCTTCCTGGGAAAAAAAAAACACTTGGAATTGAGTCCTTCGTTAAAGGACCGATATTAATAGGGATGCTGGGGGTGTGGCGGGGCAATTCGTAAGGAGCTGTTGAAAGCATGGGGAGCCCAACCAAAGCTTGTTGCAAGTGCTCTCCACGACAAGAGAAAATATTTATTTTATATATTTATAGATATATTTATAATGGGGATTTCAAGGGAAACACAGTCTTTTAGCTCCCACTAAATTTTGCAAGGGAAACTGTTGGTAAAAGAAGGAAATTTTAAAATACTGTTTCTGAATTTTCCTTGACTATGACTTTTTGTAGTGAGTTGGCTGAGTTGGTGTTGAGTAACCCTCTTAGTGGATCAACATTTCAGAGTGCAGGAGGGAAACAAAGCTCAAAATGCAGAGTATTAGTTAGTGGGGCGTAAAAGAATCTGGATAAGATTGTACCGACATCATTTGAGAGATGCCGAAATCAATCATTTCTGAGAAAAATCTGATTACTGTGCCTATAAATTCCAAGCAATTTTTTTGTAGTTTTCTTAATTCTTGTAACATGTTTGACCTTAATTAGTTATGTTAAGCATCAGTTGCTACCTGTTTTTTTCCCCTCCCTAGTTAGCATGTTAATACAGTGTTTTGCTTGAGTAGTTAATTCCCTTTCTAAAGCAGCATGGATGCGGTAGGATTAGTAATCTGCACGATGCATGCGTAAAAGAGAAAGTATTACTTAGCAGTTATTTTGCTGACTCTATACGTAGAGTTCAACATGCAACAAGCGATTAACTACCACGTTGGGAGAGCTGCACAGGCTGTGCGGAGACCTTGCTTTGTTAGCAGGCAGCAGCAAAATCATGTAATGAGGGGGGAAACCCGTAGTTATCTGTTAGTACTCCAGGTTGTGCCTAACGAGGATGGGCATCTCCAGGGGAGGGAAGCTGTGAGGTGCCTCTAGAGGTGCACGAGCTTTGACGGGAGCAGAGCGAGGTGATGCTTCACGGGGGTGAACTCGAGACCTGGTTCAGTTCCCTGTCATGTTAAAAATTAAGCTTCGTAGGGGGCTGGAGCGGGAGGAATCCCCGCTGGTTCTCGGTGATGTGGCTGAACTTCTTCCATCCAAATTTTCAGATGCAGATTTTGAAACAAATGTTGGTACTGTCAGATGGTGCGTTCCTGACCCTCGTTAACTGGGGTGGGTCAGGCTCCCACCAGCCGGGCTGTAAAGCGGCCTGGTTAATAAAAGTCACTAGTGCTGTTTGGTAGTGGTAGGGAGCATAAATGACTTGGTACTCCAGCAGCCTTCATTAGAAATGTTCGTTAAAATACAGTCCTTCGTTTCTCTGAGGGTGGGGAGCACTGGTGCTAGCAGAAATGAGAGGGCTTGAGTTTTGGTGTGACCATTTATATCTTGTAGGAAGGGGAGGACAGTGGGAGCAAAGACGCTTTTCTCTCTTGGGCTTATGTATTTTCTAGGCTGAGAGTCTGTAAAATACCGGGAAGGCTTGAAGACTTTGTATTAACCATCATATGAATTTTGTAGGGTACTACTGAAATCGAAATTAGAAAGAAACCTGGTGGGTCTCTGCTGGTCTCCATGGATCAGGTGAACGCATCCTATGGAAGAAAGGACCGAACCAACAGTGTGATGACCGGCTTGACGAATACCCTCGTGGAGGGTAGGTATGGCTCCGAGGTCTGGGCTCCCTCGGTACCTATCAGTTGCCCTCCCTTGGTGTGTCGGACGAAGATCCCAAAGGTCTTTTCCGACCGAAATGATCCGATGAGAGAGGACCCATCCTGCTTTTACAGGTCGGGTTCCTCACCCCCTGTCTGCCCTGGGCTCCCTGTCCTGAGCTGTGCTGATGGCTGCGGGGATCAGAGCGATAGCTGGGCTGTAGGGAGCTGGGGGAGGGGGATGGGCTGAGGTCAAGGGCAAGGTCAGGCAAGTGCTGCACAGCAGAGATCGGGTTTGACCTTTGGGTGTCTGACAGGGGACCTGCGAGCCCATCGGGTGCGCAGGATTCAGGCGTCCCTGCGTCCAAGTAGTTCATAGTCCCGCATTGGTTTTGCCTAAACCTGCTGCTTTTGAGTCATTATGGAGCCAGAAATATTTATTAAGACTTTATTTCACTTGGTTTTGCGCCTGAATTACGTAGATACAGAGGTGAAGGCAGCGGAGAGCTGTACTTTTACAATGATGAGTATGCAGTGCAGGGATGATGGGAGTAAGGCGCTGCCTGGTGCAGGTGTTCTGGCTCCTGCCTTCTCCCAAGGACTGCAGGGACCCCCCTTTGCTTACGAGCCGTGGGAGCAAAGGATGGGAGCTGTGCTGAGAGCTGCAGTGTGACAGCTGTCAAAAGAGAAAGGGACGGCGGGATGACAGCAATTCTGAAACGGACAGCACATGGAGATGAGATTTCCAACTCTTGTTATGCAAGAGCCAGCAAAAATTTCTGAACAGCAGCCGTATGAGGTTGATGATCTCAAATTCCTGCTGTCTCCTGCAATAAAATTGTATGAAAACTAAATATACTTAGAAACAGAGCAAGGTTCTGCTGCTGCTTCCCTCCCACACAAACGCCTACAGGCTACAGTGCTACGGTCCTCTTTTTTAACTTTAGAAATTCCAAGGCAACTAAATACTAAGCAACCAGAGAACCAATGAGAAAAAGAGCGCAGCGGTCCTTTCCCTACTCAGGAAGAATAAAACTTCAGCCTGAACAGCTGTATATCCTCAATGGAACCATTGCAAGTCAAAGAATAGAGGGGGGGAAACTCCTGATTTTTTTTTGATTTTTTTTTTTTTTTGCCCTAAGCGCTTGAAATAAGCCAGTGTACAAAAAAAATAATGGACGCGGCATTGCGTTTGATTTCTGTAGATGGATGTGGTTAGTCTTAATCGGGTTATTCCTGTTTAAAATCCTTTGCAGCATTATGTCATGTATTTCCTCTTTTAGACTGCGTCTGCATTCAGCGCAGAATTCATTTAAGTTATTTTAAAAACTGGCACCAAAGACAGTTCAGGATCTGTAACTTGGATTTAAACCATTTTACCTTGATGGGTTCTGGGTTAAATATATCCCTTCGTTTAAAATAATTGGCACTGAATCATGAGAGCCAGGCAGGGCTGTTGCACAGGGTTGGAACTGCTCTTCCTGGTGACCTCATGCAGGTCAACTTGACCCAACTCTTCCATTGTGGCAACCCACACGGTTGGCCACGGTCGTAAGGTTCTGGGCTTAGTAACTCTTGGTCTTCGCTATTGCCAAGCATCCCGGAGTTCTTCTGGTTTGGGCGTTGTGTGTACGTGTGGAAAAACACACATTTGGCCCCAAAATACTGAATTTTGGTGCAAGCAGGGGGGTGTTTGTGACGGGGAGGTATTTTAGCCGTGCCGGCTGTCAAGACACATCCAGTGGCCGTAGAGGTGAAGACTCAACGCCGCTGCTGTTTTGTTTTGTCACTGTAGAGCTGGAAGAATCCCAGAGGAAGTGTCCCCCTTGCTGGTACAAATTCGCCAACACGTTTTTGATCTGGGAATGCCACCCGTACTGGATGAAGCTGAAGGAGATCGTGAACTTAATTGTCATGGATCCTTTTGTTGACTTGGCCATCACCATCTGTATCGTGCTGAACACTTTGTTTATGGCCATGGAGCACCACCCAATGACCCCGGAGTTTGAGCACGTGCTCTCCGTCGGAAATCTGGTAAGATACTACTGGTAAATATTCCTTACACATCTGCTCCTACTGGGATACGTTGCTAGTTAAGGAAGATTTAGGCTGAAAAAACTGGTTCTAGAGTGGTGTGAGCTTGCCACATTGCTCTGTGTCAACTCAGAGATGTTTGCTAAGGGTGCGCTTCTCCGGTCAGAATTCTTAAATTCCTTATTTAATTCCTTAAAATTCCAAAATATTTAATTCCTAGTATGCCTGAGTACGTCAGTGGTGTTTGTGCTGCATCGGAGGAGCAACGACTACTGCAGCCGAGCACGTGGCGTTGTGGGGGCTGCGCGTTTGAGTTGCTGTGACAAATGATGGGGTTGGATCTTGAACCTGAACATCGGAACTTGAACCAAAGCGACTCTTTACCTGTCCTTTGTCTGTCTCTCTCCTCACCGCTCCAGGTTTTCACGGGAATTTTCACAGCTGAAATGTTCCTGAAGCTCATTGCCATGGATCCCTACTATTATTTCCAGGAAGGGTGGAACATCTTTGATGGATTTATTGTCTCCCTCAGTTTAATGGAACTGAGTCTAGCAGATGTGGAAGGACTTTCTGTGCTGCGATCTTTCCGATTGGTATTCCATATTCCAGTTCTTTTTGCATGTTACTCTCTTGGAGTCACTAGAAAGCTTTTTGCATAAGAAAAGACAAAAACCACCAGTTGTTTTCTGGTTTGGGGGAGGATGGAGGTGGAATAGAGTCATTTTTGAGGTCTCTTCTTACTTGACAACTGCTGTTCATGAGATCTGAGCGATGGCTCGTTGCGTTTAGGCAGCGGAGGAGAACTTGGGAGGTGTTTTGTTGTTCTTCGTAGAGGTGGAGATGGACCACATCAGAACACACCTCTGATTTCACGTGGTCACATTTGGTAGGTTGTATGTTACACTGTCACAAAGGCGCTGGATACTTCCAGCCTTCGTGTGCTTTAACTTGTGCTGTCAATGGTTAAACTTCTGAAAATGAAATTACAAAAAACCTCTGGGTTGGATTTTTGGGTGCAGAGAACCACAACCGAGGTTGGATTTTCCAAGGAGCACAGTAATGAGAAGCTCCTGCTTATATCCAGCTTCAGAAAGTCTGTCTCCAAAGTGAGATCCTCTGGAAAACAGATTTTGATTGTGTGTTCTGGATGCGCCAGGAAAACAAATCCTTCCCAGGGGAAGATGAGAAGGATTCAGGGAAGCAAAAAGTAATTTTTTGTGACACACAGCCTTCAGATAACTCTTCTGTCTTCCTTAATATTGCAAAGTTTGCAAAGCGAGGTGGAAGCTCCGTGCTTTTCCCTTGTAAAGGGAGATCACTCTGTGTGTGGGGATAACTAAGTACAAAATACAGGATTTTTTTTTACCAAATTCAAAGAGAAGTTAAGTGTTCCCTGCTCCCGCTGACTTTGGTAGCAGAAGCATGGGCTTATGTTTACGTAAAATGCGAGATGGTTGCTGTTTAGGTAAAGTTCTGCCTGATTTTCCTCTTTAAGATGAAATTAAATTGTCATTTCTCTGTTTTGTTTTTGTTTTTTTGGGTTTGTTTGGTTTCTTTGGTAGCTGAGAGTCTTCAAACTGGCCAAGTCCTGGCCCACTCTGAACATGCTGATAAAAATCATCGGTAACTCAGTGGGTGCTTTGGGGAACTTGACCTTGGTGCTAGCCATCATCGTGTTCATCTTCGCCGTGGTGGGCATGCAGCTTTTCGGCAAAAGCTACAAGGAGTGTGTCTGCAAGATCAATCCGGAGTGTGAGCTACCCCGCTGGCACATGCACGATTTCTTCCACTCCTTCCTTATTGTCTTCCGTGTGTTGTGTGGGGAATGGATTGAGACCATGTGGGATTGTATGGAAGTAGCAGGACAGGCCATGTGCTTGATTGTCTTCATGATGGTCATGGTCATCGGAAATTTAGTGGTCAGTAAATGGTTACTGATGGTCTTTATTGGTTGCCTCTGGGTTGGGTAGAAGGTGGGGAGACTGCAGGGCTAGGGAGTTAATGACTTGTGAGTCTCTTGGGCTCCTTCATGGCCTGTTGGCTCGGGTAGCATGGTATTAACGATGTGCTTGGCTTGATAAGGCCTTAAACGATTGCCCACAAAGAAAGCATCCAAGCGCTTTGCAATACACGCTGGAGGTATGAACCCCCCAGTTGAAGGGGTCCAACCCCCACCTTGCCCAAGGGAGTAAAAGAAGCTTAAAAGCAGCAAAACCTGGTTTTCCAAAGCCGAGAGAGGAAATAATTCAGTACGCAGGGGCAGGTCCTGAAGCGTTAAAACGAGGTTGGAAGTTTCTTCTCAGATCTTCCCGCTGGCTCAATCAGGAGGTACGGTTGTGTGCAGGATTTGGCCCGCTGTGTGGGAGGTTAGGCTGGAGCATGATGGTTCCTTCTGGTCTCTAAATTCTATGAAGAAAAAGTCTGACGGAGGGAAATGGAAGCAAGAACGAAGTAGCGCGGACGGTTGCATGCCTTCAGAGCAGTGGTGGGAGCTCTGTCTGAGCGGACTCGTCTTGCTGAGGGGGATTTTGACAAAATAAAGTCTTGGGGTCAGTGGCCAGGTGGGAGCAAGGGAGCGAAGCTGGGTGTGGGCACCTAAAATGCCTGGATTTGGCTCGTTTCCTTTGAGCCAGGGGTGGGATTAAACTGATAAGGCTGAATTTAAATCCCTTTGCTGGCTGCTGCGTAAATCCCGCTCTTCAAATATGGGCGGTGTGGATCCTGCACGGGGCTCCGTGGCAGGGACCCTTGTGCCCGCGCCGAGCCCCCGGCGCAGCTGGGCACTGCGTGGGGCTCACAGAACACGTGGCAGGATCCATGTCTCGTTCCTTGGGTCCTGTGTGCCTCGGTGGGGTGGCAGAGCTGGTTCTCAGTGTGGCGGTTGCTGGCATAGCTCTGCAGCCTGCTAACGTGGCTAAAGACTCATGTTGGGCTTTGGGAATCCAACCCGTGTGCGTCGGCTCTGCCAAGTGTGACCTCTTCTCTTTCAGGTGCTGAACCTCTTCTTGGCCTTGCTGCTGAGCTCCTTCAGCGCCGACAACTTGGCAGCGACAGATGATGACGGGGAGATGAACAACCTGCAGATTTCTGTGATCCGCATCAAGAAGGGCATCGCCTGGACCAAGGCGAAGGTGCGGGAGTTCATGCAGGCTCATTTCAAGCAGCGGGAGGCAGATGAGGTCAAACCTTTGGATGAGTTGTACGACAAGAAGGTGAACTGCATCGCTAACCATACAGGGGCTGATATCAACAGAGACATTGATTATCAGAAGAACGGCAACGGTACGACGAGTGGCATTGGGAGCAGCGTGGAGAAGTACATAATAGATGAAGATCACATGTCCTTCATCAACAACCCCAATCTCACCGTCCGGGTGCCTATTGCTGTAGGGGAATCAGATTTTGAAAATCTCAACACAGAAGATTTTAGCAGCGATACGGATCCTGATGGCAGCAAAGAGGTAGGATGAGATGCTAAAAATTCATTTGAGTCATTTGGCCCCCGTGTGAGTGCCTGGAAGCATCTTGGGAGGGAGAACGGGGTGGATCCAGCACAAAACTCTTTATATTATGTTGTCTTTGCGCTCAGGAGGAGTTTTTCTTGTGCTGGTTGCTCTGTGGGCACCCACAAATACTTTATATATATAATATAAATACTTAATATGGACTGTCCTGTCAACCTGTAAGCTGGGTCAGGATCCTGACGAGGTGGAGTGAGGAAACAACTTCCACAACAGTAAATCGGGTGAACGAATTGCCAAGTCACTGTGACGTTGGATACTTGTTGGGAATGAATTACAGATTGGATTGGGTTTTCTTTTCTGTTCAAGAAACTTGATGATACCAGCTCCTCCGAAGGTAGCACCATTGATATAAAGCCTGAAGTGGAAGAAGTCCCCGTGGAGGCGCCGGAGGAGTACCTGGACCCAGATGCTTGCTTCACAGAAGGTAAGGTGGGACTCTGAGCATGGAAAGGAGCCTCCGAGATGTTTTGGGGACATGTTTGCCCTAAGCTTCCCTTGTGGTTGGATCTCAGTCTGGATCGGGGCTGACCCTCCGCTGGTTCCCGGACCTTTCTTGGGTGCTGCGTTGTGTGAAACGGTTCAGAAGAATTTGCAAAACGAAGGCTTTGCCATCCCAAGGGTGTAGATGACCTATAGGAAGGGCAAGTTGGTCTTTTGTACAACTGATGCCTTGAGTCCTCAGAAGCAGAAGAATCTGGCTTCTGGTCAGGTTGGGTTTTTTTTCCCCTTCTGTCGCTGGCCTCAGTGTCTTTCGGTGACTGATCCATTACAGGTATTCCCATGGCAAAGATATTTTAAATGGTTCAAGGTTATTTTATCAGCAAGTTTTCCATTTGTCTGCCGTCGTGTGCATGGATACCTCACCAAATAGAACGAGCTTAATCTGTTCACAAATTGATGTTAATTCAGGTAGCCAGGTACAGAAGTGGCGAAAGAATTATAATATCCTCAAGAACGTGAAAGTTTTAACTGAAACTCAACGTGTCTAACGTTGTTAGCATTAAAACTGCTTGTAGACCGTGACAATTTTGATGGGCTTAGACGAAATCGTGCTCCCTAATAAAATCGGCGCTCACGCTCCTTTGTGCCCTGTCCCCATTCCAGGTTGTATGCAGCGCTGTAAATGTTGTCAGGTCAATATTGAGGAAGGGCTGGGGAAGTCTTGGTGGACCTTGAGGAAGACTTGTTTTCTGATTGTGGAACATAATTGGTTTGAGACCTTCATCATCTTTATGATCCTACTGAGCAGCGGGGCTCTGGTGAGTAAAATAGAGGAGTACGCGTAGCCCAGCGGGGGTGGGCTAGGGGAAAGCTGTGGGTAGGAAATTGGGTGAAAAAGCGAGCGATGATGGGTCTTGCCTGGAAAACAGCACAGCTCTGTTGTGGTAGGTGCCATACGAAAGCCTTTATTTGTGATTTTGGTGTAGTTGAAATTCAGAGTGAAGGCTGAAAGCCTGCAGATCTGGGTTCTGATTGATGTGGTGCATCTAGTCAAGCGCTTCTGTCGTAGCTGGGCTGGAAACGTGAGGATTTTGGACAAAGTCAGCCTGTATCTGTGCCTCATTTTTCACATTACCGAACACAAATATTTATCTTTCCCTTTCTTTGCTATCCCTCGTTCGCAGAGCTTCTTGACCTCGCGGTGTTCCATAGATACAGATCATCATCACCCTGGTTTGTTTTGGCACAGTACGGTGTTTAGCAGGTGGGGTGACACGATGGACAGCTTCAAGCATGTGTTACTCGTGAATTTTAGGACCCAAGTCCACAACAGCTCGTATCCCATGGTGGTAGCCTGGTTTTCTTTACGTGCACAGCTTTCGTAGTAATTTAACGGTCTGATTGCTGATGAGCTCAGCCCTTTTGGATGTGCGGAGCTGTGGAGAAAACCTGCCTCTGTGGGACCGTAGCGAGACCAGTTGCTGAACTGGTATCATTTTAGATATAAAAGCTTGTGTCAGATCCCTAAAAGGCAGAGAAGTTCTTGTGTGATTTATTCAGGACTTTCCTTTTTTTTTCGTGGTTTTTTTTTTTAATTCATTCGTTCGGCATTGCAGTGTTGCAACTACTAGAGCAAAGATGCACTGTGTAAGAATATGTTTATTATTATATATAATATAAGAAATTCCACTGCTCAGTATTGTTTGAATAAGCTCCTGGATAACGATGTTGAGCTGTGGAATAAACCTGATGTAATGATGCGCGTACCTGGTTGTTTCCCAGGCTTTTGAGGATATTTACATAGAGCAGAGAAAAACCATCCGGACCATCCTGGAGTATGCGGACAAGGTCTTCACGTACATTTTCATCCTGGAGATGTTGCTGAAGTGGTGCGCTTATGGATTCGTCAAGTTCTTCACCAACGCCTGGTGCTGGCTGGATTTCCTCATTGTGGCTGTATGTATCCTCTCCTTCTTACTTCTGGTTGGAAAAAAAAAAAAAAAAAAAAGTCAGTTAGAAGGATGCTGGGTGTAACGCTTTCTCCTGAGAATTGTCCTAACTGAATCATATATTTAATGAGGAGCCAATCCCAGATATCTTGAGTTTTCCCAGATGAGGATGAAACCCTTGAGCCCGTTGAGTATCGCTGGTGTTTCCTATGCAGCTCTGGAATTTCTGCCCTGCAGATCCTTAAGGAGCCTGCAGAGACAAGGAGGGTTTTCCAGCCCTTGGCCCTTTTGCTCCGCTGAAAATTCCGTTTCTAAGAGGCCCACCGGCATGTTGAGCTAGTGGAGAACTTGTGCAGAGGCGGTGTTCCTCGGTGACACCCTCTTTAATCCTTTGCTTGTGTTATTAACAATGGGGGATGATGAAGCAGGCAAAACCTTCCCGTTCGACCGCCTAACGAGGTCCGTTCTGGATTTGGGACAGTCTGGGAATTTATTACGCAAAATGAAGTTCTAATGTCATCTTTCTTCCGTTAAAAAGAGGAAAGGCAGGACAGTATCCACCGGCGGAGGCGGCTTGTTGATAAGGGATCGTAGCGTGAGCAAGGGAAGGGCTGGCTGCGGGCAGCTCAGCACATGATTGCCCCGCAATTTCCCTGCAGAGAATAAATGTGAGAATTACAAAAAGCCAATAGAGAGAAGTGTTGGCAGTAAATTTGGCTGTGAAAGCACAGCAGGGGCGTTTAAAATAATTGGAGTGTATGCTGTCCAAAGTGGCAGAAAATGATGGAATTTGATAGGACTTGAAGTCCAAAGAATTGCAAAAAAAGAGAACTTTAGAACCTCAAGGGCTTGGATTCTTTTAAAACGTTTCATTGCATCCAGTTGTGTATCAGTATCCTTAGTGAATGCCCCAAGAGCAAGTATAAAAAAAAAATATTTTTTTTTTTCCAAGCTTCTCACTTGGAACGTTTTGGATATGATTCAGTTATGCCAAGTTGCTGTTCAGTGACATTATCACTCTGGAAATATTTCTGAGTAGGTGGAGGAACTATGCTTGGAATTCAGGGGCAGAAGTGACTCAAAATGTCTACATTTCCTGTGGAAACCTGAAATTTTGAATATTTTATATATGTAAAAAAAAAGTCCTCACTGATCCTCTTAACACTTTTCCTTTTAACACACCTCTTGAAGTAGTAACTTCTGAAAATAACCCCGCATCTCTTTCACTGCCTGAAGTTGAAGTACAAGTGGAAACTAACACGAGATACCGTCTCTTCTGCGCTGCTTTGAGGCACTCGTTTGGCAAATGAAATTTTGGGGGTCCCATAGTAAAAAAACAACCGGCAGCTGAGCACAAACCCAGTCCTTACGCCTCATGTTGGCGGTTGAATTCCGGCTGCTGGGGACAAATTGGCAGATGTGGTACAAATTTCATTTTCATCTTGTAGCTGGCTGCTGGTGGAGTAAAACTTAAGGAGCATCCCAGTCCGGTAACACATTGACAGGGAGTGAACAAGTAGAGGGATCCTGAATTCCCAGCGCTTTAGGTGAAATTTCTCTTTTCACTTGGTGTCGTAGACAAGGCAGTGGGCACGTTTTGGTCTACAAAAAATGGGAAACGTGAATTTGAGATGGCAAAATATTACCCGACAAGATCCCAGCTACGCATCGTGCCCTGTACCTGTCCATGACGGGGTTTTTAACGAATGTGGAGCCAGGGTGGCAGCCGTAACTAACAGCGAATAAACCTTTGCATCATAACAACGCTCTTGAATATTATTTTTCAGGTTTGCTAGCATTGTCAAATAACCCTCCTCCTCCTCTGATTCCCCAAGCTTGCTGGGTGTATTTGTGAAGACAAACTCTTTTGCTGGGTAATAATGAAAGCTTCTGCTTTTCAGTCAATCTGCAATTCCTTTTGTCTGCCATCGCTGCCTGCTGTGTCTTCTGTCGGAGTGTCCCGAGGGAATAATACTGACCAGACCCCACGAAAGCTAAACCAGCCTTTAGCAGGGTTCCTGCCGTTGGCTTGGTTTCCTCCTCGGGAGCGAGGCGTTATCCCAAGGGGAAGAAGCCCTAGAAGTGAGGATTCAGTGAAGCCTGTCCCCTGTATTATATTTACAGGATATTTCTGTGTGGATTTTCTATATTCTGTATTTCTCTATGGATCTGATAGCCCCCAACCTCCAAATCCCACCCCTATTCTGAAATTCGGGACCAGGACTTTTAACGTGCCGGTGTTCCTACGGGCTCACTCCTGTCCCGAGTAGGCTGATTTTGCTTCTCAAAAGCTTCATTGTAAGCCTTTGGGCCACCCCCAGCGTGTTTTTTACCAGTGTCATTTTCAAATGGGAAAACCAGGTGGAAAACCCCAGTTGCCATATGTTGTGGCCGCTTATTTTGGGGACAGATAGGAAGAGAGAAAATGCGTGAAGCCACGTGCGCCAACGGTCAGATGAGATGAAATGGCTGAAGTTTTCCCCACCCGTTGGAAATCTGGTCTTGAAATTTCCCTGGAATATGTGTGGAGTAAGAATCGTCACTATAATGAGTTTCCACTTCTTATCTTACTATCCCTTTTGTTAAAAGAATGATGATAAATAGGAAGTGTCCTATTCTGAGAACTAAGCTAAAAAGTCCCTTTTTAGGGACCGTTTTAAAACTGTTGTAGGAGGAGGTCTCATGTTTTTCCATTTGTTGCTGTATATTGATGTCTTTTTTTTTTTTTTTTTTCCTTTAAAAAGGGTTGATGTATCTGTTTCTTATCTGTGTCTGTAACGTGATGCTAGGCAAAAATGGAAGATAGTGGGATGCCGATGAGATGGTGTCTGTAGATACTATTTACGTATGGCCAAGTCACGACTGAGCTAATCGAAAGAGTTGTCCCTTGGCTCACGTGGGGAACGGGCTGCTGCCCTAAATACACGTGCCAGGTCAAAAAGTAGAGCTGGCCCCACGCTTTCAGGCTCTTGCTAATGCAGGGCTTAATCCTGCAGGATGCTGAGCCGCCCTCGGGAGCGGTCGGTTGAGGATATTTGGTCGTTCCCCAGCGTAGAGCCTAACTCTGATGCCAGGCTGATACAGAAAACAGGTTGTCTTTGTGGTCAGTGTTGGACAATGGATGGAAACGAGCTGTTCCCAGCTGTGCCGGAGGTTCGGGGTCAGAGCCTGGGCAGCTCATCCCTGAGGTGGGCTCTACCCATCCTCATCCTCCCCCCGGGATGCTCACGAACGCCGCTGCAACTCCAAGGCGGCACAAAAAGAAGCGCAGGAGACTTTACTCTCCCCAACCCCTGGGGATTCAGGGGGGATAAAAGTTGGCATGGGCTGCCTGAGCAGCATTCCCTTTTTTTTTTTCTTTTTTCTTTTTTTTTTTTTTCCAAATGATGTTGGCCAAGTCAGGCATGAGTCCCGTCCCCGAAGGCCATCGCCATGGAGGAAGCAGCACCGGCAGCTGGCGGGACAAGTTGGGTGCAGGTTGTGCAGTGTGTGTATTTATCTGTATTCTTTCTCATAGGTCCCTTTAAAATTTGTCGGGCTTAAATTTAATGGGAGCCGCTGGGATCCTGCAGACAGGAAAGGGCGAGGGTAAGGTTTTTGTCATCGTTTGGGCTCTTCCTGCCGACAGACCCCTTCTCCGTCTGTGTGTCTCTGCCTCTCTCTCACTTATCTTTCCCCTCTGTTCTTTTCTTACGCCTTTCTCAACCACATTATTTCCTTCCAGGTCGTTTCAGTCAAGTGAAGTAGGCAGCTGGTGGCATGTCTTCGGTATTTATTATGGGGGCCGCTGGGCAATCAGTGCTAGGGGAATCATTCTAACAGTCTGGAACCTTTTTTTTCTTTTTTTTTTTTTTTTCCTTTTTTTCTTTCTTTTTTTTTTTTCTTTTTCTTCTTTTTTTTTTTTTTTTTTTTTTTTTTTTTCTATTTTCTGTGTAGGTCTCTTTAGTCAGCCTTATAGCTAATGCCCTGGGCTACTCGGAACTAGGTGCCATAAAGTCCCTTAGGACACTAAGAGCTTTGAGGCCTTTAAGAGCGTTGTCCCGATTTGAGGGGATGAGGGTAAGATGCCATTAGCAGCTGATCCTTCTGCATGCCTGTGGAGCGGTATTTTTTTAAGCATGCTAGAACTGATCAAAACTGGTGGAAAGAAAAATTCCAAACAGAATCATGATGCAGCTGCTGACTCGATCACCTCTACCGTGGATGTCCCCTCACCCTGCCCACCGCTGCACCCTCCCCTCTTAAGAAAGGGAGATGCATTAAGCTGCCTCATTACATTAATTACTGGCCCAAACCACATGCCATTTGTAGACGATGTTAACACTTGGCTGTTCTCATTTAGCCTGGCTTTTACCTCTATAGCATCCGAGGGGGCTTCTGAGCTGTAACTTTTATTTTTTTTTTGATCTAGGGAGAATCACCAGGTGCAAAGAAGCAGAATTTGAACCACCTCAGTGTCTCCGGCCCCTCTAGGTGTTGGCCGCTGGTGGAATTGGATTGAAAGACACTTTTTTTTTTTTTTTTTTTTTTTTTTTTAATCTGAGGGGTTTTTTTAAAATGCAGTCTGCCTACAAGGGGGTGAAAGGCTGCTTCCTTTCTGGGATCACTCAGGCCATCAGGAAGGGACTGGCGGGGAGCTCGGCTGTTTGCAAAAAAAAAAAAAAAAAAAAAAAAAGGCTTTGGTTTAATTCCTCTTGTTGCACCTTGTTGTTCTCGGTCCAGTCTAGTGGTGACTGGAAGCCTTGTCTGATAGTGAAGCTTTTCCTTTCCACTCCCTCCCTTTTCCCACGCTTTATGGTCCCCTGTCCTGTCACTGTGGAACTAGCAACGAAGCACAAGCAAAGCATTGAACTTAACCAGCTTTCCTCAAATTGGTAGGCAGCGCCAATCTCTCGGGGATTTGAAATTAGTATTGCAGCATCTCGCTGCTTTGCCACTTCATATTCCGTATTTCAGTGCCTTTTTCCCATTTGGGATTGAAGTGGTCATAGAAGAACATGCCAAAAAATGGTATGTTTCCGTGCAGGGTGTGTTGTATCCATGGGTTTCCCAGTTGCTCTTAGGACAACCATGTAGGTCTTTTGTGCTAAAACCCAGTTAGCTCACCATTAGAGATAACAGGAGAAATAAAAACCATATTTATTTTTTTTTTAAAAAGGGATGGGAATAGCAGCTGTAGTTTTACTCTAGGATCTGACTGGAGCAGTTCCACCTGGATCCTTCTGATAATTCCACCTGGATCCTTCTGATCTCCTTTGAACTTAACTGAGCGCAAGGGAGGCACCGAGCTGATCGGGAATCCTCAAATTCCATAGGAAACGATAGGAATAAATGATAATAATGGTAACAAATCCACGGAGGGTTGTTTCCTCCCTAGTGTTTTCCCCCTGCCATTACTGCTTTGTGGCTGTTAGCTTAATCCCAAACTTTATTCCCTAATACAGGCACAAAGGATGAAAACTTTTCTGTGGATGCCAAGCCGGAGCTTTTGCTGGGCTGGGTTCAGGTCCTGCCCGAGAGCGTGAGCGCAAAGGAAAAGCCCGAGCTACCAAGCTTGTAGATACAAAAAGCTATTTTTAAGCCATGCTGGAGAGAAGTTGTGGTTTCTAACGCACAGTCAGGCAATCCCCATGCTTAAAGACGGGGGAATTTCACCCTAGAAAAATCAATAGTTCTGACTGCAGCCCTCTTCACTATCCAAACCCAATTATTTTCTCTTTCGTTTGACTTGAAGGCAAGTGTTGCTGCCCCAGATGCCCAAACCAATTCTGCCCAGCCAGAGAATAAGCGATTTGAAATGCCTTTGCAAAGGAAACGTAAAATGTAGTTCTTTGCTTTTCTCTACTCCATAGTAATCTGCATTTTTCAAGAGCTTGCTTTGCTCTTAAATTACCCAGGAGGTTCGACAGTTTTGCTATCACGCGTGCATGCGTTGGTGTCGGTCTGCGCACAAAAGCCATGTTCCTTCGCTCGCATCTTTTTGGACGCTCTTATCAATCACAATCTTCCAGGTGGGTGCGACGCATCTCTCGCTTCCCCTGCTGGGCTGGACCAAACCAGCCTCTTGATAAACCCAACGGGTCTTAAACCTAACGGGGGTCGTGGCGACAACCGGCAGCAGGACGTGCGATTTGGGGGAGGGGAGAGTGAAAGCAAAGGCATTTTGACCAGAGCCTGTCCTGGAAGGCTTGGCTCTGAGCCATAGGGCTTTATGTTCTACCTCTCTGGGTATTAGTGATGAAGTCACGATGTCGTTTAAGGGTTGTTGCAATGCTGCTTGCTGCCTAGATCGCCGTCATCTTAGTTTGCCTTGGTGGGGGAGGACCGGTGCTGGCTGTGGAGCCCAGCCTGGAGACCCTGGTCGCATCCAGAGGAGAGAGGGGAGGCTGGGTGGTGGCCAGGACCAGTGGGTGGCTCAGGTGCTACTACTTGAGGACGGCTGTGTAATTGAGTTACCCTTTCAAAACTAAGGGGTAAAACCACTTTAGGTTCTGTTCCTCTATTAAAGGAACCTAAATTAGGAGCTCATCATAAAAGATTGAATGTCCTGCTGACCTAACTCCCTTAAAAGCCTGATAGCTTACATTGTGCCACGCGTTGGCCAGGGATGCTGAGGGACACGGCGCTCCCCAACTACTAAAGGTTAAAATTAGGAGGCGGTGGAAGATAACGAGCTCGGACAAACCCCCTCGTGGCTTCCCCCGGCGTTTGCTGCAGTTTGGAGGAAGGAACATGGCTTTGCTGTCTTCTTGAGCCTGCCTAGCTGCATGCTCCGCTGTCTGCCTGAGACAACGTGGTCGGCCTTGCTTAGTCACAAATACAGTCTCGGATGTTTACAGCGATTCACTGCTTAGTCTTACCGGAGCAACACCGGGCTTGGTCCTGTGTCCCCCCTTGCTGGGGACCTCGGGGGGGGGGGAGCAGGAGGCAGGCTGCTGAGTGTCACAGCCTTGTTTGAAGGTGGGGAATGGCCGTGAGGGCCACCGGCTGATAACACCCATTGAATCCATAAACAAAAAAAAGTGTCCTCAGACTTGGCTCTGTGAAAAATTGTAGCTAGGAGCCTGGTTGGTACCGAGAAGAGGGTCTGAGCCTCACTCAGTAACTCCCTCCCTTCCTTTCGGCAACTAAAATTCTTTCAAATAATTGCTGTTTAACCGAAGAAGTAACAATCCAAAATCAACCCCTGTCAACCGAACGACCTGGCCCAGTTTATTTTCCAAACAGAGCTTCGGTAGGTGGCTTTGGAGCAGAATATTGGGGTTTTTAAACCACTTGGACTAAGTTCACTGCCAACTTCTGCGTGGAGTAAACGCCACACGTCTGTCAGTGGCCTTACCTCCTGTTCCCCCCTACCCCCCCACCCCCAAAACCAGCTGTATTGATGCTTGCTGTCTCCTGCCTCGTGTTTTATACTGAAACTTTTTCCCACCCCTTCCAACACAGGTGGTTGTCAACGCCTTGGTTGGCGCTATCCCTTCCATTATGAATGTCTTGTTGGTCTGCCTTATCTTCTGGCTGATTTTCAGCATTATGGGGGTTAACCTGTTTGCCGGGAAATATCATTACTGCTTTAATGAAACAGCTGAGTTGCGCTTCGAAATAGAAGTTGTTAACAACAAAACGGACTGCGAAGCGCTGATGCCACCCAACTCCACTGAGATTCGATGGAAGAACGTGAAAATTAACTTTGACAACGTTGGGGCAGGATATCTGGCTCTTCTGCAAGTTGTAAGTTTTGCTTTCACTGTCTCCCTAGTATTGGTAAATACAAGTTTATTCTAATGTATTTTGACTGCTTTCCTCTCCCCCTGACGTACAGCATCCCCTTAATCCCACTTGGATTTGGGTTTGCAATAAAACTGTCGGTTTATGTGTTATCCCTTTGCCTAGTTGGGGTCTCCCGTGCTCAGTGAGACAGCAGTAACGCTGTTGAGATTCATTTTATTGTAGAATCCTAGCTTGGGTTGGGTTGGAAGGGACCTCCCATGGTCATCCAGTCCAACCCCCTGCCTTCAGCAGGGACATCCTCAACTGGATGAGCCCCGTCCCACCTGGCCTTGAACGTTTCCACAGACGGGGCATCCACAGCCTTGCTGGGCAACCTGTGCCTCACCATCCTCCTCGTAAAATATTTCTTCCTTCTATCTAGTGTCAATCTCCTCTCTTTTAATTGAAAACTCATTACCCCTTGTCTTATCGCAGCAGGCCCTGCTAAAATGTCTGTCCCCATCTTTCTTGTAAAGCTCCAAGTATTGAAAAGCTGCCAGAAGGTCTCCCCGGAGCCTTCTCTTCTCCAGACTGAACAGCCCCAACTGTCCCAGCCTGTCCTCCTCGGAGAGGGCTTCCATCCCTCCCATCCTTCTGTGGCCTCTGGCCCATGTCCTTCCCATGCTGGGGACCCCGGAGCTGGACACGGTGACCATCAGTGGGATCTCAGCAGAGTGGGGCAGGATCCCCACCCCCCTCAACCTGCTGGCTGCGCTGCTTTGGCTGCAGCCCACGACCCCGCCGGGGCTTTGGCACCGTTGCTGGCTCCTGCCCAGCATCTCACCCACCAGCACCCCTGGGTCCTTCTGGGCGGGGCTGCTCTCCGTCCCTTCATCCCCCAACCTGTACTGGTACTGGGGGTTGCTCCCACCCAGGTGCAGGACCTTGCGCTTGACCTTGTTGAGCTTTATGGACCTGCTTCTCCAGCTTGATTCATTTCATGTAGATAAAATGAAAAGAGTTCAGTATACAGGGTGATGGAGAGGGCCAGAGAACCCTTCGCTTCATCCTTGTTCTTCTGTGGATGAATTCTAAGAGAACATTTGTTTTCTTTGCCAGGCTACTTTCAAGGGCTGGATGGACATCATGTATGCAGCAGTGGATTCCAGAAAGGTGAAGTACATGCCCACACACTCACCTCCCCCTATTTCGCTCTGCTGTTTTTCTTTGGTAAAAATCAAGAGTAAAACCAGTAGAACCATGCTTATCTATTATGTCTTCTAACGCTGTGATGGTTTCGTTTGCTGTGTTAGTGTGATACGTTAAAAGATGCTGAAGAAAATCCCCAAAAGGGCAGGATTCTTCTGGTCCCTTCTTTAGGAGCAGGGAAGCTCCTCTGGGGTAGAAATGCAGTGGAGAAAGGAATATAATGAAGTTAGGTATTTCATCATCAGAATAAATTATGGGGAGGAATTAGCCAGAAGGTCGTCCACGCACCTAGCATCTACATAGAAGCCTCAGCGACGCTTTAAATCCAGTTCTGAAATGCTGTCTGGGTTGGAGCTTCTTTCTTCAGGCACTTTGCTTGTTCTTGCATGCTGGAGTCATGCAAATACCACCGCTTCCTTTTGGCTTTCTAATTTCCCCGCCCCCCCCCCCTTCTCTTGGATTTGCGTGAAATGATTTTTAAATGGATTTTCTTGTCCTGTGCTGAACGCAGGGTTGGAAAGAAGCAGTATGACTGGGTCAGGAGAGCGTTAAACACGTTCTTCTCTTTTTGATCGGCTGATGGGCTTCCAAGTCCCCCTTCAAAAGAAAGCCTGATGTCTTCGCTTTGTCAGTGCCCGTCATTTAAACAATCGTTTCCTTTGCGATTTGCAAATTACGGTATATGTGGGGGGCACTGACCTCAATTTACAGCGAAAGTCAGTATGAAACCGTAGCGTATTTCTGCAAATCAGATCAGCATCCCCTTGGTGTACGCGTACTGTATACGTGCATATACTTTTGCTTTGCTTTAAACAGTGTGAGGAGACAGTTTTCCATATATAACTGCAGCTTTGTAAAGCGTGACTGCCTTACACGGGAACACTTGCAAACACAAGAAGGACCCAGCTCCTTCTGCCTCTGTTTGTACGATGTCTTTGAAATGTCTTTTCTTTCTCGTCTCCCATCCAGCAAGAAGAGCAACCCAAGTACGAGGACAACATTTACATGTACATCTATTTCGTTATCTTCATTATCTTCGGCTCCTTTTTCACCCTGAACTTGTTCATCGGTGTCATCATCGACAACTTCAATCAACAAAAGAAAAAGATAAGTGCTCTGGGTTAGCAGGGGTGCTGAGACCTGTTAGAGGGTTGCTGAGTCTTCGGGCTGAGGGGTTTTTTTCTGCCCCAATAAGGGCTCAGGAGCATCAGCCCAGAGCACAAGCCTCCCCTGGGAGAGCTGTGGGCTGCAGAACCACTGGGACCCAGTACATCGCTCCCCACCCAGCCCCACAAGACTGGTCAGACAGGGAGCCCAAGAGGCAGCCCAGGGCTTTATGTAAAACGCCAGCCAGATGAGATGCTCTCCCTAGACAACATTTTCATGTATTTCTTGGGGGGGTTTTTGACCTTTACTAACAGACTGGAATGTCTTCCTTGCCTCTCCCTCTGTCGTATACAACTTTTCTCCTCTATAAGTCAAGCTGAGGATTTGCATGTGTGCAGCCGACACCTCTGCTACCTGTTTATCACAGAGGGGAGGGGTGTAGTGCAATAAACCCCGTTTTTTTCATAGGAAAAAGAGTCTTGTTTTCTAAAGGAAAATCAGTACACCTTTGGTATGAGTATCCATTATTTCTGGCTAAAATAGCTGCCACCAGCTTCCCATATGGCAGGTATCCTCGTGACGGGGCTGGGAGGCTTTTCCTTTCCCTTCTTGGGCGGTGAGCGGATTGTAACCAGTTTTCCTTTCGCCCCTTTACTTTGGAGGTCAAGATATTTTCATGACAGAAGAACAAAAGAAGTACTACAACGCCATGAAAAAGCTGGGCTCAAAGAAGCCTCAGAAACCCATTCCCCGACCTCTGGTGAGTATGTGATAAAGGGAAGGGCAGGAAAAAACCTGCGGAGTTCAGACTTTCCGAGGAGCTTCGGCTCCAAAAGCATCCTCTGTTCTAAGTCATGCTGGACTCTGCATCACCACGTTCTCGCCGTTAGAACACCGGTATCATCTGAGAGAGGTTGACACGCCCTGGTTGACGTTAATCAGTTGGCTCATTTAAATCAGCCAATGATTTAAATCATTTAAATCTGAAAACCCTGTCTGGCCGTGAGGCTGTAGACGGAGAACAAGAGCCCCCCCGGTGTTCACGAGCAGGATCTTGGCCAATTACCCATCCTCATGGCTTGTGTTGGTCGTAGGGTCGTGGTAGCATGTTTGGGGGGGGTGAATAATAGCATTTTCCTACCTCTCCCGTAAGCAGATTGAACTGTGACCTTGAAAACTTCACAAGATATTTTTTTTATCACTACGTCCTCATCCCTGTTTCCACCACCAGAGAAATATTTTGTTGACCGATGGTCGTTCGGTTGGTTCACTGTCTTTCTCCTGTCGTGCAGAACCGCATTCAAGGAGCTGTCTTTGACTTTGTAACTCAGCAAGCGTTTGACATAGTCATCATGATGCTCATTTGCCTCAACATGGTGACCATGATGGTGGAGACAGACACGCAAAGCAAGCAGATGGAGGACATCCTTTACTGGATCAACCTGGTGTTTGTCATCTTCTTCACCTGTGAGTGTGTGCTGAAGATGTTCGCCTTGCGGCACTATTATTTCACCATCGGGTGGAACATTTTTGACTTCGTGGTTGTGATTCTGTCCATCGTGGGTAAGTGCGACGCCATTTAGGTGGAGGTCTGTGAGTGCCAGGCTGTCTTGGTGGTTGCAGAGTAGAGCACGTTCTTGTCTTTGAAGGTTATATGTAGGTACCAGGACTTCTAGACTCTTCTTTTTAGCCTCCTGAATTTGTGGCAGAATTTGGCAGCTTGAAATCCTGACTAACGCGCCCTCTTCCCTCCATTTACTCCAGTTCCAGTTGCATGGAGTAAACCACTCTCCCTTGTCTTTAAAACCAGAAATTTTACACACTTCATCAGAATGTTTTAATGCTTACTAACCACTGAAAATAGCATCGCAGTGCTTCCTGCACCAGCATGTGATTCGCACTTTTGGTTTCGCTTTGGTTGAATGTTGAATCAATCGGTTTCCTCCAACAGGTTGGTGGTTTTTTTAGCGTCTAATCTGTAAAATACGCAAAACCTCACAACTACAGCAGGGTCACCCTAAGAGCTTGGCTGCGCACAGCTCTGCCCAGGCATACTGACAGAGCACCAACAGCTGGAGAGTGTCCTGCAGCCTAAAATTCAGATCCAGGTTTGCTGCTTGAAGTAAGACGTATCTTACACGGGTTTTTAGCACCTTCCGAGTAGAATCCATAGCCTGACTCCCGTGGCAGAGTTAGGCACTGAGAGCTAGGCACATCCAAGGATCTCATCCATCCTTACCTGGGTGGAATGAACCACTCTGCAGCTGTACCTCTCTCCCTCTCCGTCTGGGAGAACCCTGGAAGGAGCCAGAGCACCTAGCTAAGACCTGGTTGCCTGAAGGTGAGGCCACTTCATCGCAGACCCCCCCCTTTTGGGAATCTGGCCAAGGTGTTCCGCGTGTCCGGTCCCTTGACTAGGCTCAGGAGCAGCAGCAGGCTGCGCGTCTCCATTGTCACACTTGTTCCTTCTCTTCTCCTTTAGGAATGTTCCTGGCTGAAATCATTGAGAAGTATTTCGTGTCACCCACTCTCTTCCGAGTCATCCGACTGGCTCGCATTGGGCGTATCCTGCGTTTGATCAAAGGAGCCAAAGGGATCCGCACCTTGCTTTTTGCCTTAATGATGTCCTTGCCTGCCTTGTTCAACATCGGCCTCTTGCTCTTCTTGGTCATGTTCATCTTCTCCATCTTTGGCATGTCAAACTTTGCCTACGTCAAGCATGAGGCTGGCATAGATGATATGTTCAATTTTGAGACCTTTGGCAACAGCATGATCTGCTTGTTCCAGATCACCACGTCGGCAGGGTGGGATGGCCTGCTGCTGCCCATCCTCAACCGGCCTCCAGACTGCGACCTAGACAAGGAGCACCCGGGGAGTGGTTTTAAGGGGGATTGCGGGAACCCTTCGGTGGGGATATTTTTCTTTGTGAGTTACATCATCATCTCCTTCCTGATCGTGGTCAACATGTACATTGCCATCATCCTGGAGAACTTCAGCGTGGCGACGGAGGAGAGCGCGGATCCGCTGAGCGAGGACGACTTTGAGACCTTCTACGAGATCTGGGAGAAGTTCGACCCCGATGCCACGCAGTTCATAGAGTACAGCAAGCTCGCAGACTTTGCCGATGCTTTGGAACATCCTCTCCGCGTCCCAAAACCCAACACCATCGAACTCATCGCCATGGACCTGCCTATGGTCAGTGGAGACAGGATCCACTGTTTGGACATCCTCTTTGCCTTCACCAAACGTGTCCTGGGGGACAGCGGAGAGCTGGATATCCTGAGGCAGCAGATGGAGGAAAGATTTGTGGCATCCAACCCTTCCAAAGTGTCTTATGAGCCCATCACAACCACGCTCCGCCGTAAGCAGGAAGAAGTTTCAGCCGTGGTTATCCAGAGGGCTTACAGGGCTCGTTTAGCAAGACGGGGCTTTATTAGCCGCAGGCCTGTCTCCACAAAACTGGAAAACGGAGGAGCAAACAGGGAGAAAAAAGAAGGCACCCCATCTACGGCGTCCCTCCCGTCGTACGACAGCGTTACCAAACCCGAGAAGGAGAAACAGCAGCGGGCGGAGGAAGGAAGACGAGAAAGAGCCAAAAGACAAAAAGATGTCAGGGAATCCAAGTGTTGAGACAAAAATTAATAGAATTGTACAAATTAAAATATTTGCAAGTGAAAAAGATTGTTTACAGACTTCCTGAAATATTATCAATACAGAACAGCTGTGGAGACACTTACCTGAAGATCTTATACCAAACATAGTCTGCTTCCCGTGTGACAGCGTTGCATCTAAAGCAGTGACCTACCACCTGTTTAAAGGACCCTTGTAAACAAACATTTAAACACACAAAAAAAAGGAAAAAAAATGGATTTTTCTATTGTTTGGGCAGGTGGATACTGCATGTTCCACATCAGTCAATGCAACTTAGGACAAACAAGCAAAATAAAAAACACACACACACACACACACAGAGAAACAAAACCCGCTGCTGGGATTCATGTATTTTCCAAAGCAGCCAAAAAATGGATTTTATTTTCCCATTTTGTTGATTATTATCGAGAGAAAACCCAGAAGTCACAATGTTACAGGGTTTGTTCATGCAAAACTAGATTTGCATTTAGTTAAGCAGCCAAAAAAAAAAAAAAAAGAGAAAAAAAAAAAAGAAAAAAGTTAAAGCAAGTGAAACAACAAAACAAAAAAAAGGAAAAAAGAAACAAACCACCCATTTAGCCCATGCCATTTAATTGTCATAGTTTCTTTGAGATTTATTACCTGCATTCGACTTTCTACATGGGCTTTACTTGGTTTGGGAGATGGGGTAAGCGGGTACCTTCAGCCTGGAGGCAGCTCGGGCTGCTTCCCCCCACCAAAAGTGCTCGTTAGTGCATCGAAGCGATTTGCATGATGGCATGCCGTCACCAGAACCATGCATGAGGAACCATTCAACCCACCAGACACTCCAGAATCTGTCCACCGCGGTGTGTTAAGCCATAAATTCGAGGCGCTCCACCTTACACTGTATCGGGAGAGAAACTTGTCACCAGAATCGTGCCCTTCACCGGTACGTCCCCTTCGTAGCGATCTTTCATAGACCCGCCAGTAGGAGAAAACACCAAAAAACACCCAAAAAACCCCCGACAACTCAATGAAATAATTGTGTGTGTATGTTTAACAATTATTACAATTGATTTTTTTTTTTTTTTCCTTCTCCATACAGCCATCTTTTTGCACACTGAAATATTAACAAAACTTAAATGCTGCTCTGGACCTCATCCAAGGGGAGGTGATAAAAAAAAAAACAAACAACTTGAGAATGGCTTGTTGTACTCTTGTCACTGTAAAACCAAAATCTAGGGCTTAACTACCACTCAGTTCGTTTGTATCCTGCAATATTTATCATTAATATTAGTTATTGTTCAGCCTCCATCCTGCAGCGTAGACACTATTCTTTTATTTATTTATTTTTTAAAAGAGATAAATGCTCAAAAAAAAGGAAGCGTGTTATTTCTACCGGTAGAAATGGGGGGAGCTTACCCCAAGCGATGCCACCAGCGGGGCTGGGGGACGGGGACGTGACTCGCAGTGGTCCCACACTCCTTGGGCTTCCTGCTCCGGGCGGGATGCAGAGCTGCGGGTGGGCTTTCCCAACCGGAATCCTTCCTCCCTTTGGTCCCAGGTCGTTTCTTTTTTTTGCTTTGCAGCTCCGCGGGATTTCGGGCTTCCGTAGCCACGAGGGGGTTTAAGCAGAGGTGGGGGGGAGCCGGCTGTCGGGTGCCTTCACCTTCTTCCCATTCCTTACGCTTTCATCCAGCGGCGACTCCAGCAGCCCCGCAGGTTGGGTAGGAATCCGAGCTACCTCTTGCCTAGTCTCGCTGCAGCGGGAAAAATAACGCCGGGAAAACATCCCGAGCCAAATCCACGCCGGTTTCTTTTCCTCGATGCCCAGACTCGGCCATCCCCAGCTCCTCTTTTTGTGGTGTCCTCATGGATCATGTGGTGTCATCATGGATCATGATGGTTGAGATGGGGGGGCAGGGGGGGTTTATGCCTTCAGGGTGGGAATTCTCGAGGGTAGGACAGCAGCACGGCTGGTTTTCCCCCCAAAAAAAGTTGGAAGGAGAAGCGAGGGGTCGGTGCCACCGTGGTTTAAGTGTGGACCAAATCCAGAGCGGGAAAAAAAAAAACAACAAAACAAACCAAGACAACAGAGCGCGATGGCAGGATGAATCTCGGGGTTGCCTAAACCTCCCAACCCGGAAAATTCCAGGAATCCCTTCAAATAGAAAAATAAACCCACATAGCCAAGCAGGAAAGCCATCCAGCAGCCATCTGTGCCACGGCCGGCATCCTCGCCGCGCAGCTTAGCCATCGCCACCACAGCGGAGCAGTTCTGCTGCGCCCAGGACCACGAGCGAGGAAACCTCTTGCCCCAAGTTGCTCCTAGGAGATGATGTATAGTAACAACATGAAAAAAAAAAAAACAACAACAACAACAACAACCAACCAAACACAACATACATATGTACAGGCTACATTGTAAACAGCACAAAAAAAAAAAAAAAAAAAGAAAAAAAAAAGAAAAAAAAACTAGCTGAAAAGTGTGGTTGAACTTTTTAAGAGAATATTATAAATACTGTAATATATCATTTTATTTTATCGGCATGCCTTTTTGTAAATACAAAGAACTACAAAAAATAATAGAATGGCTTCTGGCTTATGCCATTGTCCATGTTTATTTTTATTTTTTTAATATTTTTCTGTTTTCCTTAGACTTTAGATAGCCAGTAAACGTCCCCAAAGAAAAAAAAACAAAAACAAACAAAACCCTTAACAACCCTTAACCCCTCCCCATCCCCCCCCTAGATTTTAAAACAAAATAAAAGCTTTATTGCAAATTATCTTTGCAACAGCGAAAGTATATATTTTTTGCGTTCCGATGTGCAATAAGTTGACCACTTCTATGCAAGATTTGGCTAAACTTCCTAATTGTTCTGAAGCTGGGCTCTTGACTCGTAGGTGACGCTTGGTACGTTTAGCGTTTGCGCTGGCCATTTCATGAAGCTTCTCGATGACTTTAAAATAAAAAGTCCCTTCAAACGCCGTCTAGGTATTTATTTTATTTTTTTTAACTTAGCTCTGTCTGAAGGGCCGGAGGCTGGTGGCGTTGCCGCTGGGCATCGCCGAGAGGGAACGAGGAGTTTCTTCAACCCTTCGTTGGCCATCGGTCCTTGGGCTCCAAGAGCCGTTTCATGGGGTTGGGGGTTTCTCTCTTCGGAGTTTCCTCCCCGGAGCAGAGAATTCCCATCAGGAGGCTCCGGGGTGCTGGAAGCGGTGGGGGTCTGTGCTTCTGTACATCTTCCCAGGGTGAAGCCAAGGCCAGGAGGAACCGGTGGTCAATGAGGGACCATCAAGTCGAACGCGTGCGCGGGTTTTACAGTCGGGATTCCGGGTTGTGGGAATAAAGCAGGGGTGGTGGCGTCCATCCAAAAGGCATAGCCAAAAAAAAAAAAAAAAAAATCAAGACTACACATAGCTCTCTTCCCTCCCCCACTTCAAAAATCCTCCCTTTTGGGTTAATTTGCGACCGTCTTCTTCCAAGGGCGAAGGGGAAGGGTGAGAAGTACCGACTCGAGCTGCTTTGTTCACTTTTCCTCTTGCCCTTTTTTTAAAATCTAGAAGCCAACGTCGAACAAAAACTCAAAGAAAACCATGACTTTAGAGGCCACACCCGAGTTTGAATTCTTTTTTCTGCCGCAAAAAAAAAAAAAAAAAAAAAAAAAAGTTAAAGCTGTAAAAGATCAATAGTGAAGATTAGTGTATTAGAAATTGCATGGTGGCTCATAATGATCTTACCCAACGTGATTAACAATTACGTTACTATAAGCCAAAAGAAAAATAAAATAAACGTTACCCTTTTCACTGTACAAGGGAAGGTTGTCTTGGTGTCCCGGTTATTTGAGTGGTCGCCTTCTCCTCCCCCTCCCCCCATCCGTCAGGGTGCTGGTGGCGTGGTTTGGTCAGGGGGTGCAGGAGAAGCTGCTGGAAGGTGCGTGACTTGGTGCTGGGTCCCGGTGGGCATGGCTCAGCCCGGGGGGAACCGATACCGTGGGGATGGGGGGGTGCCCTGCGGCAGGTGGGGGTGCGTGCCTTGCTCCCCACGCGGGGGATGCCACCGCTGCCACTGCACCTGCTCTAGCAAGGGCGGGGGGGGGCTTCATCCTGCGGTGCTGAGCCCTGCAGCCCCCCTCGCCCTCAAATGATGAGCCAAAGCAGATCTAGAGTCGCCAGCGAGCCCTCCCCCCATGGCCACCAGCCCTTGGCCCTGCGGGCTCAGCACCGCTGCAGCCGGGAGCCAGCAGCTCCCGTGTGCGGGCACCGCCGGGGGTCCCCGGGGGTCGTCCCCCCCCCCCCCCCATGCCCCTTTGCTTAGGTCTGGCGCTGCGAGACCCCCAGCGTCACGTCCCTGCTCCCTCTCTCCAGGATTGAGACGGACCCAGCGGGGTCCCCCGTGCGGTGACAAGCTCAGCGCGGACCTTGCCCCAGCTTGGGGCACGAGTGCAGGGTCCTGCAGCTCAGGGGGGGCTGAGGGGCCCTAGATGGGGGCTGCAGCCGGCGGCTGGTGACCCCCACCCCCAGCCCATCATCCCATCCAGCTTCTCCCAGTTTCTAGCCAAAGAGCTGAGCAGGGCGCGAGCCCCCGGCACCAGCTCAGCCTCGCTGGAGGGCAGGATTCAACCCGAAGCTGACGCAAGGCAAACCGGCTGAGCTCTCGCCTTCAAATTATTTTTTCCTATTTGCCTTTTGGTCCAATTTTGAATCAATAAATCCAATAAATGTTGAATACAAACGTGAATTTTATCGCTCGGCTGAGCCACTGCAGGACACAGAGCGTGGTTGCACCATCCCGCACCTCACCAGGTCAATGCGTTGCACAAAGATGACAACACGGGTCGGATATTTTTTTTTTCTCTTTTCAAACGAGTAAAATTAAAAAGGGGAAAAAAAGAAAGAAAGAAAAAAAAAGATAAATCCTTGCCTCTTTGCCAGTTTGCTGCATGTTGTAATTTTGCACCAGGGTGTCTCCTACAGCGAGTGGCTCCCTTCCCGCTTCTACTCATCGGTAAAGGGGGTGGCTCGTTCCCTACCTCACAGGGGTGTTGTGAGGCTTTAATTGCGACCGAGTGTAACGAACTGAGACTCGCAGGCAGCCCTGGACACTTGGGGGTGGGGGTGGGGAGCAAAATACTGCGCCAAGTCCCGAAGCAACCGGACTCCAACCACTGGCGGAGCCGGAGCTGCCTCGTGCCTTTGCACAACCCTGTCCCAACGCTGGGGTTTACTCCCTGTTGTACTTCTACTCCTTGGGTTTATTCTCTGTTCTGGTTGAGCTGAAGAGAGGAGGAGGAGGAGGATGATGAAGCTGGCCGGGGGAGGGAGGGAAGAGGACTGCGGTGAACGAACGGGCTGGCGGTTCCATGTCTGAACTTTCCTTTGTACTGTACATCTTTTTACTTTGGAATTTGCAATAAAGAGGTCCATGGCCATCCTGGTTTAACAACTTCTCCTGGCTTCCCTGTCGTTCTCTTCCCTTCGCCCAGCACCCACCACCCTCCCTACATCCCCGGAATTCCAACGCCCCCACCCCCCTGCTCCCACCCGGGCTCCTCGTCTGGGGGGCAAGAGGCACGGCATCCAACGTGCCCCAAAACCCCTAGCAGCCCAGCGGGGCGTATTATTATTAAATCACATTAGGGGCCATATTCTGCCACCCTGGCTCCGCTCGTGCTTCTCGCATTACCCCCCCTCCCCCCACAAACGCCGCTCCTGGGCGACCTGCAGCCCCCGCACAGCACCGTCGGCCATCGGGACATCGAGAGGGACCATCCCTCCTTCCGCTCCAGAGTAAACGCCGCCGTCGCTTACAGCTCTACAGCATCCTCCATGCTTGGACCCCCGCCATCCCACCACCCCGAGAGGAGCATCCCTGTGCTGGGACCCGGCGGTGCTGGGGCCCGGCGGTGCTGGGGCTTCAGCGACCCGCGCGAAGGGCGGTGGGTGCAATTTCAGTTCAAAAAAAAAAAAAAAAATTATTCCAGAACTAGTTAAGCATTTTGCTTGTCTTAAAGCTGCACTCGGGGTGTCCTCCCCTTTCTCCTCCAAGATTTGCGTGCTGGCCAGCTGGCTGGCTCGATGCAAGGCATCTCTTGATATAAAATAGAGGGTTTCATTCTAATTACAGATGGGGATAATCAGATCCAAAGCACTTTGGGTCTGGCCCAGCCCGTTCCGTGGTGCTGGTTCGGTCTCAGCGGTGGGGAGATGCTGCGGGGGGAGCCTGGGGATCCCCCCACCCCGGGCGCAGCAGGGACCTGGCAGCATCGCCCAGGGACCTCCAGCATCGGTGGGTTTAGGACCATTGCCCCTGTAAAAAGCCACCACCGAGGCGTCCCAGCACCGGGGGCAAACCTTGGGCTATTTGCACTTTTCCCACCGGTCGCATCCTGCCCTTCCCGGCTCCATCAGCCACACAAAGCCCATCCGAGCCTGGCTGGACCGCACAGCCTGGGGGGTTTAGTTACTTCACTAACTTCCAAGAGTTTCAGTTAAAAAAAAAAAAAAAAAAAAAAAAAAGGAGGAAACCCCCCAACCCCAGAGTAAGAGGCAGAGCAAGGAGGGAGCGAAGCCCCCAGACCACCCCCAGCTGGGAGGGCTCCTCGGACGCCCAGCTCCCCACTTCGGGAAAGCCAAGGTCATCGGCCAGGACCGCTCCAAGCAGCCCCAACGCCAAATCTGATCACCGGTGTTACAATTAACCTCGCCCCCATAAATCATTAACCCCAGGTGCTGGCTTTGCAGAAATAAGCCAGCAGAGAGGTTTTGTCCCCTCCCTGCCCGGAGAGGGGACGGGGGGGACAAGACCCCCATGGCCAAGGGAGCTCTGCCCGGCTCTGTCCCTGCCATTGGGCACTGTGGCATCCTGTGACAAGCAGGGACGTCGGCGATGCTGGGGGGACATCAGTGATGCTCTTCCGTGGGTACAGCGGATTTGAAACTCTTTCCTACATCCCTACGTTTCCAAACCCAGCCTCCAGGACGGAGCAAAGCCCCCTGCTCCAGGACGGAGCAAAGCCCCCTGCTCCAGGACGGAGCAAAGCCCCCTGCTCCAGGACGGAGCAAAGCCCCCTGCTCCAGGACGGAGCAAAGCCCCCTCCATGTCTTTGCAGGAAGCGTTTGTACAAATGTCACGAGGACCTTTGGCTTTGGAAACATCAGAGACCGTTGGAAACAGATTTTAACTTCCAAGACAACAGATTCCTGGGAATTGCCCGGCCGTTCCGGCCACCCCTGCCCAGAACCCCCGGGGTCGGGGTCTGGATCTCGGCCCCTCCACGAGCCTTTCCTGGGTCTCCTCTTCCCTCCGGCAGCTCCTGGGGGATGCTCCGGGTGGGGTGAACCCCCATTTCAGACGGCATCCGAGCCCAGCATCCAGCGACAGGAGTACACCGTGACCACGGCGAAGACGACGGAGGCGAGGAAGCCCCCCAGGACCCCCGAGACCACGGGGCGGACCCAGCCCAGGAGGCTGCGGGTGTAGGGGGGGGGGCAGCCGCCTCTGGAATTGCAGGTCCCCCAACCCCCCGACCGGGGTCCTCTTGCCCCGCGATGCTCCGCCTGGCCCCCCCTCCAGCAGCAGGGAGGAGGTGAGGTGCCGCACGGTGCGGCCGTACTCCTCCACGTTCTTCCGCAGCTCCAAGCTCCTGTCCTGGTTCAGGTTCTTCCCCAGTTCCCGGGCGATATCGGGGCGCCCGATTTGGCGGAGGCAACGGGCCAGCCGGTCCCAGGTTGTCACCTCTCCCATGGTCCTCAGCCAGTCCCGCAGGACCTCTGAGCATCCCCCGGAGTTGCGGAGGTCCCGGCGGTGGCGTTTGGGATGGATGGGGTTGTTCTTCTCGGAAAGTCGCTCCAGCTCCCACTTCCCCAGGTCCTCGTCCGGCTGCGTGAGCTGCTGCTGGAGCTGGCGGCACTCGGAGGGAGACAGCAGCTCGGCGATGCGGCTCATGGTGTGATGGCCCACGTTGGCTGCCACCGTGTCGTCACACCGGCCGCCCACCGCCAGCAAGAGCAGGACGAGTCCCACAGGTGCCAGCATCGCTTGGGTGCTCCTCGACCACAGGGTGACCCAGGAATGCAGCTCCCCCACCCCTCCCCCACCCCCCAGTCTGACCTCACAAGCCAGCGTGTTCTAGGGACGCCCTGTTCCCTGGCGCATTGTCCTATGTCACAACCCCCCAGGGCTGAGCATCTCCTGGCCACAGCACTGTGCCCCAGCTCAGCACCCTCCCAAACAGCCCGTTGGGGCACCAAATGCATGGGGGGGAGGGGGGGACAAGGGGACAGACCAGATGGGTCCTCAGATACCAGCAGAGCCAAACCAAAGGGCTGGAAATTCAGCCTCAGGGTGCCTTCGTTCACCGTTGGCAGTGACATCCATCCCTCCCTCCCACGGGTCACCCTGCCCGTACCTCCAGGACCCGGTTTCCCCAGGCTCAGCCCCCACCGTCCCCACCTCCCTGCCAGCCCCCCCTAGGATGGGACACAGCTGCTGCCCCCCAGCCCCCCAGAGACATCCCCACCACCCTCTTCCCATCTCCCAAAGGCCCCCAAGCAGCGGCAGCAGCTCCCCTTTCCCTCCCCAGGGAAGGGCACAGGCCACCCACGCATCCCACTGGGAATCTCCCTTTTCCTCCCCCCCTCCCCAAATCCACGGAGCCGAGTGGATTTTGCTCAGGGATCGGGTGAGGACCCCATAACCACGAGGTGGCAATGCAGCCACGCACCGCCAGCGCACCGCTTTTTAATCCAAATAAAGCTGGGATTTCCCCAGATCTCCCCCAAAAAGCCCCAGCATGGCGGGGGGCTCGGGCCGGGGGGGGTGTAGGAAGCAGCCAGGACCGAAGAACAGGAGCAATTCCCGGTCCGGGAGGTTTACACAGGTTCCCAACTCCGGGTCTCCATCCTCTGTTGTCCTCTCCCAGCTTCCCCAAAGCTGCCGGGCATCCCAGTGCCCCCACGACAAGGATTTTGGGACCCCAAGTCACCTGTGATGGGGCAGCCCTGCTCCGGGGATGGAAACCGGCAGCACCGCAGCTCCCCAGCGCATCCCACCTCCCCGGGATGGCTAACGGGGATGGGGGGAAGGGGTCTGCACAGATCCTTTGGGAGAAGATGGGAAACTGCGGCTGCAGAGCCCCAGACCCACCGAGCAAACGCCGCCTTGCTGGGGTGGGGGCTGGGGTGAGGAGGGGTCCTTCTCCCCCGCGCCGGGGTCTCAGCCCCCCGCTCTGACCCCGCAGCACCCGCAGGAGGGTTTTGCAGGAATTTGTGCCTTGCTGGGAGCCGAACTGTGGCACAAACGGGTTCAGAGCTGCCCAGGTTCCCCCGTAAATCCCCGGGGTGGGGGTGGGGAGCTGCAACTAAACCCCAAAACGAACCAATTCTGCATGAAAACACCAAAGTCAACCTGGCCTGGGGGCTTCTCGGATGAGACCCCTTTTTCCTCAACACCCCTGGTGAATCTTGCTACAGAAAGTGATTTACACAAACCGTTCCTGCTCTCCCCTCCTGCCACCACGGGAAGGGGGGCTCCTTCCCCGCATCCGACGGGAGAAGCAGCGAGGAGGACCCAGCACCAGGTGGTCTTTGCCAACCCCATCCCTGTAACGTTCCATTTTGCGCTGATGTTAGGAAAATTTTTCCCTAAGGATGCCAGATTTGGGTACCAACGCCATCGCCAAAAGATCTGGGAGCATCTTTGGGGGAGCTGGGACCATTCCTCAGGTCTCCATAGGAGGAAAACGCAGCCAGGACAGATGGACCAGCCCGGGGGCAGGAGGAAATCCTGATGCTTGTCCCACCACCCCAGGGCCGGGTGGGGGGAGCTGGGGGGAGCCCCCCAAAGCCAACACTGAGCCGGTGCTGCCCACACTGGGGGTGAACTCCAACGCTCACCCCGGGGTCGGACAAAGCAAAGGCACAAAGAGCATCCGCAAGGTTTAGGAGCTGGGATGCTCTGCATCCCTTGAAGTGGGTGGAGGGGAGCCTCCCTTCGCTGGAGGAGGAAGAGGAGGAGGAGGAGGAGGAAAAGGAGGAGGAGGGAGCCTTCCTCCCATTTTCCCTACTCCTGACTCCACAGCCCATCCACCAAGTAATTTATTTATAGCGCCGTAACCTCAGGGGTCCCAAGAAAAGGCCGGAGCTGCCGCATCGTTCCGGGATGCTCCAGCACAAAGGCACTTCCCATCCACTGGCCAGGGATGCCACCAGGTCCCCTCCCAGACGGGGGGTCCGGCACCCAATTCCCCAACCTCCCACCCACTGAGACACCCCGAAGCCACCACACTCATCGCCACAGTTATTTCTGCTCTGGGATGCTGGGTGCTCCTCCGGGCTGCACCCCGATATTGCCAATGAGCTTAACGCCCAGGCTGGGTGCGGAGGCAGAAGTTGGGGGGCAGCAGCGGGGGGGGGGGGGGGGGTGGGGGGATCATTTATTAACCTGGATGAGGCTTGGGAAAGCAAGGAAGCAAGCAGCTCCTGGCTGGGAGCTTTTCCCTTTACTCCCCTTAACCGCAGCAGTAAAGGGTGAAGAATCCATCCCCGCGGCATCGGCACGGCAGAGCCCAGGCGTCGAGCGGACACGCTGATCCGTGCCTGCGGTGCAGCTCGGATTGCCGGGAACATTCCCGGGACACCGACACGGAAAACCACCCCACGGCACCGGGGAAAGGCGCAGCACGGAGAGCAGGGTGGCAGTGCTGGCATCGGGGGCATCGTGGGCATCCCAAGGGTTCCCCCATCGCGTGCCCGCAGCGATGCCGAAGCTGGTCCCAAAGGAACAAGGAATCTCGCTCGGCATCGCGCCGACGGTTCCCAAATTTCCCCGGCCGCAGGGGAAGCAATTAACTGAATTAACTCATTTCAAGATACAAAATTGTCACCCAAACAGAGCAAAGCACCTCCCCGCTGACCCAGCATCGCTCCTGTGACTCCCAAATTTCCCCAGACGCAGGGAACCAATTAACTGAATTCAAGATAAAAAAATAGTCCAAGCCTATGAACTTCATGTGCATAAAAAACAAAAAAAACCCCACAAAAAACCAGCAGAAATGGGGCTGAGGATGCCACAGGTAAATGAATACTCTGTAATTGGGCAGTTAGAAAAACTGAGAAATAAATGGGGGGTGGGGATGGGGGACACACATGACACGGGGTCGACAACAATGACGACGACGGCGGCAGCGCTCGGTGCAAATAAATCAGCTTTAAAAAATCAAAACTTCAACCCAAGGGACAAAATCCACCCGGCACCAAACCCCAGCCAGCCCCGAGCGAAGCTGGCAGCGCAGGCAGCCCCCTCCCCCACACCCCCAGCCCCCTCCCCGCACCCACAGCTGCCCCCCAGCCACCCCTCGTACCTGCAGGTGTTGGATGGGTCCACAGCAGCCGCCGCCGCCGCCGCCGCCAAACCTGGGGGACCCCCCCCCCAGGCCCTGGGGGAGCCCCCTCCTCAGAGAGCCCTCAGTGCCCACTGCCCCCAGGCAGCCCCTCCCCGTGCCTCTGCCCCACCGAGGGAGGGGCCATGCCTGAGCCCCCCACCCTTAATGATGGATGGGGCTCACCTGGACCCCCCCTTAATGAGGGGAGGGGCACCCCTAGAGCCCCCCATCCCTAATGAGGGATGGGGCTCACCTGGGCTCCCCCTTAATGAGGGGATGGGGCTCACCTGGACCCCCCCTTAATGAGGGGGTGGGCACACCAAGACCCCATCACCCCCAATGAGATGGGGCTCAACTGGGCCCCCCTTTAATGAGAGGAGGGGGCTCACCTAGACCCCCATCACCCCTAATGAGAGGGAGCACACCTGGATCCCCCATCATCCCTAACGAGAGATGGGGCTCACCCAGCCCCCCCCTCACCTCTAACAAGGGGAAGGGGCACACCTAGACCCCCATCCTTAATGAGGGGAGGGGGCACACCTGGACCCCCATCACCCCTAATGCGTTTGGGGGGGGATGTGGAGCTGAGGCTCTGCCTTTTCCCTGGCCGCAATGCGCCCCCATAACACCCCCTCCCCACAAGATCCCCCCATGTCCCCCCTTATCCCCTGCAACACCCCCCAGAGACCACCCTGGGGGGCTAAAAAATCCAGGAGGGGGGCAGCACAGGCTCTCAGCCGGGCGTTTTTAATACTCTTTAATACTGTGTAATACTTTTCTTTTTAAAATACAGCATTTCTTGAGGTAGACCATTACAGTTCAAAAGCATTTCTTTTTTTTTTTCTTTTTTTTCAGACATTAATAAGACATGAATTAAATACTTTCATGTACAATATGTTGCAAAATGAGGTAGAAATGGTTACAGAGAGTGTACAAAGTCAAATATGATAATAATAATAATAATAAGTCTTCAGGAACCCAGTACCACTTTTTGGAGGGGGGTCGGGGTGGGGGGGAGATGTCTGCCCTGGTAATGCCCTTTGCATGCAAGGGAGATGGGAAACTGCCCAAAACTGGGGAAAACACCCCAAAACTGGGGAAAACACCCCAAAACTGGGAGATGCCACGCTCCTGCGATGGAAGGGGAAGCCCCCACGTGGGGTGCATCCTCTGCATGTGCAGACCCTGAGGTTATGGGGGGGCTGCTCGGAGAGGCCGGTGCCGGTGGGTGACCCCAGAGCAGCTGCCTCCCCCCAGTAGAATATAAAACTCTTAAAAAAAAAAAAATCAGAAAAAAAAAAAATATTATTTTGGTTAACTAGGGGGGGAAAAAACCTCAACCCCATGTGGTGATGGGAAGTGGGTGGGGGGTCCTGTGGATGTGCAGGGGGGGTTGCGTCCCAGCAAGAGGTGGGGGGAGCTGGGCTGTGTCCTGCCCCCAGCAGCCCCCGCAGCCCACTCCCCAACTGGGGGGGCAAACAGCACCCCCCGGGCAAAGCCCTGTGGGCCACCCTTAGCCCTGCTAGACTTTTTTTTTGGGGGTGGGGGGGTGGGGTACGACAGTGATTTCCCCAAGTTTGCCGCCAGCATCTGCTGGAGCATCCCAGCGTTCCACGGTGGCGATGGCAGCGGGAAGCCCCAACTCCCCGATTTCCCAGGAAAAGGGGAACCCCGGCAGCAGCCCCATCCCCAGTGCCAAAACCACACTGGGAAGGGGGGTCTCCAGCCTCGCACAGGGGCAGGAGCCCCCTCCCCACAGCCCCGGTCCCCAGCCCCACGGGATGTGGTGGGAGATGCTGCGGGATGACGGATCCAGCCGGATCCAAAAAGTGGTGCTGGCGACAGCTTCCCGACTACGGCACTAACACTCTTCCCGTTGAAGACACATTACTCCACCAAACGCTACAATAACAATGTTTTTTTTAAAAAAAAAAAAAAAATTAAAAAAAAATAAAATAAAATTATGGCATAATATACGTGAAAAGCACCCAAAATACATTCAACTTTCATCTTTGTAACAGCTTCAAGTTTTGTTTGTTTGGTTTTTTGTTGGATTTTTTTTTTTTTTTCCTCTTTTCTTTCTTCCTTTCTTCCACCACCCCTTTTGGAAGCAAATGCACGAGGCAGCTTTGTCCCAGGTCTGAAAACTCTTTAAAAATCTCTTTTTTCCTTTTCTGAGAAGATAAAAAGAGTTTTTAAAAACACATTCTTTTTTTTTTCTCTTTTTTTTTTTTTTTTTTGTTTTTTGTCTGAGGTAATTCTTTTCCTGAGTAGTTAAAAAGAAAAAACAAACAAACAAAAAAAAACCCTACATACCTTACAAAAATAAAAAAAACCCAAGTCTAGTATATTAAACAATCTACAGCATTTTACTCCAAAACCCCCAGGTTTTGTGTGTGTGTCCCCCCACCCCACCACCCGCTGCTCCCCCCCCCCCCCGCTCCCCGATCAAGGACATCGCCGCCACGTGCGAGGGGGCTGCTTTGCTCGAAAGACGCCCGAGGTATTTCTGTTAGGAACAATAAAAGCAATTAAAAAAAAATAAAAATCGTCATCATCAAGCCTCTGGGTTAAGAGGGGGGGGGGGGGGGGGCGGGGCTCGTGCAGCCGGACCCTGGGTCGCCTCCGTCCCCCCTCGCTGCATCACTGGTCCAGGGACGGATGAACGGGAAAATAATAAATAGATTAATCCTGAGGTCGGTGGGCGACGGCTCCCGAAAAACCGAGGAGAGGAAAAGCCCGGCCGAGTCCCGAAATTTTAAAGAAGAGGTATGGCGTGCTGGCGCCGGGGGTCTCCGCTTCGGGAGGAGGGGGTCCGGCCCCAGCGTGGCTCGGGGGGGGGAGGGGGAATCAGAGCCCCCAGCCCCTCCAAACCCTGCGTTCATCAGCCAAATCCCAAACCCATCCCCGGAGCCTGGGGTGAAGGGTCCATCCCTGGAGCTTGGGGTGAAGGGTCCATCCCCGCGCCCCCCATCCCCCCCCCCATCCCACGTCAGTGCCGGGTGCCGTACATTTTATCCCACTCCAGGAACAAGTCCAGCTCCTTCTGGGAAGCGGCGGGGCGGACCTTGCAGAAGGCTTTCTCGAAGTCCTGGTAGGAGGTGGGTTGGAGTTGGCCCGGCAAAGCGCGCAGCGTGGTGGCCCCGGCGTGCTGGCACAGCTGGACCAGCTCGCCGCCGGAGAAGCTCTCGGTGTGCTGGACCAGGGAGACCATCTCCCGCTCGCTCAAGCAGGAGCTCTGCTGAGCCAAGGCGTGATGGAGGATCTGCCGCCGGGCGATGCTGTCCGGCGGGGAGATGTAGAACCTCTTGGCGAAGCGGCGGTGAGATGCTTCATCCATGCTGCCGGGTCGGGAGGTGGTCCCGATGATGACCACGTTCTGCTCGGATGAGGTAGCCACGTTATCCAGGTAGGAAAGGAGCTGGGATTTGAGGTTGCTCACCTGGCTGCCGTCCTCACCGGCCCGAGCCACCAGCAAGGATTCAGCCTCGGTGATGAGCACCACGGCGGGCTGCCGGCAGCTGGCCACGAAGAAGACGGTCTGTAGGATCTTCTCGGCTTCAGCTTTCCAGGTGGACAGCAGGGTTGTCCCGCTGAGCTTCAGCAAGGTGGAGCCCAGCTGGGTGGAGATGCAGCGGCTCAACAAGGTCTTCCCCGTGCCGCGGGGACCGAAGAGCAGGATGGTTCGGGGCGGCCGGCTCGCCCCGGTGTAGGCGCCGGGACGCAGGATGGGCCACACCAGCTCCTCCTCGATGGTGGCCTTCACAGAGACCTGCCCGGCGATGTCCGTCCACTGCACGGGTGGCCCCCGCTCCACGATCTTGGTGTTCACCAGCTCCAAGACCAAGGGGTCAACGTTCTTGGCTTGCTCCTCTACCGGTGGGCTGCCGAAGACCGGCGCTTTGGGGGGCAGCCGCAGTGGGAAGGGGGGACCCGGCTCGGCCGCCCGCTCCCCGTTGGCGAGGGGGGGGGCTGAACTTCTCGAAGGGCTCTGCCGGCCGCAGCGCAGCATCCCCAGCGCCGTAGGGTGGTGAGACCAGACTCTTCATCGGCTGCCCGCCGTACTTGCCAGCGTGCTCCTCGGCGTTCCCGGCGCCCCCCGGCCGCTTCCCGGGCTTGAAGGCCACCTGGGGGGACTCGGCGCTGCCCCCAAACCCGTTACCCCGGCACTCGCCGTTGTCCGACATGGGGTAGGGGGACTTTGGCTGCTCGTAGCTGTATTTCCTATACCTGCCCTCCCCCTCGTCCTCCCCGCCGGAGATGTCGAAAGCCTTCCTCTTCAGACCCCCCGCCGCCTCGGTGCCGAGGGGCGGCACGGCCAGGGGGGCCAAACCGGCGCCCTGGTAGCCATAGGCAGGGACCCCGGGCGGGCGGGCAGCGGGCGGCGGGGCTGGGATGGGGGTGGGCGCCGCAATGCCGGAGGGCAGGTAGGAGGCGGAGGGATGCGGGGGGTGGATGGTGCCGTAGCCCGGTTGCGGCGGGTAGCTGCCGGCGGCGTAGTTGTACATGGGGCCGGAGGAGCCGTAGCCCGGCACCAAGGCGGGCGAGGGGTGCGGGGGCTGCAGGAGCCCCGAGCCGTGGAGGGCTGGGGGGTGCGGGGGGGGAAGCGCCGCTGCTGGCTGGGTGCAGTAGCCAGAGGGCAAGTAGGTGCCACCGTAGCCCGAGGGGTACTCCTGAGATGACCCCAGCCCGCCAGAGCCGGCGGCGGCTCCTCCGCAGGAGTTACCGGGGTACATGGGGTCGGTGGGACACCACCGGGGGAGCCGCCCAGCCCGATGGCCCCGCCGCTGGGGGGGACGGCGGGTGGCACCACCGCCTTGGCACCGGGGAGGCCATCGTGGATGGGGGTCAGGGGGTAGGCGCCGTCGGAGCCGTGGGCCACCGGCCAGGGCTCCCCGTCCCCTTTCTGCCCGTTAACCGGCCCGAAGGCTCCATCCCCGTAGCCGCTCAGCGCCGGGCGCTCGTAGGGCGCCTCCAGCACCCCCGAGTACTTCTCGGCGTACCTCTTGAGGAGGTTGGAGGCGGTGAGCGCAGAGATGTCGTCGTTGGCCCAGGCGTAGTTGAAGCGCTGGCGGGTGCTGGGGTAGAGCTCGGACTTGTGGGCTGGCGAGGAGGTGGTGGAGGAGACGTCGAGGTGCTGCTCCGGCCACTGGTTCAGGGACTGGGCATGCTCTGGTGACCAGTGCATCTTCGACAGACCTGCGGGGACAGCATCGTGCCAGGTGAGAGCAGCGAAAGAGGGGTGAGCACCGCGCTGCGCTGAGCATCTCCGACACCCACCACGCCACCCTGCCCGGTCACCTCCATCCCTGGAAGTGTTTCAAGGTGGCATCAAGGCAGGGACACAGTTTAGTGGTGGCCTTGGCAGTGCTGGGTTACTGGTTGGTCATGGCCAACCTAAACGATTCTACGTGGAAATGTGCAGAAGATGTAAAATGGTGAGATTCTTATGGAGGAAACAGAAATTAAGTCACGGTTGGGTCTTAAAGGTCATTACCAAGGTAAATGATTGTACGTGGAAATGTGTTGATGACGTATGATGACGAGATTCTTATGGAGAAAACAGAAATTAAGTCACGATTGGGTCTTAAAGGTCATTGCCAACCTAAACGATTCTACGTGGAAATGTGTTGATGATGAAGGATGCTGAGATTCTTATGGAGAAAACAGAAATTAAGTCACAATTAGGTCTTAAAGGTCTTTGCCAACCTAAACGATTCTACGTGGAAACGTGTTGATGACGTAAGATGGTGAGATTCTTATGGAGGAAACAAAAATTAAGGCACGATTGGGTCTTAAAGGTCATTAGGTCTTAAAGGTCGTTGCCAACCTAAACGATTCTACGTGGAAACGTGTTGATGACGTAAGATGGTGAGATTCTTATGGAGGAAACAGAAATTAAGTCACGGTTTGGGTCTTAAAGGTCATTACCAAGCTAAACAATTCTACGTGGAAATGTGTTGATGACGTAAGATGGTGAGATTCTTATGGAGGAAACAAAAATTAAGGCACGATTGGGTCTTAAAGGTCATTAGGTCTTAAAGGTCGTTGCCAACCTAAACGATTCTACATGGAAATGTGTTGATGATGTAAGATGGTGAGATTCTTATGGAGAAAACAGAAATTAAGTCACAATTAGGTCTTAAAGGTCTTTGCCAACCTAAACGATTCGTCGTGGAAACGTGTTGATGACGTAAGATGGTGAGATTCTTATGGAGGAAACAAAAATTAAGGCACGATTGGGTCTTAAAGGTCATTAGGTCTTTAAGGTCGTTGCCAACCTAAATGATTCTACGTGGAAATGTGTTGATGATGGAAGATGCTGAGATTCTTATGGAGAAAACAGAAATTAAGTCACAATTAGGTCTTAAAGGTCTTTGCCAACCTAAACGATTCTACGTGGAAATGTGCAGAAGACGTTAAGATGGTGAGATTCTTAGGGAGGAAACAGTAATTAGGTTATGATTCAGGTGTACAAAAGAGCAAACCGAATTGGTTCCATCACTGAAGCTGAAAGAGGGCAGATTTAAGGAAGAAATTCCACACTGCGAGGATGGCGAGGCGCTGGCACAGGGTGCCCAGGGAAGCTGTGGGTGCCCCAGCCCTGGAAGGGTTCAAGGTCAGGTTGGACACTTGGAGCACCCTGGGCTGGTGGGAGGTGGCCCCACGGCAGGGGGTTGGAACAAGATGGTCTTTAAGGTCCCTTCCAACCCAACCCATTCCATGACGACCACGCTGCGCCTCCTGACTGCCCACGCATGCTCTCCGTTATGCTCACGCTCGCAATTTTCCATGCAAACCCCCCCTTGACCACCACCAGTGCAAAAAAGAAACAAAAAAAAAACCAGCGACCACTTCAGGGAAGCCAGCCAGCTTGACTTTGGATGGTCACCTCATCCAACAAAATAAAATATTCCGCTTCTCAAACCACGGCACATCCAGGCGATCCAAACACTGCAGCCCCCTTGTCAGACACGCATCGGCACACATCGCCGGAGGGCAACGCTGCCCTGAGATGCCCCACCTGGAGCTGAGTATAATATTATAATTAAAATATTATGATTATAATGCATGGAATATTAAGAGAATATTAATAGCGTGTAGCCAGGTGGCTGGGGGGAGCTGCCCTTCCCCCCGGAGCCTTTCCCGGGACCCCTTCGCTCACCCCAGCATCGCTGCCGGTACCCATGGGCTGTGCCTGGCCCCACCAAAACAATTTCTCCGGCCAAGGGGAAGACAAAACCACCACGGCCATGCCCGGAGCCACTCCTGTAGTGGGGGAGAAATGCATCCTGGGGGGCTCTGCAGGACCTGCCGGGGGTCCCCATGGTCCCTGCATCCCTGTCACCCCATCCTGCGCATCACGGGGATGCTGAGGTTGGCGTCACCCTCTCTTGCTCCAGCCCCCAGATGCCAGCAGCGCCCGCAGAGGGGGGGTGGCAGTGTCCCCCATCACCACCCCCAGACGGTCCCCTCCCCGGCGCCCCCCTCCCCCCCCCCCCAACCTTTACGCCCCACGCCTCGGGGGACAGCTAAAGTAGGAGCCAGGAGGGGACCTCGTGCAGCATTCGCTCGCCTCTCTCAGCCTTTAAGCCACTTTGTGCCCGCAGCACAATTAGATTACTTAATGCTTTAATTGACTTATACGGCATTTGTCCTTCCACTTGGGCTATCAAACTTACACAAGAGGATTGAAATGGTGGCTTTGCCTGGCTTTATCCGGCATCTTCCCTGCATTTACTGGCCATTATTAAAGTGCTCCCGATAGATAAACGCTCCGACCGCCTGCGGGAAAGGGGCCCTTTTTAACCCCCACAAAGGCGGACGCTGCCCCATCAACCTGAGCTCCTGCCGCGGATTTTTCCGGAGCAGAACGCGGGGTCTGGCTGGGGATGAAGGGATGGAGGGGGTCCTTCCCTCTGCCCGCCAGCAAAACCCACCGGGAAGCTATTAAAGGGAAAAATGAGGGTTTGGATGATGTTTGGATGGCTCTGTGAGGAATAAGACTTTTTTTAAATTTTTTTTTTTTTTTTTAAGGAATTAAAGCACCGGGAGTTTCCACCCTCACTCAATGGGTGCAGATCACCATGTGGTAGCGCACGGTGCCGACCACAGCTGCTTCTGCCCCCCCAAAAAAAATACAGACTGTAAATAGCCGGGACTTTGGGGGAGGAGGAAAGGGGTTTGGGATGCACTGGGGAGGTGGCTGGTGGCTCCAGCATCCTCCGTGGCAGGAATGAGGTGCCACCACCACGACCAGCAAATCCCAGTGGCATTTCCAGGCGGTTTCTTCTGCCCTTGACGGTGGCACGGACACCCTCACCCATCCCTCCTGGAGAAGGGAGGCCCCACAGCCCATGCGTCTCTCCATCCATCAGCTCCTCCAAGGCAGCATCAGGCAGGACACCACCTGAGGACCACCCATCCCAAGGACAGGCACAACCCCCCCGCAGGGACGGCGGTGCGGCAGGGATCCCTCCCACCACCTAACCCCGTTGTCCCACGCCAGCTAAAACCTGGTGGCCACAGCTGAGCCCGGTGATGGGAATTGCTTCGTTAAGAGCCGACGCCACGGTGCGCGGCTGGAAACCCACCACCACGACACCGGTTCCCCCAGCCCCCCAACGGCGAAGCCGCTGCCAGAAGAGGGGCAGGGGGCACACGCGTGGGCACGGGGGTTTTTTTGCCACCAAAGCGAACCCCAGCCCCAAAGGGGCGAGAAACCAACCCAACCCGCCTCCATCCCACCCCTTGAAAGACGTGATGCATCGGGGAGAAGAAAAGCCAACCCCCCCCCAAAAAAAAGCCTGGTTGCACCCTGGAAAACCGGGCGGAGGGGGGAGGGAGAAGTTGTCAGGGGGTTGAAACGGGACATGAATGAGGCGGCGGAGCGGGACAGATGTTTCAATGCTCCCCTTGGCAGTGTGAGAAAATTACTGTCCAGTGACCAAATGGCCGGGCTGGTTCCCACCCTCGCTGCTGCCCATTATCCCCAGCACAAGACAAAGGCGGGCAGGGGGGGGCTGGGCAGGGGAGAATCCTATTGTTCCCGCCCGCCCTAATTATGGAAATCTTGTTAATCTATTCAGCAGCGACTCTGAACTGGGCTTTTGTTCGGGGGCTTTTTAGCGGGGCGCACCGCCGAGGGTGTCCAACGGTTCGGCGTTGGGGATGGGGTGCACCCCCTCCTGCCGCCCCCCCCCCACCCACCCACCCTCCAGGAAAAGCTCTGGGACGAGGGATTTCAGGCCAAGTCATGAGGCTGCAGGGATGCGGGGCTGCCCCCAGCAGCATCCCGACGCGGGTCGCCTTTGTTGGAGCACGACTCTATCACCCCCCCAGCCCCCCCGCACCGCCTATGCACGCAGGCATGTACGTGTATTTTACAAGCTCATGTCCCGGCCCGATGCACACGCACATGTCGCTAATGCGGGTGCCGAAAAATTCACGGCAAAACCCACGCGGGCGAATAGAGAGATGGCCCGCAGGCAGCATGCGCTGGTGGCTGCAGCGATCCAGCGATCCCTAAGGGGATCACGGAAAGGTCTGGATGGATTCGGAGGGCAAAAAACGGAGGGGGAGCGCGCCAGAGCAAACACGTTCAAGCTGAGGATGCGCTAAACCCGAGGTTTCAACCCAGCCAAGCACCCGCGCCCCGGGAAGGGGGAGCAGACCCACGGGTCACTCCGGAGGGAGCGATCCGCAGCCCCATGGTGCGAGTGCTGGATGTGTCGTGATATCCCCTGGGAGAGCCCAGCAGCATCATCCCAGCCCTTAGAGAGCCCAGGAGCATCATTCCAGCCCTGGGAGAAGCCAGCAGCAGCATCCCAGCACTTGGAGAACTCAGCAGCAGCATCCCAGCCCTTAGAGAACCCAGCAGCAGCATCCCAGCCCTGGGGAGAGCCCAGCAGCAGCATCCCAGCCCTGGGGAGAGCCCAGCAGCAGCATCCCAGCCCTGGGAGAACTCAGCAGCATCATCCCAGCCCTTAGAGAACCCAGCAGCAGCATCCCAGCACTCGGAGAACTCAGCAGCATCATCCCAGCCCTGGGGAGAGCCCAGCAGCAGCATCCCAGCCCTCAGAGAACCCAGCAGCAGCATCCCAGCACTCGGAGAACCCAGCAGCATCATCCCAGCACTCGGAGAACCCAGCATCATCATCCCAGCCCTTAGAGAGCCCAGCAGCAGCATCCCAGCCCTGGGGAGAGCCCAGCAAGAGCATCCCAGCCCTGGGAGAGCCCAGCAGCATCATCCCAGCACTCGGAGAACCCAGCAGCAGCATCCCAGCCCTGGGGAGAGCCCAGCAGCAGCATCCCAGCCCTGGGGAGAGCCCAGCAGCAGCATCCCAGCCCTGGGGAGAGCCCAGCAGCAGCATCCCAGCACTCAAGAGAACCCAGAAGCAGCATCATCCCAGCCCTAGGAGAACCCAGCAGCATCATCTCAGCCCTGGGGAGAGCCCAGCAGCATCATCCCAGCCCTGGGAGAGCCCAGCAGCATCATCCCAGCACTCGGAGAACCCAGCAGCATCCCAGCCATTGGAGAGCCCAAGCAGCAGCATCCCAGCCCTGGGAGAGCCCAGCAGCAGCATCCCAGCACTCGGAGAACCCAGCAGCATCCCAGCCCTGGGGAGAGCCCAGCAGCAGCATCCCAGCCCTGGGGAGGGAGCAGCCGCTGCCGCCCTTCGGCTCCCAGTGCAGGACCAAGCCACCACCACCATGCTTTGCTCCTACCGCCGCTGTCTTGCTGGTTTAAACGCTGACGGCTCCTTTTTCTGCAGAGCTGTCAGCTGGGAGGATTTATGCTTTTTTCAAAAGACGTTGAGCTGTTTCATTATCCCTGCAATTACCCGCAGCAGCGCAGCTTTATGCGATCGGCTTCCCAGGCAGGGAGAGGCGTCCCGGTTCCCGGCTCTGCCTAAGTTCCCAGGATTTGAATTCTCTGAGGCGCAAACTTTGAGCCAAGAAAGAGCAAACCTGGATGGGGAAGAGTCTCCTCTCACAGCTCAGCCTTCCCCCAGCGGTCCCCACAGCCCTGCTACCACGGATTTCCCACATCGGGGATGCGCGTGATGGATCTTCCCTTCTGGACTTTGCTACCAGCACCCGACCAGGTCCAGACAAGCCCCCCAAACTGAGCGCCCACGGCACAAATGCAGCCTCACATCTGTGCAACAAGTCCTGTGCCTGCTGCAACCAGACTTGCAGCACCCAGAGGTGTCTGTACCCCTGCAGAGGTGCTCCAGCTCCCGCAGCAGCCTCAGCAACATCTTCAAAGCTAAAGAACACAGCAGCAGCATCTCAGCCCTGGGAGAGCCCAGCAGCAGCATCCCAGCCCTTAGAGAGCCCAGGAGCATCATCCCAGCACTCGGAGAACTCAGCAGCAGCATCCCAGCCCTGGGAGAGCCCAGCAGCAGCATCCCAGCCCTGGGAGAATCCTGCAGCAGCATCCCAGCCCTTGGAAAGCCCAGCAGCAGCATCCCAGCCCTGGGAGAACTCAGCAGCAGCATCCCAGCCCTGGGAGAACTCAGCAGCAGCATCCCAGCCCTGGGGAGAGCCCAGCAGCAGCATCCCAGCCCTGGGGAGAGCCCAGCAGCAGCATCCCAGCCCTGGGGAGAGCCCAGCAGCAGCATCCCAGCCCTGGGGAGAGCCCAGCAGCAGCATCCCAGTCCTTAGAGAGCCCAGCAGCAGCATCCCAGCCCTGGGGAGAGCCCAGCAGCAGCATCCCAGCCCTGGGGAGAGCCCAGCAGCAGCATCCCAGTCCTTAGAGAGCCCAGCAGCAGCATCCCAGCCCTGGGAGGGCCCAGCAGCAGCATCCCAGCCCTGGGAGAGCCCAGCAGCAGCATCCCAGCCCTGGGAGGGCCCAGCAGCAGCATCCCAGCCCTGGGAGAATCCTGCAGCAGCATCCCAGCCCTTGGAAAGCCCAGCAGCAGCTTTCCAAGGAAAGCTAGGAAAAAGAAGCTAGGGAAAAAAAAAATGCAGGAGAGAGGAGACTTACCCAAGTCTGCCCAGCCAACGGGAGGCAGAGGGAATGACTTTTTCTTCTTTTAAATGAGGCATTTCCTGACAATCTTTTCGGTTTCTGCTGCCAGGAGCTCATCCTGGGCTGGGGTTCGTCCCTGCCTCCTAAGAGCAGCGTAGGCGAAGTGCAACGGCATTACCACGAGCCAAACCACAGCCACAAATCAGAATTATGACCCATGCAGATACTGCACTTACACTCACGGTGGACCCCAGGCACGCGGCCGCCGTTCTGAAATGCTTCGGCGTCGATGCTGCAGGTTACAGCAACGTTTCTGCGCCTTGGTAAGGGCATTGAAGCTCGATCCCAGTCCCCTCCAGTAAATCCCTACGTGGCGGGTCCAGCACCGGGAAAACAGCCCGGCAGGGATTTACACCGGTGGCAGAATCGGTCCCCAAGCCAGCCCCAGGGCAGGGGGAGCACAAAGCGGCGCTGAGACGCGACGGGACCCAAAAGCAACCCCTGGCAGCCTGTGCAAAAAGTGGGGAGGGGGGTAAACCCCCCAGCCCTCCCCCACGAGCCGAGGCCGGGCAGCTGATTTTTCAGCACGTTGCCGGAGCGCAAACATCAGGTTTTCCAAGGTGAATTTGGGTTGTTTGGCAAATCCATCGGGGAGCTGCATTTCTTTGTCCGCCACATTCCCCGTCCACTCCTAACCGGTGCCGACAAAGCCAAGGATGGTATTGCAATCAGAGCAGGGTCAATGTACAGATGTTAAAAGGATTTAGGCTAACTCCCACCCTGCCCTCTCTCCCCATCCCCCAGGAGAAACAGCCTTCAGCCCCGGCCGGCGCGAGCCAAAGGCTCCAGCATCCGCGCTGTCCACTCATATATCAAGTGCAGAGCAGCTGGACACCAGCACGAACCGGGAATGACCAACGGGCCATCGCCCATCTGTGCTGCTCCAGCAAAAAATTAAAAAAAAAAAACAACCAAACATCTGTGCATTGCTCCGGCAAATGAAAAATTAATACGGATCCGCTCAGGCTGGCAGCAGCTGAGCATCACCCATCTGTCACGGCGAGAGGAGAAATTCGCCGCTCGGTGTCACCCGGAGGAAACACTACACGGCGCCGTGGGCTGGGAATCCCCAGATCGAGGGGATACGGCGATAAAATCCAGCTATCATTAAGAGCGACCCGATGCAATTAGTGGATTCGAGGAATTTTGCTCCACCTTTCAATATAAGAAGGATGGGAGAAAAAGAAGCGATAAAAGGCAAAAAAAAAGTGGTGAAAAAATCAGCTTCCAGCTTCCATGTAAGAAGGATGGGAGAAAAAGAAGCAATAAAAGGCAAAAATAAGTGGGGAAAAGTCAGCTTTCAGCTTCCATGTAAGAAGGACAGGAGAAAAAGAAGCAATAAAAAGCAGAAAAGTGGGGGAAAAGTCAACTTTCAGCTTCCATGTAAGAAGGACAGGAGAAAAAGAAGCAATAAAAAGCAAAAAAAAAAGTGGGGAAAAAATCAGCTTCCATGTAAGAAGGATGGGAGAAAATGAAGCAATAAAAAGCAAAAAAAAGTGGGGAAAAAGTCAGCTTCCATGTAAGAAGGATGGGAGAAAAAGAAGCAATAAAAAGCAGAAACGTGGGGGAAAAGTCAACTTTCAGCTTCCATGTAAGAAGGACAGGAGAAAAAGAAGCAATAAAAAGCAAAAAAAAAGTGGGGAAAAAATCAGCTTCCATGTAAGAAGGATGGGAGAAAATGAAGCAATAAATAAAAAAAAAGTGGGGAAAAAGTCAGCTTTCAGCTTCCATGTAAGAAGGATGGGAGAAAAAGGAGCAATAAAAAGCAAAAAAAAAAAAAGCGGGGAAAAAATCAGCTTCCATGTAAGAAGGGTGGGAGAAAAAGAAGCAATAAAAGGCAAAAAAGTGGGGAAAAAAATCAGCTTCTATTTTTATATTTATGTTTTTCTTAACATCGCTGGTCTCCAAGTCTCATGGACCACTGAGATCCGGGCTTCAGCCTCGCACCACCCCCAGGAACACGGGCCAAAACCGCTGAACTCTTTGGGTCTAGAAGCCACTGCAAGGTGGGGCTGGCTCAACCCTCCCTGCTCCTGCCACACCACCGGCACGCTCCTCCCCGTGCTTCCAAGATGAAAATTAATTACCAAGGCTTAATTATCGCATTGCTCCATCACCATGTTGCTTCAGCACGTGCCAAACCCAGCTCCTTCCAACAGCGTTCCCCCTCCCACGCCATCGTTTCTCCTCCGGTAGATGTTCTCCTGCCCTGGAACCATCTCGTCTGTTGTAGGACGTTCCTTGGGGTGATGTTCCAGCTGTGATCCCCACCAGACGGCTGCTTGAAGGGGGGTTCTCGAGTAGGAAGGAGGGTTTTAGGCATGAGCATCACTGAAGCATTCAGGTCAACCCAGGGCAGATGCTCAAGGTGCAGGAGAAAGTTCAGCGTGCCCCACAGACGGGTGCCACGGCCCATGGGTGCTCCTCGGGTCCCTGTTGGGACTGAAGCCCTTCACTGAAATGCCGTTCCTTGATGCCGGACCAGCTCCTCGGGGCCGGGGTCGGACCCTGCCCATTTTTGGAGGATTACCTTAAAGAGGAAAATCCATTTCTCATCAGCAGAACCACTTTCCCAAACAGACGTGGCCCCATGACAAGGTCAGGCGGCCAAACGGACCCAGTTTACATACAATCTGCATCATAACGGCCAAGCCAGCGAGGGTGGGTGGCGAGCGCATCCTGAAGCTCCTGGTCCCACCACCCGGTCCCAGGTGGGACTTTGCCCCTGACCCACGGCCAGGCTGGAGGACACGGCGAGGCAAGAACGTTGCTTCTCCCATCAGGGCTGTAAGTCTGTGCTTGGCTTGGATGTGACTGTGGCCGTCTCCTCCTCAAGCCCATCTAGAAACGTGCCACGGGAGACCACCTGCGGAGATCGCGGTTGTATGGATGCGTATTCACGTGGTCCACAGAGGGATGCAGAAGAAGAGGCTGAAGGTGTCTTTATAGCATCTCCATCCTCCACGGAAGCCACTTAGCCAAGGGCACGCTGTCAGCAGATGGAAGCTGCTCTGCAAAACTCATCCTCACCTCGCTCCATTCAAAACCACTTACTGAAACCCACCAGGACCACCACACCCCCATCCCCCCCGAGAGGGACCGACCCCACTTGCATCTGCAGAAGGAGGATCTGGGGGGTGGGGGGGTGGGGGGTGGGCACGCTCTTGTGCTGACCCCCACCAGATCCGAGCTGGTGGAGGGGCGCCCGGTGATGCTGTGCCGTAGGGGGGGGGGGGTGGTGGTGGGATGCCTGGAGGATACAACCTCTGGGAGCTGAGCTACAGCAGCATGAGAAGCAGCAAAGCCGAAGAATTACGGAGCTGGACACGGAGCCTGGCCACCACGGTGTGGTCAGCACCCAGCACTGTGCACACCTGGGGCAGACCCAGCGGGTGGGGGGGGGGGGGGTGGTGTCTCGGAACCCCGATGTACACACGAACCCCCAAAAAAGGCTGCAAACAATTTGAAACGACTTATTTTTCCAAGAATAGAATTCCAATTCCATAGAATCATGGAATGGGTTGGGTTGGAAGGGACTTTAAGGACCATCTCGTTCCAACCCTACTGCCATGGGGACACCTTCAGGGTGCTCCCAGCCTCATCCAACCTGACCTTGAACCCTTCCAGGGCTGTAGCATCCACAGCTTCTCCAGCCAACATCTTCCAGTGCCTCGCCATCCTCGTAGTAAAGAATTTCTTCCTTATATCTCATTTAAATCTGCCCTTTTTTAGTTTTGAGCCATCACCCCTTGCCCTATCACCCCCAGACCCCTGTAAGAAGCCCCTCTCCAGCTTTCTTCTCAGCCCCTTTAGGTACTGGAAGCTGCTCTAAGGTCTTCCCGGAGCCTCCTCCAGGTTGACCACCCCCAACGACAGCATTGCCATCACATTTCCCCTTCCACAAGTCCTTGGCTGAAGGTTGTTAAATGCAGGAGATGCTCTGCAGCTCGGGAAGGGGCCCAGGGACCCCCCAGCCCTCTCCTCCCCGGGGCGTTTATCCCGATAAAGCTCCAATAATGAACTCCCCCGGGGGCAAAAGCCGAGGCAGGAGCCACCAGCCCCTGGTAGATCTTCTCCAATATCTGCCCCCGGGTTGGGGTCAGTACCGGGGGGGGGGGGGGGGGGGGGCTACGGCCACGGGAACCGGGCTGCAGCGGGGAGATAATTTACCCCGGGCACTAGACCCTGTCCGTAACGGCAGCAGCAACGCTCCAGCTCATCTCCTTCACGGAACGAATCAATCTTAATTAACTCTAATTCTGGGGAGCCTCCCAGCCCTATCCAGCATCGCACAACGCGGTTGTATTTTCCGCCTGGGTGCCCTGCCGGGCAGCGCGCTCCGCGGGGAATTGAGGAAGAACTCCTCCTCTCCTTCGCTTCTGCGTCCCCATCGCATCGTCTGCGGGGTGACGCCCCCCATCCCCATCCCCTGTGGACCACCGTCCCGTCCCCCGCTGGAGCTGGGCTGGGGGAGGCCTCTCTCTCAGTGGCTTTTGTTTTCACAAGCCTTTTGACTCGCGGATTCTTTTTTTAAACACCGCCTCAGCAGCCTGAAAAGCCCAGCTCCCTCCCGCACTCCATTCACTAATGGATTTTCCAGAAGTTCCCTTTTTTTTTTTTTTTTTTTTTTTTTTTTTTGGGGGGGGGGGGGTGTGCTTCTTTCTTCGCTGATGCTGCTGCCCTGCATCCCGGCTACAGCTCCCCTCTGCCCCACGGATGGATTCTGACTTTGGGGACCACGCTGGGAGCAGCCGCCCCGACGGCTCCCACCCCCCCGCATCCTGGGAGTTGGCACGGATAGGCGGCAATTACAAGCCAACGCTAATTAGACAGCATTACATCGCCTCAACCTGCCGCCACAGGGTTGTTGCTCCCCCCAAAAATAAAGGTTAAAGAATAATAAAGTGATCGCTGGGAAATCGGGGAGAAGTTTGGTGCCGGGCTGGCTCCGTGCAAGAGCGTATCGATCCGGGGCAGCGCCGCTCCCGTCTCCTCGAGCTAATCCTACGGCAGAAATAATTCATTTTCCTCCCTTTTCAGCAGCCACTCATTAAAAAGTAATCACCTTGTAGGAGGAGGATATGAACAGCCCAAGGTCAGATCCGTAATGACGTTATTTCTGGAGTGCATACCTGGCCCCAGCCCTGCCAGCAGCTTCGGCCCCACCACGGCTGGGCTCTGCCTGGCTGCTCAGGTTGGTGACGATTAAGATGGAAATGGAAATATCTCGAAATTAGCAGATAGTCACTTCTGTGAGCGCTGCCCACCAGCATCCGCGGCTAGGCAGCCAGGTCCTGCTGCAGGGATGCTGCTCTCATGGACCCCCAGGCATCCGCAACACTTGAGGTGGAAAATAGCAACAACGCTTCCAACGGGATCTTTGAAATCTCAGTTTTGGGTGGCATCTCCAATAAACGGCCAAATCTCTGGCTCCTGATGTCTTTTTCTGCTGCCGGTCCTTTGCTGCAGCCGCTAAACCCCGTTTTTCTAAGAGCACGGCGCTGCAAAGCGCAATGTAAAGAAGCGGCACCAGTGGCACAAGCAGAGCTGGGAACGCGGCACCTCGGGGTGCCATAAACCCACCCCGGGCACAACGCGCCCATCGTTGATCCCGATTCCCATGGGGAATTCCCACGGGGTGAGGAGGGCAAGCACAGGCTCAGCACCATCGCCCCAGGAGCCACCCCCCCCCCAGCCCAGCAAAGCCCAACCTGCTCGCGGCACCTCGGCGTTTCGGCAGATTTACGTTTGCCACACGTGGCCTGATCCAGCCTTTGGAGGGAGGAGGTGACGCTGTGGGAAGCGCAGGGCTGGGACACCGCTGCTCCCAGGGATTTGGTAATTCCAGATGCCAGAAGGGGTGGGAAAATAAAACCCTACACCAAAACCCTGCCCAGTGGCATCCTCGGTGGGGATGCTGCCGCATGCACAGCTCTCCACGGGGGGGCTGGGGACCCCGGCGTGTCCCCCCGATGCCACACGGCGCCGGCGCACGTGGGACACCCCCAGCAGGACGAGCTGCCCACCCAAGGCAGGGGATGCGCGGGATAAACCCTTCAAAAGACACTCAACCTCTCTAACCTCCCGCGCGCAGCACAGCCTCGCAGCGCATCACCCCTGGCCTTTAATTACACATTTCTGCAGCCATTAGTCCTCTCGCCATCAATTACACCCACATTATCCCGCTCCGGGAGGCAGCACGACACGGGGAGCGGAGTCAAGTGCTTTGCAGGCTCTTCCCAAAGGAAAGAGCTTCCGATGGGAAAGGTCCCTCCACCGCGACAGAGCCGTGGCAGCAGACAAAGCCACCCGGCAGCCGGTGCCGCTGCTCTTCAGAGCCCTAAAGCAACGCCAAGATTAATCACAGCGAAAGGACCGGGGCTCTGGTGTCCCCCCCGGTGCCACGAGTCCCCTCCGGCTCGCCGCGGCCGCTGCACCTCTCATCTATTGACACAGCCAAGGCTTTGTGAAGAGCAAGCTCCTCCACCGAATGCGGCCGGGGCAGGGAAAGGGGTACTTATTCCGCTATTATTCAGCTTTTTTTTTTTTTTAGGCAAGACAAGTGTGGGTTAAAGTGCAATTTGTCTTGACATTCATTTTTGCTTTCTTGGAGGAAAAAAAAAAAAAAAAGTGGCTCTGCTCTTGAGGAGGTGCTGGGTTGGGCTGGGATAGAGTTAATTTTCTTCCTAGCGGCTACAGCAGGGCTGGTTTGGATTTGTGCTGGAGCCGGCGTTGATCATTCAGGGATGTTTTCGTTACTCGGAGCCAAGGGCTCTTCTGCTCCTCACCCCACCAGCGAGCAGGCTGGGGGGCACTGGGAGCTGGGGGCACGCAGCTGGGGCAGCTGAGCCGGTGACCACCGGGATATCCCCCGGTGACCACCGCGATATCCCACTGTCACGCTCAGCACGTGGAGCTGGGGGGAGGAGGAGGAGGAGGAGGAGGAGGAGGAAGGGGGGGACATTCACCGTGGTGGCTTCCCCAGGAAGCGTCACGCGTGACGAAGCCCTGCCCTGCTGGGATGGCTGAGCCCCCTGCCTGGGGTGGGGAGCAGGGAAGGAATTCCCTGGTTTGCTTTACCTCCTAAACTGTCTTCAGCTCAGCCCAGGAGTTTTCTCACTTTTATTCTTTCGATTCTCTCCCCCATCCCGTGGTGGGGAGTGAGCGAGCGGCTGTGTGGGGCTGAGTTGCCAGCTGGGGTTAAACCAAGACAGAGGGAAAATACTCGCCTGGGTACCACACCTCACCTGGCTGAGCATCCCACCTGGCAGCGCACCCCAGCATCCCACCCAGCAGCACACCCCAGCATCCCACCTGGCAGCGCACCCCAGCATCCCACCCCAGGTGCACATCCCAGCACCCCCCCAGCAGTGCACCCCGGCATCCTGCCCTGGCAACACCCCCCAGCATCCCACCCAGCAGAGCACCCCAGCATCTTGTCCTGGGAGCACCCCCCAGCATCCCACCCAGCAGAGCACCCCAGCATCTTGTCCTGGGAGCACCCCCCAGCATCCCACCCAGCAGAGCACCCCAGCATCCCACCTGGGAATGCACCCCAGCATCTGTTCCTGGGAGCACACCCCAGCATAGCCCTGGCAGAACACCCCAGCATCTTCTGGGAACACCCCCAGCATCCCACCCAGCAGAGCACCCCAGCATCCCACCTGGGAATGCACCCCAGCATCTGTTCCTGGGAGCACACCCCAGCATAGCCCTGGCAGCACACCCGAGCATCTTCTGGGAACACCCCCAGCATCCCACCTGGCAGAGCACCCCAGCATCTTGTCCTGGCAGGGCACCCCCCAGCATCCCACCTGGGAGTGTACCCCAGCATCTTCTGGGAGCTCACCCCAGCATCCTGCCCTGGGAACACATCCCAGCATCCTACCTGGCAGAGCACCCCAGAATCTTCTGGGAACACCCCCCAGCATCCCACCTGGCAGAGCACCCCAGCATCTTGTCCTGGGAGCGCACCCCAGCATCCCACCCGGTAGAGCAACCCAGCATCCCACCTGGGAGCACACCCTAGCATCCTGCCCTGAGAGCACCCCCCAGCATCCCACCCGGCAGCACACCCCTGCATCCCACCTGGCAGCACACCCCAGCATCTTCTGGGAACACCCCCCAGCATCCCACCCGGCAGCACACCCCTGCATCTTGTCCTGGCAGAGCACCCCAGCACCCCCCCCCAGCAGCATCCCCCACCATCCCAGTCCAGGGCGAGGGACTCCGGGCCCCCCCACCCCGCAGGCCACGATGGCACCGCTGGCATTACACAAACACACCTGGGTTTTCCACCACCGATTTGCCTGCCCTGGGGAGAACGAAGTCGCATCCTGCCCTGCGCTCAGCTCCAAGCCCTCAGCACCCGCGAGGCCTTGGCTGGGTTTATTAGGGCCCCCATAAAGATCAGGGGTTGCTGATAAGCGACCCCAGGCATGCACCACCGGCGGAAAAATTGTGCTAGCGATCTGTACAATTTAACCAACATTAACTTCAGCTGATGACAGGCCACAAGGCCAGCCGAGAGGTTTTACAACACCCTCGTTACACAGCAAAATAAACTTTGCTGCGGAGCGCCGGCGCTGCCTTTCAGCTCTTGCTCCCATTTGAGACCCCAGCCCAGAGCTGCCGAGGCACCGCCGGCCCCCGGCAGCTCCGCGCGTGCAGCAGCATCCTCTGCACATTGACACTTGGGGTTCAGGGAGCAGAAAAAGCTCCAGGATTCTGCTCAGGGCTCAGCAGCACCAGGGAGAAAAGGGGGGAGGGTCCTTCTCACCACCCCACAAGCCGAGTCCAAAGGAAAAACCAACAGGAAAATACAACAGAAGGAATCCCGGCAACAAACTTTGCAGTGGGACCTTGCAAAGGGGATAAACTGGTTTTCAGAACTGGGAATTGTCAGGGCTGGCACTGGGAAGAACTGGTTTATCCCCTGTTTGGCTGCTGATCCAGCAATGGGAATTTTCCTGCTTAACGCTAAGGCAATCTGGATTAATCCCAACAGCTCCCTTCGATCAGGGGCTGGGTGCCACCATCGGCACGTGTGTCCCCTGGGTGAGAGGGTGGACACCTGATGACACACACAGAGCGACCGCACAGCAGCAGCACCGGCGGCACCCGCGGCACCAATGATCTTTCTGGAGCCAGAGCATCCCAGAACTGCCAAACACGTGCATCACCCAGCACACCCCCTCCGCATCCCAAAAGGAAGAAAAAAACATCTTTATTTCGCAAAAAAATCTGCAAGAGAAGAACTTGCCCCAGCGGAGCGGAGGAAGGGAGCGTGCCAAACAAATGAGATGCTCGGAGCCCTGAGCCTCAAGCTTTTCCTACACGCTGCAAAATTCCAGCTGACGTTTGGCCAGATGTGACGGGACCTGCCCCGGGATGACAAAAGGAGCCTCCCCGCCTGCCCCTGTCAAACGGCAAAGCTCCGCTTCCAGCCATGTCATCACTGGAGCTCAAAAAATATAACTGAAAAGTGTTTACAACGGCATAAACACAAGGGTCAGTGTCGCGCAAGGGTCACTATCGCTTCTCTAGATGCATTAATGTCATCTGCGGGGAAATTCCCTTTAGGAATCCTGGCTCAAAGCCGGGGCTCCCGCATCTGCGGCTTTGAACCATGGATTGAGGGATTTCTCCATCCCGACGCACTAACCCGCCTCCTTCCAGCCGCAGGGATGAAAGCAGGGAGATGCTGAACCCCCAAACTGTTGGAAAAGCAGAAGGAGAAGGGGAGAAAGGAGAATATTTGGCTGTTTGCGGAAAAACCTGGAGGTGGCATTTCGACCCTCGGGAAGATCTCCTCGACTAGGAGGATGCAAAATTAATTCACACGAATCAAGCCCGCAGCATCCGCAAATGCCAACGGCACGCGCTCCCAGACTCCTTCCAGGAATTTAATTTTTTTTTAATGATGCCAGGGATGCTGTTGTTACAGAGGTGACGATGCGCCATGCAGAATCGTTTTATTCCTCCTAATCCGCCGGCGCTGTCGCGGGATGCGATACCGGCTTTAGAGGCGAATGCTCCCGGCGGCTTTTGTGTTTACCTTTTCCGAGGGGAAAGGAGGAGGTGAATTAAGTGACCCAATGGCCACTCCCTTGGCCTAAGGTTAGGCCCTCACATCTGTATTGGGGCAACCAAAATAACAGCTTTTTCTATGGGTTGGGGGTTTCCCTCCCAGTGGCTACTGAAATCCCTGGGAGCAGAGGATGGATGCTGAAAACTTTCAGCCCGTTTATCAGGTGGCTCGATACCGCCCTGGGAGCAGCCTGAAGGAGGGATTTGGGAAAAACACGGCCCCTGCTTGTATCAGTCCGTACAAAAGACGGGACCATCGCCCAGCCATCCACCCCCTCCCCAACTAAAGGCGAACGGAGCCTCGGCCGGGAGAAGCCCATTGCTGACCAGGGCTCTGAATCCAGGACGCGCTGCTTGCTTCAACAACTGTTTTCCGTCTTTCCGAGCACGCAGGGAAACCTGCTTTGGAGATTTCTCAACGTTTCTCCCGATGGGGAAATAACTCCGAGGGGATGCGAGAGGAGAGGTTTGGGTTACAGGACCGCGTCAAGCCGGCACCAAACCCAAGATACTGGTAAAGCCCCAAGCCCGGACCCCAGAAAAGAGAAAAAAGTCAGGGGAAAGAGAGGGAGGAGAAAACACCGGCTCCAGATAAGCAATTGTTAACATGATCCATATGGTACACAACTTGCCTCTCTGTTTAACCAAAATGATAATGGCAAAAGGGAAGAATGCGGCGGGGGCTCGGCGGGAGAACAAAGGCGGCTGCGAAACCCTTCCCCGCTCCAGAGAAAACGAATTGTGAGTGGGGAGAGCCCCCGGCTGCTCCTCCCCGGCCCCCGAAACCCACCCGGCTCGCCCCTTCCCCTCCGCGAGAGCTTTTACAGCTCCAAAGGGCAGAGCTGGGAGCGAAACCGCAGCTGTCAGCCAGAAAAAAAAAAAAAAACAAATAAAGAAATAATAAGGGAAAAAAAATAAATCTGACAAGTATTAACGGGGAGGTTTTCGTAATCAATAATCAACTTTAAACGTGAGCAGCAGCTCAGGACCGGCGCTGATGTAAACACTGAGCCCATTGCTCTCAGATCTGGGATGAATCCTGCCCTGGGTGTTTATGTTCTTGCGGGATCCCGCGGCTTTCCGAGGAACACAATACAGTACGTGCCATTCATTATCCCCAGCAGTCCCCCAAGAGAAAATGTCAACACACTTGGGCTAAAGAGAGCTAAAACAAATGTTTAATGTGATAAACAACTCCTGGGCCTCAGACCCGGCAGAAATGTTTAATTCAGAACCACCTTCAAGAGCAAACAGGCACCGGAGCCGCACATTGGCATTGAGCATCCCCAGCCAGGCTCTGGAGCTCGCTCCAGTGCCGGCAGGGAGCACCTCAGGAGGAAAACGGGGAGAAACCTGGGACAATTCCCATGCACGGCATCAATCAATTCCCAGCCGTTATCAATCGCACGCACGCAGCCTCCACGGAGGGCAGGCAGGCACATCCACCCCCGCACGCGCCCAAGGTCTCCTAAAATTCAATCCAGCGCATTCGCACCCCCGAAATCCGTCTTGCAAACCCGAGATCTCAATGATAACACTTATTTTGATCATCCCTGAGTGAAACTAGGAATAAACCAGCACACGGCAGCTCCAAAAGCGGGAGAATTTACGCCAGAAGACACAGCGCAAAGCTATTTTAAAACCATTCTGGGTTTTTTTCCCCCCACCCTCAAGTGCCTTTTGACCCCCAAGTGGAAAAAGCACACTTCAAAAAATGGAGGGAAAAAAAAAGAAAGAAAAAACAAAAAGAAGGCGCTTCCAGGCAAAGCTCCTAATGAAAAACCACCGCCAGCTCCTCAACACCACGACTGTTTTGAAGGCGAGCGCTCCAGCGTGCGCTTGACATGCGACAGCGGCCGAGGGGAGCGCGCATTGTTCCTGGGCAGTGGATGGATGGAGGGAGGGAGGGAGGGGTGGATGGACGGAGGGATGGAGGGATGGAGGGGTGGAGGGAGGGAGGGGTGGATGGAGGGAGGGAGGGAGGAAGGGATGGATGGAAGGAGGGAGGGAGGAAGGGATGGATGGAAGGAGGGAGGGAGGAAGGGATGGATGGAAGGAGGGAGGGAGGAAGGGATGGATGGATGGAGGGAGGAGGGAGGGAGGGATGGAGGGAGGGAGGGATGGAGGGAGGGATGGAGGGAGGGATGGAGGGAGGGATGGAGGGAGGGATGGAGGGAGGGATGGAGGGAGGGATGGAGGGATGGATGGAAGGGATGGATGGAAGGGATGGATGGAAGGGATGGATGGAAGGGATGGATGGAAGGGATGGATGGAAGGGATGGATGGGAGGGATGGATGGGAGGGATGGATGGGAGGGATGGATGGAAGGGATGGATGGAAGGGATGGATGGATGGAGGGAGGAGGGAGGGAGGAGGGAGGGAGGGATGGAGGGAGGGATGGAGGGAGGGATGGAGGGAGGGATGGAGGGAGGGAGGGAGGGAGGGAGGGAGGGAAGGAGGGAGGGAAGGAGGGAGGGAGGAAGGGATGGAGGGAGGGATGGAGGGAGGGAGGGAGGGAGGGAGGGAGGGAGGGAGGGAGGGATGGAAGGAAGGAAGGATGGAAGGAGGGATGGAAGGAGGGAGGGAGGAAGGGATGGATGGATGGAGGGAGGAGGGAGGGAGGGATGGAGGGATGGAGGGAGGGAGGATTCATGGATGGAGGGGTACATGGAGGGGTGGACAGAGGGGTGGAGGGGTGGGTGGATGTATGGATGGAGGGGTAGATGGAGGGATGGATGAAGGGGTGGGTGGATAGATGGGAGGGTGGATGGAAGGAGGGAGGGGTGGCTGGAGGGGTAGATGGAGGGGTGGCTAGATGGGAGGGCGGATGGAAGGAGGGGTGGCTGGAAGGAGGGGTGGCTGGAAGGAGGGAGGGAGGGAGGGAGGGGTGGGCGGGTGGGTGCTCGGGCCCGGCTGTGCGCACCCCTCCGGCCACAGGAGCCGGCAGGGCCAGGCACCCCCGGGGGCCACCCGCCGCGCTCCCCCCGCCGCGGGGCTCATGTCAGCAGCACGTCGGCCCGGAGCTCCCCGCACCCCGCTGGGGGCAAGAGGGGAGGGCACAGGCACCGGCCAAGGCGGCGGGGGCTGCCGCGTCCCCCGGGAGGGGTCGGCTACGGGACCACCACCCCCCTCCCCCGCCCCCCCCCATCCCGGCTGGTTCCCCCCAAACCCCGGCTCGGCGGACACCGGCCGGGCGGGAGCCGCCCCCGCCCGCAGCGGCGCATCCCGGGGATGCTCCGCCGGGGAACGCGGGGTAAGGGGGGTGCCCGCCCCCCCCCCCGCCGCCCCCCACTCACCTCCTCATGCCGGCGGGCCCTAGCGCAGCCCGGCAGCGGGCGGCCGTGCGGGGCCCCGCATCCTGCCCGGACAATGCGGGGCGGCGCGGCGGCCCGCGGGCGGCGGGGGCTGGGGCCGGCGCTGGGGCTGGGGCCGGCGCTGGGTTGGGGCTGGGGCTGGGGCTGGGGCCGGGGCCGGGGCCGGGGCCGCCCCCGCCCGCCGCCCACCGCCCACGGCCCGCCCCCGCGCTGCGGCGGGGCGGAGCGGAGCGGAGCGGGGCGCGGCGGGGGCGGCCCCGGGGGCAGCGCGGGGTGGGGGGCGGCGGGGGGCGGCGCGGGGTCGGGGCGGCTCCGCTGCCGCGGCGGGGCCGGCTCGGCACAAAGGCGGAGCGGGGGAGTGGGTGGTTGAGACCCCCCCCCGGTACCGCGGTGCAGCCGGACCTCCTGCACCCCAGCATCCCAATGCACCCTGCACCCGCGCAGCCCCGCGCCCTGACCCCCCCAGCATCCCAGCACCCATGCACCCTGACCCCCTGCACCCCAGCATCCCAGCACCCTGACCCCCTGCACCCCCGCATCCCAGCACCCTGACCCCCTGCACCCCAGCATCCCAGCACCCATGCACCCTGACCCCCTGCACCCCCACAGCCCAGCACCCTGACCCCCTGCACCCCAGCATCCCAGCACCCTGACCCCCTGCACCCCAGCATCCCAGCACCCATGCACCCTGACCCCCTGCACCCCCCACAGCCCAGCACCCTGACCCCCCAGCATCCCAGCACCCATGCACCCTGACCCCCTGCACCCCAGCATCCCAGCAGCCTGACCCCTGCACCCCGGCATCCCTGACCCCTGCACCCGGCATCCCTGACCCCTGCACCCCGGCATCCCAGCACCCACGCACTCTGACCCCTGACCCCCCCCGCAGGCCAGGGCCCATGCACTCTGACCCCCCCCACAGCCCAACACCCATGCACCCTGACCCCCCAGCAGCCCAATGCACCCTGCACCCCAGCATCCCAATACGCACACACCCTGACCCCCTGCACCCCACAGCCCAGCACCCATGCACCCCGACCCCCCAGCATCCCAGCACCCATGCACCCTGCGCCCTTGCACCCCGGCATCCCAGCACCCATGCACCCCTTGCCCTCCTGCATCCCAGTGCCCACACACCCTGACCCCTGCACATGCACCCTGACCCCCTGCACCCCGGCATCCCAGCACACATGCATCCAGCTCCCACGCATTTCATCCTTCTGCACCCCAACGTCCCAGCACCCATGCACCCCAACGTCCCAGCACCCGTGCGCTCCAGCACCTGGCATCCTGGTAGCCCAGCATCACAGCACCCCCGTCCCCCTGCCCCCCTCTACAGCAGCCTCCAACATCGCTGCACCCTGTCCCCCACCTCCCCAGCACCTTGATCCCCACCTCCCCAGCACCCTGACCCCTGCACCCCCTCTCTCCGGCCCTGCCCGCACCCCAGGGGCCTGCCTCCTCAGCTGCTGAACCTCTTGCTCGGAGGAATCCCAAATACCTGGAATACTTTCCTACTATTAGTTTCCTGTGCAAAAATAAAACAGTTGCCCCAAGGATTCCGTGTCCGTGGGAGGTGGCCACAGGGCAACTCATTTATTAAGCCATTAACCACCCCACCGAAAACTCGCCGGACCCACAGAGTCTTTGCTCAGCCCAGGACCAGCCGGATTGGGGCACAGGGAGATGTGCCCCCTTCTCCAGACCCTCAAATTCACCTTCTAGGGGTGGCTTTGCCCCAGGGACACCCCGCAGCCACCTCGCCTTTGCTCCCCGAACCCCCCACTTCATTTTATTTAACCAGCTCAGGCTCTTCCCCGCTGTAATCACATTACGGCGTTATTTCCCTCGCATGAATGTTGTGTCATCTCCCACAGGGATTATGACACATTTTTCTTTTCGGGAGCAGGCGAGCGTCGCCCGTCCTTGGGCAGATGTCAGCAGCCTCTCCCTGCACCCAACTGGATCCCGCTCAGCACCCAAACGCCGGGGCAGAGTGGGTGCGCTGTTTGGTTTACCCCAGTTGCAAGCCAGGCAGGCACGGGAATAACGCTTCTGCAGCTGGCCTGAGAAAATCCTGGAAAAGACAAATTCATCAGATTTTAAGCTTAGAGCCGGGCAGCCCTGCTGGGGGCGAGTGTGGGGAGAGGGTGGGATGGGGGAGGGAAAGGGGGGGGGGGGACACACATCCCATCTTCCCATGGCAGTCATGCTCGCCCCATGGGAACGCTTCCAGACACTGCTGGCTTGGGGCACAAAGCGGGATATTTGCAGGGACGGTTCTAGAAAGGGCCTTGTCTTAGCCTGAGCGGTTTGATGCGATTTCACTAATTGGGGTTCTCCCACGGAGACGAATTCCGGCAGCATGTCTGTCCTTTCCCGCTTCCAATCCCAAGCATCTCCCCATCCACGAGCCCGTTTTGCTCCCACCTGGAATTCTCTTCGGGCAGTTTATTTACATGCAAACCAAAAAAAAAAAAAAAAATCTCCTATTTTTCTCTCCCCCCCCGCCCCCCCCCCCCCCCCCCCCCCCCCCCAGCTGTAACAATGCACCGTTGTGCTTTTTGTTACTGAACACACGGGGAGCCCCTTTCCATGCTGGGAGCGTGTGTGGACATGGCAGTTAAACACTGGGAGCTCAGTTCTTCTCCAGTTTAGCTTTGGGAGAGGGATTATGTGTCACCAGAGCTGCTCGGTGACCCAGCAGGGGCTTCCCACTCTTCCCATTTTGGTAGAAAACCACGGGGCGCTGGAGGTTCCCGTTTTAATTCTACCACAAAATTTTGTATCGGGGGGGAAATGCCTAAAAACTGTCATTCCCCACCCCTCAGCACAGCCCACTGCTGCACCCACCACTGGTTTTTCCTAGGAACCCAGCGCTCCGGGAGGAACATCCTGGGGTTTTCTATATTCAAGGGGAAAAGGAATGAATTCGGCTTCTTGCCGCATCCCGGAGGGGTGCCTGGATGAGTCCCTTGTCTTCATCCACCAGTGGAGGGAGCAGCCCAAATGGCAGCACCGGGAATGGATTTTTGGTGGGTGCAATCACAGTAAAAAACCAAAAACCTGCAGATGCATGAGCACCTGGACATGCCGGGACCCGCACCATGCATCCCATGCCCAGGACCAGCTCACCCAAGGGCATCCCTGGCTGAGCCTCCCCATCCCAGTGCTCCCGGGGCTTCACCATCCCGGTTTGGTACCCGATGAAGCTCAACGTGGGTCTGGGGAGCAGCTGGTGGGAGGAAAACGCCGCCTTCCCCAAACCTCACCTGCATCCCCTCCCTGCGGCACAGTGGGATGCTGCGGTGCTCACCGCAACCTTGGGGCACGGGGGAGCGGAGACCACGCACTTCACTTCACCAGCGCCTTCTTGGAGCACCGAAACCCACCGGGAGATGATGCCTGGGGTAAAGGCAGGCGGCTGGGAGCCAGCACCGGCACACGCCGCGACGCACGGCCGGCCAGCTGGAGCTTGCTGATCCGGCTGGATAGAGGTAGGGAGATGCCAAGCAGAACTGGATATTCGACAGGATTAAGTTTGGCTTGTTCTGGTACTGTCTCACAGTAGCCGGGATGCCGTGAAGGTGCTGCTGAGGGGCCGCCGGCTGAGGTGATGCCAACCATCCACCTTCCTTAATCACTTTGATTAATTTGGCCACCATCACCCATCAGGCTCCGGCAGCGGGTCCGCCAGGACCGGGATTTTCCAGCATCCTGAGAATTTCCAGCATCGCGGGACCATGACTTTAGCTGTGTGCATCGGGGTGCTTCTGTCCAGAAAACAGTAACGATACTAATCCTGGCAAGCTCTAAACCGAGTCTGACATTTACTGTGGTTCCGGTTTCACTGGGTATAAGCTGCCTTTTATTAAACTGGGAAGCCGGATTTCTAGCCCTGCTTGCAGAGTTCAAACTCACCTCATTAGCCAAGGAAAGCCTGGATGGGAACTGCGGGGTCATGCAATTTATTTTCACTAATCACTCCCCATGATTCCTTTAAAAAATAAACTCCTCATCAAAAGTCCGAATTCGTTAATTATTTCTCTGTTTGATCAGCAATAGAAACCATCAGCAAAAATCCGTGCTGACACCTTCTGCTGAAAAACACTGGGGTTTCTCTTCTCCCACAGGGAAGCTGGCATTCCACAGGGTTTAACAACAAAATATAATAATCCGAGGGCTGCGGGTTTTGGACATGTGATGCCTGATATTTTCTGCCGGTTCACGGAGGGGTGACATCTCCCTGGAGGGGGGACATCTCCCTGGAGGGGGGACATCTCCCTGCCTGGGCTGGTGCTTCCCTCAGCAGCGGCTGTGCCGAGAGCGGGGCTGAGGCACTCCAAGTGCCCAGCACCGAGGCAGAGGCATTCGTTGAAGAGGTCTCTAATTATTTCGTGTCCTTCTTCCCTAGGGAATGGGAAGAGCTATAAATTCCTGCTAAAAAGGGTTTAAAATCTGGCCACGGATCCGTCAGAGGGTGAGCCGAAATGCTCGCGGCGCCGCATCCCTGGGTGGTGGGATGGGGTCGAGATGCGCTTTGGCTGGGAGATGCTGGAGATGTGATGCCGGAGCAGGGCCCTCCTCGCTGCTCCCTTTTGGGGACCAACTCGTTTCAGCTCTTAAAACCAAGCAGACCAGCAGCTTCCAGCCTCACGGCACTGGCAGCATCCCTGGGAATCCTCACATGGGGATGGAGAGCGGTACAGGGAGACTTTATCCCAGCCCCGCTTTGTTGCCCTGCGGTGCCGCAGCCCCTGCCTTGGGGCTGGGATCCGGCTGAAGCCGTGGGGACCCCGAGAGACTGGCAAAGGGGATCCCTCCCTGGGATGGTGGGGAAGCACACCACCGCTTCCAGGGGGTCTCAGATTCCCTGAGTGCCGGGGATCCACTGGAAGCCTCATGCACAAGACTCAAACCCGCAGGCAGAGCAGCTGGTCCTGCTGGAACACGCTGCTGCCTTCGTGTCAGAGAGCAATTACCCTGATCCATCGCCCTCCGGCCCGAGCACTTAACTCTTCACACCTCCAAAAGCAGTAAAACATGCAGCACCACAACAAAAAGCCATGCAAACCCTGCGCTCCACCTCTCCTGGCACACCCCACCCTGGGGTGGGGGGCCTGGGGTGGGTGCCGACCCCCTGTCTGCAAAAACCAGCTGCAAAGGGGTCAGAGCCCGGGCAGGCAGGATTTAGGCTGGTTTGAGGTCCCTCAGTATCATCCAGCTGGGTCTGGTGGTGGGTATCAAGCCTGCAAATGTGGGTGAAGGATACCAGTTGTGCCAGTATAACCAGTTACAGAATGTGGGTATAGGTCAGGTCTAACTGCAAACAGCAGTTAATGGAGTCAGTGCCCTTAGGGAGGAATATTATTTTCAGCGTGCGGATGGGGAAACTGAGGCCAAGAAGCATTAACCAGTTGCCCACCAGTGAGCGGTAAGGATGGGGACACCCACAGGAGCCCTGACCCCCCCACAGCACCGACCCCAAAACCCCAAGGGACCTCCAGGGTGGGGGGTGCAGCACCCAGAAACTCAAACCAGGATGGAAAAGAAGAAGAGGAACAAGCCCCAGACAGATTCTCCTCCTGCTGGTTTGGATGCTCACACTGTCCACGCCTAAGGCAGGTCCTTGTTTTGCCAGAGCTGGCACCATGGTGATGCCACCGTGTCCCCAGCATGGCTGCATGGGGCAGGGGAGGGGGGGGCAGGGAAGGGCGAGGGGGTGGGTTTGTTGGAAACAGCCCTGGTGGGTTCCTTGTGCTCCGGCCAGCAGTGCATCATCTCTGCCAAGCTGCATCATCTCCTGTGGCTTCCTCCTCTTCCAAAAACCCCCCGTGATGGGGCAGGGATCCCGTGCTGGTGGTGATGCCAGTCCGAAACCAGCAGGAAGGTGACCTGGTCCCACCGAGTTTACACCCGGAGCTTGGGGAACCTCAGCTCCATCACAAAAGCCACCCATTCCAGGGGTGAGAGGCACCCAGATGGTGCCAGGGCGGCCGGCTCGGACCTCAGCCATCCCCCAGTTCCCTCCCAGCTGCTTCTGGCAAACTGGGAAGGGGGGAGGAGCTGGGATTCTGCCCGGGGAGACATTACACTGCAGCGGTCATTAAAAATCTTCCCAGGCCCCCAACTCCCTCATTCAACCAGACAACCATCAATCTACAAATTATTTTAAAGCACCGTGCCAGAGCGGAAGGTTGATTTATGCCTTACAAGGCTCGAGCTATTTTCATTTGTCTGATTTATTAACGTTACATAAAATTACAGAGAGCTGCTGATTTATTGGCGGTAGGGCTGCTGGATCCTCACCGCTCGTGTTCTCTCCCGGGATTCGGGGATACCTGCTCCCGGTGACAAGACCAAAAAACACGCCAGTTCCTAAGAGGGACCATCTCTGCCGAGTCCTCGCGTGAAGCAGTCCTTCAGCCTCCAGCAACTGCGATTTGCCTCTTGGAAATGGGTCTGCCGTTTCTCAAGGGCTTGCACAGAATTTCTGGAGGAGGTGATGCTCATAAATAAGGAAGAAACAGGGAAGGAGCTCGTGGCACGAGCCTTGAGCTTGGTTTTAGCAACGAGAGGCTCCCCGCATCCTCACACGTGAAAGAGCTGAAGCGGCATCGTGTGTCCCCCCCCCCCAGCCCAAGCGAAGCCCCTGGTTTCAGTAACCACAGTGGAGGGGGCATGGGGAGGAGTGGGGGCCCAGGACCACCCCCCCCTTAGCCTCTGCTGAGAGCACAAAAGGAGTTTAACAGCTTCATCTCCCACATCTGGTTGTGCTTAAAATTCATGGAGCTAATAGGGCTTTTTCCAGCCCAGCTCAAGCAGAAGGCTGGAGCCGGGGGCTGCGCTGCTGGCGGCTGGGGCGCGTCCCCCATCCCGAGCATCCCTGCTCCCGTTTGCAATTAAAGCCTGCTCCTCCTCTCCGGCGAGAGGGGAAACTGCCTCAGTTCCCTTCCCTTTCCCCGTGGCTCGTTGCTTTGCTCCCCACCGTGATGGAGAAGGGCAGTGGTCCCCCAAGGGGAGCAGCACCACGGGCGAGCCCCGAGCCCCAGAGCATCACCCCCAGCACGGGGACCCCCTGCACGCAAAAGCGTGGGAAGATGGAGAAGGCAGAGGGTCCTTTAGCAGCTTTATTTATTTCAAACAGCTCCCGGGGATAAATAAAGCTGCTCGAGGATCCCACTCCATCCCAAGGAGGGTCCTCGTGGGCTTATCTCTGTTGCAAGGCAGAGGGGAGCGGGGAGACGATTTCCAGGAGCTCTTTGTTTAGTCCGTTCGTGTAAGGAAAATCGTAATTCAGACTCAAGACCTTACCCCAGGGCAAAGGTGTCCCCTGAATTAAAAAAAAAAAAAAATAAAAATCCCATGACTACGAGAACGATTTGGGCATCAGCCACCAGCATGGACCCAACCGAGCGGCCACCACCCCGCAGCTGGGTGCTACCCCCCATGGGGGTCCAGCCGTGGGGTGCCAGCCCCCCAAAATGCCCCATGGAGCAACAGCAGCCGCAGAAACGAGGGCTGCGCTCTGCAGGCACAAAGGGAAAAGATTTATCTGGAGAGGCTAAATCCACTTAGAGGAGCTTTAGGGGCCATAAATTGATTGCTCAGGGGACACGGCGACGGCAACAGGAAACAGCTCCATATTTACCGAGGTTTCTGTGTTTTTTCTGCGTCATACGGGGCTGGAAGCGCAATCAAAGCCCACGCTGGCAGGGTTGGGATTAAAAGGAGGCGGCTGGAGCCTTGGCAAAGGGGGATCCAGCATCCCCGAGGCTGCGGCAGCCCCCATCCACACTGCCGGGGAGGGCTCAGGGCAAGATGTGGCATGAAAGCCTCAGCGAAAGCAGGGAGAAGGTGGCTCTCCCTGCAGCTTCCTGTGTCCCAGGTGACCTTGAGCATCCCCAGGCCACCTCGAGCATCCCCAGGTCACCTCCAGCATCCCCAGGTCACCTCGAGCATCCCCAGGCCACCTCCAGCATCCCCAGGTCACCTCAAACATCCCAGTGGGCTGCATGTCCCGCGACTGCAGCTGGACCAGCACCTGGTGCTTGGAGCTGGGAGAGCAAAAGCAAGATGCAAAAAGCTGAACACTCAGAATCAAAGCCCCTGGTGAAGAGCTGCATCCTCACCGAGTGGAGCAAAAGAGCAAAAACCAAGTAAATCGTACTTTTTCTGCTCATTTCATCCATCTGACTCAATTCTTCTTCTTTCTAACCCTGTGTCTTATTTTCAGCCAAGGAGATGCTTGCATCTGAAGTGAGAAACAGGGGGGAGTTTTTCCCTGAAGGATTTGGTTCCCCAGGAGGTCAAACAACAACCAGCGCATCCCCCCCGTGCAACCTCAGCACGATCCCCCCCCACCCCGACCCATTTTCCACTCCTTTGCAGAATATAGCGTATCATTTAAAAAAAAAAAAAAAAAAAAAAAAAAGACACTCATTTCCCCTGCACCAGTTTTTTTTTCCAGGGGCCAGAAATTCCTCTGAGCAAGTGGCCTCATTGCTGGTAAACATCAGCCGAGCATCTCTGGCTCCACGTGTTAAACAGAGCGGAGCGACATGAGCAACGGCTGCGTTTAAGGGTGGACGTGGATGGGGCCAAGCACGGGGATGGGGTCTTGCACCACGTTCCTCATGGGGTGGGAGCTAACACTGACCCGAGCCTCAGAGGAGTTGAATTGAGGCATGTGCTTACAGATGTGGAGCTGGGAGGCAGAAGAGGACAGGACACCAGAGCATCCCACGCAGATGATAAAAAAAAACAAAAACAAAAACGGAAAACATTGCAAAACCCCAGAGCATCCTCCGCACGTGGTACCCAGCACCCGGCGGGCACCCTGCCCTCCAGAGCATCGGTCAAGGGGGGTTTTGCTTCAGATATATATCAAAATTTTTGTCATTAAAGGCTAGTTTGCCCCTTGTGTTTAACCCAGGCGGTTTCTAAACATTCACAGCCCGCTTCCCTGCACCAAGGCGAAGCCCCAACGGGAGCACAATGGAGTCTTGTTTCTGGTAACCCGAGATGCTTTCGTCCCAGCTCTTTAATTTTAGACTCCAACACGCTTGCATTCCTCAGCACTACAATGGCAGATATTTATACTCTGGAATGCAGAGCCCAGTGCTAATTTAACAGGGCTGGGTAACCCAGGGCTGCTCTCCAAACTGGGCTCTCGCCGAGATAAAATTGGACCCGGCGGAGTTTTATGGGTTTACAAATCTCTGCGTTTGTCGCCTGGTCCCCTCACATCCCCGTAAAAGTTAAACGATGCTCCTGGTGAAGGTAGCGGCCACCTCGCCGAGCCGATGGATGGGGCAGCTGGGTTGGGTGGGAGAGGGTGGCACGGTCACGGCCGGCCACTACCCGAGGAACCTCTGACAAGGGGCCATAGAGGGGGGTCCAAACCCCTTGGTGGTTCATCTGGACATGATCGCATCTTCTGGCTGCAGGAGAGAGCTGGCCCGGAGGGCAGAGCATGAAGGACCTGCAGAGGCTGGTTTAGCTCATGACACGGGACCTCTTGCTGGAGTTGATGTGATCATGGAAGGTCCCATGTCTCAGATCCTCTTGCAAGGCCAAAAAAATCTCTTTTATGACCCTCAGCATGACACAACTCTCCTAGCAAGAGTTTCCCACTGTGGCCCTTGGGAAGGACCTTCTGGCTGGACCACAGCAGCAGCTCAAGCTGGTCCAGAGGGGTCACCTCCCTTTGGTTCACCAGGGCAGGTGGGATCTCAAGCTGTTCCTCCTGGTGCCCTTCAACATCCAGGGAAATGAGGAAAATGCCCTGGAAGTCTCCTTCGATGTGGTTGAGGAGGCTGGAGCTGCAACAGGACCTTCACAGCAGCTTCATCTTCGCGTCACCCCCTGCCACGCCTCAGCTCCCCCCACCTATAAAAGACAAGGAGGATGGTTTTTTTGGGTGCTGGTGCCCAGGTGGACATCCCTGCCTGGAGGCCTGTCCCTGAGGAAGGATGCTGTAGGACAGTGACAGCAAACCTCAAGGGAGCAGCTATGATCTCCGTTTCAGAGCCACGGAGGTGAGCATCCTTGGGTGTGGAGGAAGCCCCACGGATGCCTGCAAAGTGGTCCCTAACTTCACCGGGTCGGGGGGGACGGCAGCTAATTGAGAGAGGAGCAGTATTAGCAGATAAGGGAAGAGGTCAGCGCTGCAAAGCTAAATCCTTGACCTGTTATTTAAAAGGTCAGGCAGAGTTCAATAGACTACTCCAGGTCAATTCACTCAATTAAAATATTAAAAGTTCGAGGCAGGAGCATAGAGATGGAGGTTATTCCCCTCTTCTCCTCGCAGGGGGAGAGAGATTAGGGATTATGGGGAGGGGGGGTGGGGTGCTGGGTCCTGGTGGGCAAGGGGCGTGCACCAAGAGGCAAGGAGCAGAGATTTATTCCCAAGTTGACCGATTGTAAACCCAAATCTCTGGCTGTACCCAAAGCTACAGAATCCAGCCTTTACCAGAGCTCCCACCAGCCCCAGGAGCCCGGACCCTGTCGATGGCATCAGGGAGAAGAGAGGAGAACCCCTGCCACCGCGTGGTCCTCAGCCTGACGCTGCTGGGAGGCAGCAGCCACCCCCACCAATGTGCTCCACCACCAGCCCTCAAGGGGGGGGAAGACCCCAACTCCCACCCCCGGCGCTAGTGAAGACACAGAAATCCCATCCCAGCCAGGGTCCTCCTCGGTACTCCAGCTGGCTAAAAAAAAAGGGCTGGGATTTGGGTTGAGATGGCAGAAAATGGGTGCAAAAGCTGATGAAGAGGTGGGTTTGCTTCCGAACCAAAGAGCCAGCACTGCCACCGATGAGCATCACCTGGAGATCCTTCTGTACCCCCACCGTGTCGGTGTCCAGAAGGATCTCCAAGAGTTAGGGATTCATGTTCTGTGCCTCCATGGGTTTCTGGGCTTTTCTGCCGACGGTGGCCAGGACCCTTGGCCACGGCACAGCTGGAGCACACAGGAGACGTTCAGGCTCCTGGCACCGTAAGTCACCCACTCACACCCCCACCAAAAGTGCTTCTCGCACCCTCCCGCAGCAAGTCCAATTAATCTTTGTCACGGGGTAATCAAAAGGAGAGGAGAGAGGGGCATAGAGATGCGTCAGCAATTAATCTAATTCCATTTAATGGAAAGAAGGGAAGGGCAGGCTCTCGGGCCAGAGGCATCGCCTGGGAGGACCCCCAGACCCCCACAGTGGCCAAGGCTGAGGACACCATGGGGTGCTCCTGCCTCCGCGGGGGTGGGGAACGATTTAGACCCCAGCACTGCTGTACTCGGAGGAGAGGATTACTCAGACCACAGAAACAGCATCTTCAAAATCCCAACTCCCTCATCCATCCCTACCACAGCCGCATCTCCTCCATGAAAGTGGGGTCGTGACAACGGCCCCCATGAGCTGCCTGCGAAACTCAAGGACCGAGCAGCAAAGCGGGGATGAAATCCTCAAGAACTGCTCTATCTTTCCATAAATACTCGAGAAGAAGCTGGGATTCTTCTTCCTCCTGCCCCAATACTCGGCCAGCTCCGAGCCTGGCCGGTTAGATCCCATGGTCTTCTCAGCAGCCAAGCTGTGGTCAAACAAACCATCAGCTCCATCAGGAAAAACCATTCCAAAATGACTGAAAATTGGCAGGATCTCACCAGCTGGATGAAAGCAAGCAGTGTCCTGCCTCATCTGGAGTGATGCCACCCATGGTTTGTGTCCGTGATGTCCCACGTGAGCCATGGGAGAGCAGCCAGGGCTTTGGCCGTAGAGGATAAACAAAAGTTCCTCCTCTCCATGCGGACCTTGCGCCGAGCCAGCACGCTTTATAAGAATAAATAAAAGCTTTCAGCAAAATTAGCAACAGAAGGAATAGATAAACACTAAGGAGATATTGACTTCTGTTGAGGTGAACGTCAAGATTTATTGACCTGGGGAGGTAAATATTGACCAAGGCAAAGCTAAGGTCAATAATTAACTCAAGGGATGATAAATCAACGCGCAATGAAACATGAACTCCCAGCAGGCGTTGTTACAGACGTTTTGAACATCTCCGTTGAGGAACCTCTTGACTTTTTTTGGTTAGTTAGCAGGACTTCAAACACATCGTGGATGTGCCTACCGACCTCCAGGAACTGAGGAAAGAAGAACAGTATTTTGAAGAAAAAAAGTCCTAAATCTGAAGATTCTACAGCTCTGGGCTTTGGATTTGGTTTGGGTTTGGAAGAAGCAAGCCATGGGTCTAGGGGGGATTTATACTGGTAGCGATGTTACTTGAATTCAGGGCAAAGCACCAATTGTATGACTAATTCCAGGCTTATGCAAGTCCAGATTTGGTCCTTCTTGCTCAGGAACCCGTCGAGGCAAAGCTTTTGTTCTGGGCTGAGGCTGTGGTGGAAGCAGAAGAAGGTTGAGAAGGCGATGGCTGGTCCAACACCCAGGACAACGGCGTTTCCCATCCAGTTTCATCCCAACTCCTCGAACCGAAGGGCTCAGAGGGAGGAGGAGCCGCAGGTCTGCTCCGAGCTGAAGGATCCCGAGCGGGTGGATCTCAGCAGGCAGATGCAGGACCCCAAACCTCTCCTCCCTCCGCAGGGCAAGGAGGGCGAGTGGGGTCAAAAGCCTGTTCAAACGAAGCGGGAGGGAGGAACGTGCCAGGGCAGCTCCGCTGGCACAGAGCCCCCGTGTCCCAGCAGCTCCATCGCTTCCTCACATCCCCAGGGTCCATCCAGCCACATCCCACCTCTCCAGCTGGTTTGACTCCTTCTGTCCCCAAGGTCTGGGGACACCAGATGAGCTTCCGGGGTCTCCCCTTGCACGGTAAAAGCTGGGCAACGGCGGCAGCCCTCTCCCTTCCCACACCCCTTCCCCTCTGCTATTTTTCATGCTTGGTTGAGGTGCAGCACCTGGATCTGCTTTCCCACAACAAGCCTCTGCAAGCAGCTACCTCCTCAAAATTTTTTTTATTATTCTTTTCCCCCCCAGCCCTGGGCAGTCCTGCCAGCGCCGTGGCTCAGCACAGCCCAGCGGCCGGCACCTCCAGCGGCCGTGGCATCAGACGGGCATGCAGAGCCGTGTCCTGCCCTGGCTGCTGGCACGGGTAAGACCAAACCTCACCGTAACACAGGCAGCACCGGTCCCTGGCATCATCCCCCGGTGAATCCCCCAGTGCCGCATCCCTGGCCGGCGGCTCGGCTCCGACACCAAAGGGAAACGCTGATGGCCGAGGGGCTGACACTTGATGGAAAGCAGAGCAAGATCTCCGTTGTCAAGAGCTTTTCTCACTCTGCTTGCAGCGCCCTGCACCCTGGCTGACCTCGATGTATACGAGAATAAATTAGTTAAGATAGAAGAAACACCCTCGTTAAGCTCTTTGGCGTGAAACCGTAGCATGGGGGTTGTGCCGGGAGCAGGGAGCTGACGGCCTGACACCAGCGGATGGTGGTACCCAGCACATCACCCCCAGCTGAGGATGCAGAGGTGGGGGGGGAATCTCCACCAGCGGGCAGAGCATCCTTCACCAAACGCTTTGTGCTGCTCGCCTCAACTTCCAGAATATTTTTGCCCTGGAAATTGCTAAGAAGCAAATTCTGGTGCCGCAGCTTTCCTAGCGGAGCCTGGCTGCAGTGGAGGTGGGATGAGGATGAGTTTTCCCAAGCTCAGGAGATCCTGGGCAGCCCACCCTGCCCCTGCCCAGGTCCCCACGTGTGCAACCACGTCCCCAGGGAGCATGGGGACGGGGCTGAGCAATCTGGCAGTAATTAGGCAGGGAAAGTCAAAACCCTGCTGGGTTGCTTCAACCATCAACGTGTCACGACTCAGAAGGGAGATATTCCAAACGCCGAATTCAGATGTCATCAGCAATAACCTGATATACGTACAAGGGGCAAGAGGCCCATCGGTGGCACCAGCAGCACCACCCCTGCCCTGGCTGCTCCGTCGTTTCTCTCCGGAAAAAAGGGGGGAAATGGGAATGAGAGCAGAGCGCTGGGATGCAAAAGGCACAGGGAACCCCCAGAAACCCAGCACAGAGAGGGACAGCCCCAACGCTTTCCTTCGAGCTGCTCACAGGCTTAAAAAGCAAAGCTTAATTAATTCATTCATTAAGAAAGCAAGCAAAGCTTAATTGCCACTGAGGATGGTGGGTATTAGGCATGTAACGAGGGCCAGGGAGGCACCCAGGCACTCCAAACCTGTTCCCATCCCTATCCCCATGCCCATCCCCGAGACCCTGCCGGGGATGTCCACGTGTGCCCGCGCGTGGAGCCGAGCTTGACCGGAATTTTCCTTGGATCCTGGAGCTGCCGATGCCGGCGCTCCCTGACAGCGTTATTAGGAAGGCGAGGGTGAAGAATGGCAGGGGTTTGACCTTGGAGAGAAGCTTCGCTGTCATCCCTCCCCTTGCCCCCCCCCACGCCGTAACAAGGGGCTTTGCAATCTGTCAGCGCTCCCGAGGCGCGAGCAGAAAGCACTTTTTATCGAAGTAATTCATTTAAAACCTATTAAATAATATTAGAAAGATGCTTGTGGGCATCTCGGGGTGAGGAGCGTTGCAGAAGAGGCAACCTGGAGTACAAGCACCCTGGGGATGTTCAACACAACCCACCCATGAAGGCAGCAAACCCCAACGGGACAGGGCAGATCGCTCGGTCCATATAGCATCCATAGTGCCTGGGTAGGGATCAGGTACCCGAGCAGGGATCAAGTACCTGGGCAGGGATCAGGTGCCAGCACAGGGATCAGGTGCCCGGGCAGAGATCAGGTGCCCGGGCAGGGATCAGGTGCCCGGGCAGGGATCAGGTGCCAGGGCAGAGATCAGGTGCCCGGGCAGGGATCAGGTGCCCAGGCAGGAATCAAGTACCCCCGGCAGGGATCAGGTGCCCGGGCAGGGACCAGATGCTCAGGCAAGGTTCAGGTGCCTGGGAAGGGAACAGGTACCCAGGCAGGGATCAGGTGCCCGGGTAGGGATCAGGTGTCCAGGCAAGGATCAGATACCTGGGCAGGGATCAGGTGCCCAGGCAAGGATCAGATATCTGGGCAGGGATCAGGTACCTGGGCAGGGACCAGGTGCCCGGGCAGGGATCAGGTGCCCGAGAAGCTCAGCCTTCCCATCCCAAACCCAAACCCACCCACAGGAGCTGCTTTCACCTTGTACAAACCAAACTGGGGGCATTTCAACCCCACCCCCCCACCCCCCAGATTCTTCCCCGCGGGGCTGGGGCTGGGTGAAGGGGTCTCCCCTCTGGTCGGGGGAGAGCGCGGAGGGTCTGCATTGTTTTTTCCGCGTTCATAAATCACTGCTCTTTGTGGCCCCTTCCCCATCCATCGCCCAATTCGGGTTAGGTTATAAATAGGGTCCTGGGCTCTTTCAGGTTGATAAAGGCCAAGGGGGGTGGAGCAGCAGGGAGGCGTCACGACTACATAACACTTTCATTGCCCTGTCAAAATAAAGAATACCGGCGCTGCCGACCCCTTTTTTTGCAGCATATATCAGCCGGGCTTCTGACACCACATTTCAGGCCAAAACAGGGATTGAAAAACCCCCCACAACACCCTCTCCCCCTGTTTCCCAACAGGGCAGGGATGTTGGTTGCCCAACCCCGTGGCTGGTAGCCCAGTGGCCGCTGGACATTGATGGGGAGCTCAGTTTCGTGCTGGTCGTGCCCAGAGGGTGGTCCCCCCCCCAGGGGCCATCTATGTGCCGTGTGGCATCGGGGTGGGGATGCTGGAGATGCGGGAGCACAACCAGACCTTCACCTCCGGGCAGTGGAAGGGGCAGAAGCCCCCGGGGGAGGATGGGGTGGCAGGAGGAGGAGGAGGAGGAGGAGGAGGAGGAGGAGGCAGCATCTGTGGGGGCATGAGATGGAGCTGCCATCCCGCAGGCAGCCACAGCACAAACCCCATCCCTGCTGGAGCATCCAAGGCTGGAAAGGTTTAAAACGGAGCCGCCTGCCCCACCGTGGTCTCCTGGGGAGGATTTTGCCCAGGGATGCGGCGTGTGGTGATGTTCACAGCCAACACACGGAGCTTTTGGGCAGACCCAGACCCCCAGTAACCCTGCCTGGACCCCCTTCTGAAACGCCGCACGCATCCATCTCAGCTCTGTCACCCAAGCATCCTTGTTAAGGCATCAGCACACGCTCGGACCTTGTCCCCAGACATCCCAGGACATGGGGACTTACCCCTCCTCAGACACCCCAGGCCACCTCCTCCTGCACAGAGGAGCGGGGTTGATGCTTCAACCACAACCCAGCTCCCCCAGGGACCCCCCGCCAGGGCTGAGCACCCCGAAGCTTTGTGTGCTGCCAGCATCACCAGCAGCAGCAGCCACCGCAGGGGCCGGGGACCGACCTGTGGACGTGATGGAGGAGATGCCCTGAGCCAGGGGAGGTTTATGCTCCATCCTTGGGTGACAACGATAATCGGAGAGATTTATATTAGTGAAAGGGCAGGGGGGAACCCCAGGGAGATGAAGAGCGTGTTTGTGAGCAGGTGAGGTGGGTCTCATCCTAATATCCTGGCGAGATGCTATCAGAAGAAGGGAGGTCCTTGCTTCTGGGCTGCTCCTCATGGAAGGACTCTGGGTTGCATTCCCTGCACAACCTTTGGCCATCACATCATTTCAGCTACAAAATTAGGGGCTGGGAGGGAAAAAATAATTAAAAAAAAAAAAAGAGAGAGATGCCTGATCTCACCCCCAAGGAGCCCAGGTTTCCCGCATCCCTGCGAGAGGCACTTAAACGTGGATGAGAAGCACTTCTGGAGAGGCCAGGCTGCGAGGAGGAGCCGCGGTCAGGCAGCTGGGGGTCCCCAGGGTCGTGGTGGTCCCAGCCCAGTGTTCAGCCCCACCTGATGTGGGACCAGCACACAGGCAGCATCCCATTCCCTGGGGAGCATCACCCCATTCCCTGGGGAGCATCACGCCGGACCAGGGAGAGGTGCCATCGCTGTGGCAGCCGCGTCCCCTCTCACCCCCGTTCCCAGATACAATGAGCCCCTTTACAAGGGCAGGGACGTTACCCCCCAGCCGAGCCCAGGGACAAATCTGACACAGATCTGCCTTTAACAGCTCCAGTGATAAAAATGCCAGTTTATTGGAAACACATGGAGTATTTATAGGGGACATCAAAGCAGGAAGGAGGTTTACATAGCAACAGGCCAGATTAAGCAGAAGGCATCTGCTTTTTCGGCAGCCATGGGGCTCTCGGGAGGCACAATAAATTGGCGGCACACTGGCCCTTTCATTCCCTCCTTTGGGAAAAGCAAAGGTTGGCAAAACAAAATATAACCACATGCCCGGCCCTGTAAAACACGACAGGAATGGGAGCGTCGGGTTACCGGCTGTGCGGCTGCACCCCGACACGCGGGGCTTGCAGGGACCCCGAGGGGTTAAATAGCCTTGACGATGTGGTGTCCCCAGTCCGGCTTGGTTTGCCACCCCAGTTTCTCCATCCTCGCCTTGGGAATGGCATCCAGTGTCTCCCACCGGCTCCAGCGCGGTGATGCTGAAGCCCCTGCCAAGCTGCCAGGCGCAGGATTTCCCTCTAAATGCAGTTTATGTGGAAGGGATAAACCATTGCCCTGCCCACAGCGCATCGTTCCGAGCTGTTTCTGGGTTTATCCGCGCCTCGGGGCTCAAAGGGGATGAGAAGCAGCACCCAGGCAGGGTGATGAGGTGGCTTCTTGCTGCTGAGCTCCCCTCACAGCTCCATCCCTCAGTTTCCCCACTGATGAAGCACTTTCCCTATATACCTGGTACCTATAGGGCTGGGATAACCGGGCAGCATCACACCAGGGATGCTCTGAGGATGCTCTGAGGACGTTCTAAGGATGCTCTGAGGATGCTCTGAGGATGCTCTGACACCTCAGTGAACCACCGAAGGACTGGACGGTGCCAGGTCAAATCCTGCACAAAGGAGGCTGTACAAAGGCACCGGGTGGTCCTGGGCGCGCCGTACCGGGGCAGGTTTTATTTCAGGGCGACAGCCTGAACTCGGCTGGCCGAGCGCTAACCCACCGGTGCCACCGCTTCCCATGCTGCGGTGCCTTGTGTTAATTAACCTTCCAAACACTCCCGTAATATTTTGCCAAATCTAATAAGGCGGCGCTGGCCGAGGAGCTGCAGGAGGGAGCGGCAATGCCGGGGGGCTGGGAGGGTCCCTCGGGCTCCAGCTGCCGGTCACAGTTTGCTGCCCCCACCCCCCACCCCCCCCGTTACCTCCCCTCCCCACACAGGCGATGCTGGGGCTCATCATCCTCACTCCTGTGATGAGCTGCCGATCTCAGGCTGCCCACCCTGTGCACCCCTCCCTGCTGGCTGGTGCTCCCCCCGCAGCACCCCAAGACCCCAAAAAACCTGGAAAAAGAGAAAAACCTGTGTTTTCCATCTCGGATCCAGCCCTCCCAGCCCCTGCCTGCTTTGTCCGGAGCAGCAGCATCCCACCCATCTGCAGGTGTTTTGGGGGCAAAACCAGAGAACCAGAGCAAAACCGCATCCTCCAGGATACGCTCAACGGAGTTTTACCCCCCAGGCATCCTCGGAAAGGGTTAACCCCCCCACCGGGTGCTGGACACTGGGTGTTCACAGTCATACAGGGGCCTGGGGAAACATGATAAATAGCTGGGGACGTCCTCTCCCCTCCAGTAACACCAGCGGAGCCCAGCTGGGCAGCGGCGTTACCCACCTCCTATCCATCATTTTCAGCTGCTCTTGTCACATCTTGTAAATCACCAAACCCAGCTTCATCCCCATCCCTTCCCCAAGCTCGGGGCATCCCACCCATCCCATCCGTGCAGTGACGCTCTGGCTGGATGCGGCTCCCATCACTTCACTCTCCTGTTTCTATTTATTGCCTGCGTGATCAGATGACTTGGGATTTTATTTACGGAGCCTGGCATGCGGCGCCTCTTTTACCTCCCCATGGCCACTCCAGGACAGTTTAGGTACCCAAAAGAGACCCTGGTGTGGCTGGGTTAAGCATCCTGGAGGTGGGGGAAAAAATTGAGGTGGTTTTTTTTATTTTTTTTCAGCCCCAGGAGCTGTTTTTCCCCCGGCTGCGGATCGCACGGAGCCGTTGGAAAACCCTTGGTGAGCGTTTGGAGGAAGAGGATGGGGTGTGGGAGCATGGCTGTGCACGCCTGCGGTGCTGGGAGATACCCAGGCAGCTGCTCCAGAAACTGTTTTATAACGATGGGGAAATACCTGCAAGTGTCACAGCCGTTTTCCCTGCCACAAGCATTAAACAAAAAAAAAAAAAAAAAAAAAAAAAAATCAATTCCTTCGTTCACGGTCACCACCAGCCCATGGGAGCTCCACTGCTGTCCTTGGGCTCATTTCCAGGCTTTTCTTTGCAGCCCTGATGGCCAGGCTCTTCCTCAGCCTGCACCTAACAGCTTTTCCAAGATATTTTCCAAGAATTATCCTGAATATCAGGCAAATCCTGCACAGAGACACGTGTGACCGTGCAGCCACCGCGGTGCTACATCACCCTTAGCTGGACCTGGGCTCCTGGTGAAAAGCTGGTTTTACGGAGATAGGCTGAAGGATGCGATGCCAACAGGGAAAAATGGGCTGGGGAAAAAAAAAAAAAAATAAAAACAGGTGGATGCAGGGCCACTGGCTGGGGCTAGTGGCCACTGGATGTGGTGGCCTTTACCTGCTGGGCAATTCCTTATTGTCCCGGCTCCCGCTGCCTTGTAAAGGGCCTGATGGATAATGCTCATCATGAAGGCGAGAGAGCGATGCCGTCACCTCGCCTCCCTCCACGCGCCGCGATCCATCTTCTTTATAGCCAGGATCCGGAGCCAGCACCATCTGCGGCACCAGAAATACAATTACTGGGGGGGGAGTGGGGGGGGGGTGGGGGGGGGAGGGGGGGGGGGAGCAGCCCCTTTCCTTCCAAATTTCCTAGAGGCCTCACAAAATTACTCTTTGCACACCAGGGACCTCACGCAGCATCGTTTCTCTTTAGCTATAATTACAGCTGGGGAATTAGCAAGTCTGATTTTCTTTCCCCCCACCCCCCCCCCCCCCCCGCCCCGCCTTCTGTGACGTCCCCCGGTGCATCCCCCCTCCAAAAAAAAAAAAAAAAAAAAGGGGGGGGGGGGGGGAGAAATTGAAATTGATCTCCAGCACTGGCCAGCTGTAATTTAATCAGAAAAGCCTCTCTCTTGGCATTTATTTATTTTTTTTAACCCCAAGGTCCTAAATTAAAATGGACGGTGGCAGGGCGGAAAGGGGAGCAGCCGGAGGGGACCCGCAGCATCTCACCAGCCCCAGCACGTGGAGACTGGTTTGGGCATTGCTGCTGGGCGTCCAGCAGTGCCGGGGCGCTGTGCCCAGCTGCTGGATAACCTGGACCCCAGGGCCCAATCCTGCACCCTACTCCGCAGGGACACCCCCCACCCAGCGGCTCTGTTTTGGGCTGGGGGCTGTTAGTCGTGCTGGGCTCCAAAAACAAAAAGGCAAACGGCACGAGGGCGATGCAAAAACCTTGGAAAAACCCTCTGACCTGCTGCTGGTTTTATGGGAGCAGAAATGAGAAAGAAATTACTTCTAAGGAAGGCGCCCAAGTCCTTAATTGCATTTTCAGGCAACGAAGCTGGGCTGTGCCAGGGCTGCATCCCCCTCTGCCTGCGCTGGGGTTGGGAAACTGTAAAATAAAATGTAAAAAAAAAAAAAAAAAAAAAAAAAAAAAAAAAACCAAAAAAACAGATTTCCCTTGGATTTTCTATTTTATCGCTGCCAATGACAACTTTTGCTCGCAGACGCCCGAGCGCTGCCGGGTGGCTTTGGACCAGGAGGCAGGAGAAAACATCCCTGCCCAGCGCACCTGCCTGGATAAGGCGCTTTATGGTCTTAACCTGCCTTTAAGGTAAATCCCGGTGCAATCCCTGGGGCTGGAGCACGTGCCGGAGCGGGCAGGTGGGCTGCTGCTTCCCCCCTCGACGTGGGGCACCGGCGGGGGGGTCCTGGCACAGCCCCCGGCAGGGACAAGACAAGGGGGTTCTTGTCCCAGCGCCCCGAACCCAGCGGGCAGCAGGTCCCCAAGGTGGGCAGCAGAGTGTGAGGGATGCAGGGCTGGCTTTGTCCTCGCTGGTGACAGGGGGGGACATTTCTCAGCACGGCCGGACCCCCCCGGGTGGGGGGCAGTCCCCCCCCCCTCCGCTGTGTTTTGGGTAAGGAAAAGGGATGCAGGCAGCGGGGAAGGGGTGGTTTGGTGTCTGGCCACGCGGTGGATGTGAAAGGTGGAGAGGATTTTACACCAGGGTGTAGGCGGAGAGGATTTTGCACCAAGGTGTAGGAACTTCTGCACACACGCCGTGCACAAATCCTGCTGCTGCCCCCAGCAACCTCCTGGATGGGAAAGCAGCGAGGATTTTGCACCAGGGTGTAGGAACCTCCGCTCACACGTCATCGTGCACAAATCCTGCTGCTGCCCCCAGCAACCTCCTGGATGGGAAAGCAGCGAGGATTTTGCACCAGGGTGTAGGAACCTCCGCTCACAGGTTGTGCACAAATCCTGCCGCTGCCTCCAGCAAACTCCTGGATGGGCAAGCAGCGAGGATTTTGCACCAGGGTGTAGGAACCTCCGCTCACACGTCATCATGCACAAATCCTGCTGCTGCCCCCAGCAACCTCCTGGACGGGAAAGCAGCGAGGATTTTGCACCAGGGTGTAGGAACCTCCACTCACACGTCATCGTGCACAAATCCTGCTGCTGCCCCCAGCAACCTCCTGGATGGGAAAGCAGCGAGGATTTTGCACCAGGGTGTAGGAACCTCCGCTCACAGGTTGTGCACAAATCCTGCCGCTGCCTCCAGCAAACTCCTGGATGGGCAAGCAGCGAGGATTTTGCACCAGGGTGTAGGAACCTCCACTCACACGTCATCGTGCACAAATCCTGCTGCTGCCCACCCCGTTCTCCATGGTTTGGCTGCCCGTGCAGGAGCAGCCACCCGCCGGCACAACCGCCCTGGCACCGCCGCGGCGATGTAAATCCTGGCTTGACCCCCGGGTTGCACCAGCTGCCGGCCTCTGCCAAGGGTTGGCTTTGTCACCTCGGCCGGTGACACCCGCCGCTGATTTACCACCCGGTTGGGAGCAGGGCTGTGACACTCCAGCCCCCTCCTCACCCCTCCGGCAGCATCCAGCCCTTGGGCTGCCGCTCAGCTCCTCCATCGGGCATCACCCCAGCGCGGCGGCAGCGGGGCTGGATGCGGCCACGCAGCAAAGCGTGTCCCCGTGTCCCCACGGCCCTCGGGAGCTGCACTCGGCCGTGACCCAGCCCTGACCGCGGTGGGGAGGGCCAGGGTTAGGAGACCCCGTCCCCAGGTTTAAATCAACGCCCTCCACTTCCCTTCCACGCTGAGTTATTGCGCACCGGTTTTGTGATGGAGATGACCAGGCAGTGAGGGAGGAGTGACCTGGGCCAGACCACCGGGCTCGGCGTTCCCAGCCGGACCCTGGGCGAGGGGTGAAAGATCAGGGCTGGCCTCCAGCCCCTTCCCGGCCCCTTCCCACCCCCCACCCCCCACCTGTGCAGATGCTCCTGAGTGTCGGCTGTGATTTAGTGCGTGTGGGTTCACCCAGAGATGCTCCGCTGCTGGAGGAGCCGCTCTTCAGCAGCATCCCACAGCAAAAGAGCCAGTACCGGTGCTCTGGCCAGGGCTGTCCTCCCCATCACCACTTCCACCTGTCACCTGGGTTGTTCATCCCCCAGCTGCCCTTCCCTCCCTCCCTCTCTCCGGGATATCCTTAAGGAAGAGGTTCCCAAGCCGTGAGGCTCAGGTATGTGCAATGGAGCCTGAGAGGATGTCGTCACATCTGGGAAGATGCTATGATGTCTCAGAGGGTGGCATCACATCTGGGAAGACGCTACGAGATCTGGAAGGATGCTATGATGTCTGGGAGGATGCCAGCACATCTGGAAGGATGCCATGATGCCTGGGAGAGTGACATCACATCTGGAAGGATGCTACGATGGCTGGGAGGATGCTATGACATCTGGAAGGATGCTATGATGTCTGGAAGGATGCTATGATGTCTGGAAGGATGCTATGATGTCTCAGAGGATGCCATCACATCTGGGAAGATGCCATGAGATCTGGAAGGATGCTATGACATCTGGGAGGTTGCCATCACATCTCGGAAGATACTATAATGTCTGGGAAGATACCACCACATCTGGAAGGATGCTACGATGTTTGGGAGGATGCCATCACATCTGGAAGGATGCTACAATGGCTGGGAAGATGCTATGATGTCTCGAAGGATGGTACAATGGCTGGGAGGGTGCCATCACATCTGGAAGGATGCTATGACGTCTGGAAGGATGCTATGATGTCTGAGAGGATGACATCACATCTGGGAAGATGCTACAATGGCTGGGAGGATGCTCTGACTTCTGGAAAGATACCATCACATCTGGGAAGGTACTATGAGATCTGGAAGGATGCTATGACACCTGGGAGGTTGCCATCACATCTAAGAAGATACTATGACCTCTGGAAAGATGCCACCACATCTGGAAGGTTGTTACAACACCGGGGAGGGTGCCATCCCATCTGGAAGGATGCTACGAAGGCGGGGAGGATTCGTCCAACGTCTACAAACTTCTTAAAAAAAAAAAAAAAAAAGTCAATAATAAAAAGAGATCAGATTTAACCCCAAGATGAGGGGGGGGGGGGGGAGGGGGGGACCGGGGCTCAGCCTCCTCCCGCGGCCTCCGGCATCCCCTTGTGGCAGCCGGAGGCTTTGCAAAGCCCCACCGGTGCCAAAAGGCTTTGCCAGAAAGATCTGTCCCCTGCTGCCACCCCTCCTTGTCCCCTCCTTGGCCTGGCTGCCCCCATAGGACTGCACCGTGCTGGGGAAAACCCCCTCCCCACCGCAGGTACCAGCAAAAGGAGGGGGGGGGTGCTGCACCCATGGCACCCCAGACCTCATCCTTATGCAACCGGCTCACCGCCTCGCGCTCACGGCAGATTACGGTGCTCCCCAGATAACTCCCTAAGCCCTAAATCTGCTCCCGGTCCTCTCCCGAGCTAAAGCAGCATGGGAGGGGGGCTGTGGGGCAGGGGGTGTCACAGCGGGGTGACACCCAGCCGGCCACGCCATCCCACCGATGTGGTGGGAGAGGGGGGCTCAGCCCCGAGGTGGGGGTGAGGGTTGGTTCTTGGTGCTGCCATGAGGGATCTGGCATGGCGGTGGATCCCCTGCAGCGTAGAGGGCTGCACGTGGTGCCAAAGGGATCCCAGCAGCTCCGGGTCCAGGCAGGGGTGGGGGGCACGGCTGGGGTGACACAGGGCTGGGGGGGGACACAGTGGGTGCAGAGCCCAGCTCCAGCTCCGCAGTGTTCTGCATCAGGATCCCCATGTTCTGCATTGGGATCCCAACATCCAGCATTAGAATCCGAACATTCTGCATCGGGATCCTGATGTTCTGTATCAGGATCCCAACATTCAGCATCAGAATCCTAATGTTCTGCATTGGGATCCTAAGATTCAGCATTGGGATCCCAACATCCAGCATTAGAATCCTAACATTCTGCATCGGGATCCTGATGTTCTGTATCAGGATCCCAACATTCAGCATCAGAATCCTAATGTTCTGCACTGGGATCCTGAGATTCAGCATTGGGATCCTGAAGTTCAGCATTAGGATCCTGATGTTCTGCATCAGGATCCCAACATCCAGCATCAGAATCCTAACATTCTGCATCGGGATCCTGATGTTCTGCATCGGGATCCTGATATTTTGAATTGGGATCCCAACATTCAGCATCAGAATCCTAACATTCTGCGTCAGGATCCTGATGTTCTGTATCGGGATCCTGATGTTCTGCATTGGGATCCCAACATCCAGCATTAGAATCCTAACATTCTGCATCGGGATCCTGATGTTCTGTATCAGGATCCCAACATTCAGCATCAGAATCCTAATGTTCTGCACTGGGATCCTGAGATTCAGCATTGGGATCCTGAAGTTCAGCATTGGGATCCTGAAGTTCAGCATTAGGATCCTGATGTTCTGCATCAGGATCCCAACATCCAGCATCAGAATCCTAACATTCTGCATCGGGATCCTGATGTTCTGCATCGGGATCCTGATGTTTTGAATTGGGATCCCAACATTCAGCATCAGAATCCTAACATTCTGCGTCAGGATCCTGATGTTCTGTATCGGGATCCTGATGTTCTGCATTGGGATCCCAACATCCAGCATTAGAATTCTAACATTCTGCATCGGGATCCTGATGTTCTGTATCAGGATCCCAACATTCAGCATCAGAATCCTAATGTTCTGCACTGGGATCCTGAGATTCAGCATTGGGATCCCAATATCCAGCATTAGGATCCTGATGTTCTGCATCAGGATCCCAACATTCAGCATCAGAATCCTAATGTTTGTTCTGCATCGGGATCCTGATGTTCTGCATTGGGATCCCAACATTAGGCATCAGAATCCTAACATTCTGTGTCGAGATCCTGATGTTTTGAATTGGGATCCCAACATTCAGCATCAGAATCCTAACATTCTGCGTCGGGATCCTGATGTTCTGTATCAGGATCCTAATGTTCTGGATTGGGATCCCAACATGCAGCATCAGAACCCTAACGTTCTGCATTCAGAATCCTAACATTCTGCATCGGGATCCTGATGTTCTGCATTGGGATCCTGATGTTCTGCATCGGGATCCTGATATTCTGGATTAGGATCCCAACATTCTGCATCAGAATCCTAACATTCTGCATCAGGATCCTGATGTTCCACATTGGGATCTTAACATTCTGCATCGGGATCCTCATGTTCTGCATCGAGTCCTAACATTCTGCATCGGGATCCTGATGTTCTGCATTGGGATCCTGATGTTCTGCATCGGGATCCTGATGTTCTGGATTAGGATCCCAACATTCTGCATCAGAATCCTAACATTCTGCATCAGGATCCTGATGTTCCACATTGGGATCTTAACATTCTGCATCGGGATCCTCATGTTCTGCATCGAGATCCTGAAGTTCAGCATTAGGATCCTGACATTCTGCATTGGGATTCCAACGTTCTGCATCAGAATCCCAACACTGAGCATCAGCAGCCCCGTCAGGATGCGCCCAGCACAGAGGAAACAGCTGGGATCCTTCATCTGCTCCGTATTTTCATCCTCACGGATGCGAACACAGTGACCTTTGGGATCCCGCCTTAACGGCTCCTTTCCATGGAGAACGTGGCTTCCCACAATCTACTCCGGGATCACGCTCCAGCCTTTTTGCTGTAAAAACAGCTGATCCAGGGACTCAAAGCACCTTTTCCCAGATCCCACAGGCCAGCTGGCCACCGTACCTCAGAAAACACGTTAAAAAAACCCAAAACCAAACACAGGAAAAAAAAAAAATCTTTATAAAAAAGGAAAGATGAAGATGAGACAGCGGTCAGGTTTCACCTGGAATTCAGGAAACCAGTTTTTGCAGCTCCTTGGCTGAGGTTGCTCTGAGGGGTTTGGTATGGTGATGCCTGGAGGAGGAGGATGAGGGTGAGGATGAGGATGAGGATGAGGATGAGGAGGAGGAGGAGGATGAGGAGGAGGAGGAGGAGGAGGAGGTGATGGTGGGCTGGATGCTGCACAGCACCTCCTGAGGGGGGGTTGCAGAGTTTATTTAGTCCCACTGCACGGTCACAGGTATCAGTGCCCTTGGCTGAAGCAGCAGTTCCCAGTTTTCCCTGCTCAGCAGACTCACCTACTTGTAAAGGAGTTGGAAGGGGGGTGTTTTATTTGGGGGGGGGGGGGGGGGGGGGGTGCATTTAGCAGAGCTCTGGGGGCTGCTCAGGCAGCAGCATCTTCTCGAGGTGAGCTGGGTATAAAAAGCCCGGGACTGCCAACAGCTCCTCAGCTAAAGATGCTAAATCCTGCCGGAGCAGCCCTGATCCTGCTCAGGATGGATGGAGCCATTTTAAGCAACGGTTTAAATTAAGATACCTTGGCCAGCTGAGCCCGCGGCAACGTGCCACTCGTCACAGCTTTGGTGCCTAAAGGCCACCTCGGAGCCGGAGCAGTCACCTCTTTCTCACTGCCAAGGGTAGGGGTGATTTTTTATTTTTTTTCCTGCTCTTTCTCACCAAGTTTTCCTCCCCGGTTGGAGCTGGGATGGTCTCCGGCTGAGGAGGGACCCGTGGGGAAGGTCTGAGCAGCCCCCAGGTAAGATCAGGGTACGGCGAGAGGAGCATCCTTCATCCCCAAAGCCTGCTCTGGGATGCCTGAGAGGGGTGGGAGAGTGAAATTTGGTGGAATTGTGAAGGTTTTCCTCCTTTCACAGCACCAATCAATTCATCGTTAGGGCCTAATTAGAAGCAAAAATGGTTTAATTTCTGCTGCTGGGCTGTAGCCGGTGGGTTCCTGCCCCAGGGCTGTGGGTTGCCCTGTGTAGTGCTGTTCAAGGGGCTCCTCAGGAGCTGCTCCAGCCCCTGCTCCTTGGTCCTAAGGAGCAGGATTTAACCCTTCTCTCTAGTTCTGCAGCTAGGAAAGGTCTGCAGCTGCTTTGGTGTGCACCGGATTAAGTGGGGAGGGGCTCAGACCCCCGCCGCGTAGCATGGGGAGGGATGGAGATGTCCCCATCCTGCTGTTGCTGGGCACGACAGCCTGGATGCCCCCATCGGCATCCCTACCGCCCTGGAGCCATTCCCAGTGTCCCCATCCTGATGGCACTGGGCATGACAGCCCCAGTGCCCCCATCAGCATCCCAGAGCCATTCCCAGTGTCCCCATTCTGATGGCACTGGGCATGACAGCCCCAATACCCCCCATCAGCATCCCAGAGCCATTCCCAGTGTCCCCATCCTGCTGGTGCTGGGCACGACAGCCCCAGTGCCCCCATCAGCATCCCAGAGCCATTCCCAGTGTCCCCACCCTGATGGCACTGGGCATGACAGCCCCGATGCCCCCACCAGCATCCCTGGAGCCATTCCCAGTGTCCCCATTCTGATGGCACTGGGCACGACAGTCCTGATACCCCCATCAGCATCCCAGAGCCATTCCCAGTGTCCCCATCCTGATGGCACTGGGCACAACAGCCCTGATACCCCCATCAGCATCCCAGAGCCATTCCCAGTGTCCCCATCCTGCTGGCACTGGGCACGACAGCCCCAGTGCCCCCATCAGCATCCCAGAGCCATTCCCAGTGTCTCCATCCTGATGGTGCTGGGCACAACAGCCCCAATACCCCCATCAGCATCCCGGAGCCATTCCCAGTGTCCCCATCCTGATGGCACTGGGCATGACAGCCCTGATACCCCCATCAGCATCCCGGAGCCATTCCCAGTGTCCCCATCCTGCTGGTGCTGGGCACGACAGCCCCAGTGCCCCCATCAGCATCCCAGAGCCATTCCCAGTGTCCCCATCCTGATGGCACTGGGCACGACAGCCCCAGTGCCCCCATCAGCATCCCAGAGCCATTCCCAGTGTCCCCATCCTGCTGGTGCTGGGCACAACAGCCCCAGTGCCCCCATCAGCATCCCAGAGCCATTCCCAGTGTCCCCATCCTGATGGCACTGGGCACAACAGCCCCGATGCCCCCATCAGCATCCCGGAGCCATTCCCAGTGTCCCCATCCTGACGGCGCTGGGCATGACAGCCCCGATGCCCCCACCAGCATCCCTGGAGCCATTCCCAGTGTGCCCACTCCTGTGGTTCAACGCCTAGATCGCGGGGACATCTGTCCCCCTTGCGGACCCCCAAGCTGTCCCCTCATTTTCCCCACTCGGTGCCGTGGGGAGCTGCTCTCCCCCCCGGGCTTTCGCAGCATCCAAGCCCCCAGTACAAACGTTTACACGGAACAGAGGATGGAAACTGGACCCACTGGTTGTGCTGCCGGCGGCTGGGAACAAACTGATGCTTCCCAGTGGGATGAGGGATGCCAGAGCCCACACTGTTCCCACGCCCCCTCTGTGTCTGCGCAGGGGGGTGATCGGCGCGGAGTGTCCCCTCGTCCCCCGCAGAGGGGCTCCTGGCCCCGGACAGGGCTCGGGGCCAAGCCGGGCGTGCTCCCCCCGGCCGGGCCGGATGACAGATGCCTGCGGTGGAGGAGAACATGCTGCAGCCCCCGCTTCCAGCCTGGATGCCTCCGACCCGGAGCTGCACTACGAGGAGGAAGAGGAGGAGGAGAATGAGTCAGAGCCCTCGGACAGCAGCAGCATCTTCTCCGATGACTCCGTTTACCCTTGCTACGAGCTCTCCCCGGGGGCCGGTGGTGCCGGGGGTCTCAGCCTCTACCAGTGCTGTGCCAGGAATGATGCCAAGCTGGTGCAGGAGAGGCTGGAGCACGGGGTGACCCGGAGTGAGGCCACGGAGCTGGACATCAATGGGAGGGTGAGTGGTACCCTACAGAGTTGGTGTGGGTACCCTACGGAGTAGAAAGAGGATTCCCTGGGAACAGACAAATCCTGAAGGATGGTGGTTGCAAAAGGAGGTGGGGAAGCCCTGGGTGGGACGGGTTTGGAAACCCTGGGTGGGATGTTATGGAAGCCCTGGGTGGGATGTTATAAAAGCCCTGGGTGGGATGGTTATGTAAGCCCTGGGTGGGATGTTATGGAAGCCCTGGGTGGGATGTTATGGAAGCCCTGGGTGGGATGTTATGGAAGCCCTGGGTGGGATGGGTTTGGAAGCCCTGGGTGGGATGGTTATGGAAGCCCTGGGTGGGATGGGTTTGGAAGCCCTGGGTGGGATGGTTATGGAAGCCCTGGGTGGGATGGTTATGGAAGCCCTGGGTGGGATGGGTTTGGAAGCCCTGGGTGGGACGGGTTTGGAAGCCCTGGTGGGATGTTATGGAAGCCCTGGTGGGATGTTACGGAAGCCCTGGGTGGGATGGGTTTGGAAGCCCTGGGTGGGATGGGTTTGGAAGCCCTGGGTGGGATGTTATGGAAGCCCTGGTGGGATGGGTTTGGAAGCCCTGGGTGGGATGGGTTTGACGACGGATGAGTCTCCTGGGATTGATCCGCTCCTTGCGGCAGACCCTCATCTGTCTTCCCATCCTGAGCCTGTCTGCTTTGGGGTGGGGGGACCACGGGGAGCAACGCGGTGGGGAGGATGATGCTGTGCCAACCCCGGTGCTGAGTGCTGCTCCCTCTCCAGAACGGGCTGATGGTCGCCTGCTGCAAGGGCTTCGTGGACATCGTGCCGCTGCTGCAGAAGTGCCCCTACCTAAATGTCAACCAGCAGGACAAGGATGGCAACACGGCCCTCATGATGGCAGCCCAGGCAGGTAGGCACGGCGCTCAGCCTGGGCACGGGGCAGCCCCCTGAGACCCCTCCAGTGATGTGACCCTGCGTGCCCCCTTCAAAAACCCGAAAATCAGGAAAGCTGAGTATCCCAAGGGATGTGACCCTCTCTGGCTAAAGCCTACGGTTGGTCTTAGCACCACTGTAAAACCGGGCAGATGAGGGAAGAATGGGAATTCCTACAGGAATATCGTCTGGCTTGATGTGTCACATCCAGCAGCGGTGCTGAGCCCGAGCTGCCCCGTGTGTTCTGGAAAAGCCCCAGGAGCCACAGGGATTTATTTCCCTGCGCCAGGGCTCCGAGCTGGCAAACGCCACGTGCAGGGACCAAATCTCCCATCCCGATGGTTTTCCTCGTGGCAGGAGAAGAGTCCAGCTCCCTCCATCCCGACTAACGGTGGGGAAAAGGAGGATCTCAAAGTCGGGATCACGCTTTATTCCCACTTTATCCTTGATGCTGATTTTATTTATTTATTTTCCCTGCTTTTTTGGACTCTTTCCTGCCTTCTCTGCTGAAGCAGCTGGTGCGCCAGCACTGCTCCCTGCACGGCCAAAGCCCTCAAAAAAATAACCCCAAACCCTTTCAGTCCTGATCCCTCCGAGTTTCTGCATCTTCATCCTCATGGGATGCGGTTGCTAAATATTTTCTCCTGCAGGCATCAGTGGTTATCACTCGTTAACTGTCGAAACTCTAACGCAGCTTCTCTCTGGCTGTTAAGGACACATCACCATCGTCAACTACCTCCTCAACTACTACCCCGCACTTGAGGTGGACAAGCGAGACCCCAGGGGCCTGACGGCGCTGATGAAGGCTGCGGTGCAGGGGCGGCAGGACTGCGTGGCCACCCTGCTCCTGGCCGGTGAGCATCCCCCCAGGGACATCCCGGGATTTTGGGGGGAAGGGGTGGCACGGCTGCTCACTCTGCGCTTGGACCCAGCGCTCCGGGGTGGGACAGGGTGGGATGCTGCGGTGATGCTGTCTGCATCCCGGTGTCTCCAGGGGCAGACTTGGAAGCGGTGGATCCCGTCAAGGGGAAGACTGCCAGGGAATGGGCCAGCTTCACCGGCCGCTTCGAGACAACCGTGAGGATCAGAACCCTCCTGCGGCGCCCGCGGGCAGAGCAGTTTGGCACCCAGTACCGGCCCGAGTGGCCAGCCCTGGCCGAACTGGTAGCCAAAGCCCTGAGCCCCAAATCCAGGACCAAGAGGCTGTCGGAGAAGATCCGATCCATATTCACCTTCAACTTCCCCCGCAACCCTGAGGAGGACGGCGTGATGGACCACATGGTGAGGATGACCACCTCCCTCGCCAGCCCCTTCGTGGCCACCGCTTGCCAAACCATCTGCCCCAACAGCCCCCCCGAGGTGGGCAAGCGCAGGCTGTCCGTGCCGGAGATCCTTGGGCAACACGTGCCGGATCCAGATGTTGAGCCAGAATCGTGCCCCAGCACCGGGGCATCCTCTTGCAATGGCCAAGCCGTGTCGGAGATCCGGCTCCTGCAGCCGCGCCAGCCGGCTGGTGGGCTCCTGCGCTTCCTGCCCCCGCGGCTGCGGCGCATCAACAGCATCTTCCCTGGGGACCCCATCCCCAAAATCAAAGTGAGCAAAGCCTCCTGCCCTCCTGCCGGCTCGAGGGAGCGCAGGCAGCGCGGGAAGGACAAGCACCTGCTGCAGCCACCCAAGTGGAGGTACAAGGAGCTGAAGGAGGAGAAGAAGAAGGCGGAGGAGGAGAAGAACGAGGGGAAAAAGAAGAAAGGGGAGAAGAAACGCTAAGGTGGGAGGTGGCAGGGTGGGGGCAAGGTCCCCACTGGCCCCTTGGACCTGCTTAAGTTCTTGGCACGGGGTGGTTTCCTTGCTCAGCAGAATGGCGATGCTCAAGGGAGAAGGATGCTGTGGACATACCCAGCTACGATGCCACAGCCCCTGTGGTCCCAGGTCCCCGGCCCCTCATCCTCTCCCACCTCAAGGGCAGCCACCCTGGCCTGGCACTGGTCATACTGGGCTCCGCCGTGCTGAGACCCTGCCCTAAGCCAGGTTCTGGGTCTGCCGGGGAGCAGATCTGTGGCAGAAGTGGCTCTTTTCTCCTCTCTTTTTTCCTCTTTTTTTTTTTTTCCCCCCCTCTGCTCTTCCTGAGATCTTGATATCGCAGCGTGTGGTGGAATGTGGCTGTGAGAATTAAAATGGAAGCGGTTGCCATGTTAACAGCATTGATTTCATGAATAAAGCTCAGGGTTGCTTGTCAGGCTGGCAGGAACGCTTCCCCCTCGCTGCCAGCATCCCCTGGCCCCCCTGTCACCCCCTCGGTGACATTCGCTTCCCCGTTCCCACGTATTCCTGGGTTGCAGAAGGACAAACCAAGGCTCGGCATGGGGAAGCATCTCTGCTGGAGGAAGGTTGACCTGAGCTCCGGGTGCCAGGCGAGGGCTGGAAACCAAACCTGGGGGGGGGGGGGAGGTCCCAGGCTCCCTCCCCTGCTGCCCTCCGGGACAGGGATGATAGGAGGGGAGGCAGCTCTTGTGTTCCAACATTACCCAGGATGGGACCTAGTGCTCCCTCTTCCCAAGCAAACCACCCTCCAGGAGCTCCAGCCTGTGCCCACACGGAGCCCTGGGACCCCTCGCCTGCACCCACGAAGCCCCCGGGCCCCCCTCCCACGGGGAGCCGTGCAGATGCTTTTTTTGGTAAGGTGCTGGCATCCCCTGGATGTGCTGCAGCGGCGGGGAGCTTGTGCTCCCTGGATTCCAAGCCCTTAAATCAGGCTTTTTATAGGAATAAATAGATCCCAAAAAAAAAAAAAAAAAAAATAGGAAGGTGAAAGTGGGGTGCTGGCTCCTGGAGCACCCAGGGTTTGATCCCCAGGGAGAGTGACCAGCAGCGAGAGCGGCTTGATTGTACTAAATAAGTAATATAAAAGAATATAAAATACAGTAAATAACCCTCGGCCAGGCACGCAGCCCAGGACGGAGCCCCTTCCCCTCGCTGCCCCCTTCTTTAGGGGGACAGAAGCCCCCCTCCCTGCTTTTGGAGGGCGGGGGGAGGTTTGGGGCGCGTTGTGGGCAGGCAGGGAAGGATGAGCGTCAGGAAGGAGCCGTAACCTCCCCGTCTGTTCCCCTCCAGCCCTTGGCTCACGTTGGGCTCCCCGGCACGTGGCTGCCCTCCTTCGCCAGCTCCCGGCGGCTGGCAGATGAGCCGGGGGCGGACGGCACATGGAGAAGCCGCGGCACGCACGGTGCCAGCCAGGCTCCTGCCACGTAGGGGGAAGGGAGAGCCGGGTCCCACCAGCCCCTCAACCCCCTCTGCCACAGCGGTGAAACCATGGTAGGGGTCCGACCAACGCTCCGGGGATGCCGGAACCCCCGTTGTAGGGTGAAGTCGTGGCGCTGAGAACCCAAACGACGGCAGAAAAGTCTCGTCTTTGACGTCGAGGGGGTGGGGGGAGGTTGCGCCACGGCCGCCGCGGGACGGTGAGGTGCGGTGCTGCCGACGTGCCGGCGCTCAGCCCAGTGCCGAGGCGGGGGCCCAGCCCCGCTGATTCACCCCGTCTGCCCCAGCCGGGGGCTGGCACCGGCACTGGTGCAACTGGGAGCATGGGGTGCGTTGGGTATCTTCATTAATGCACCTTTAGTCCTGGATTAATTTGCTTTCCCACCGCGGCAGTGCCAGAGCTGCAGCCCGGCTTGGGGCTCCCACCCCTCCCTGCCCTTCAGGTCACCCAGGATTAAGACTTAGTAACTTCTAGATTGTTTTAAGCAATTATTTCTCCCCGCAGTGATGATTATGGTTTAAAAAAAAAACGCTGCCGCCCCATTTGGAAGATGAAAGCTCAGGGACCGAAGCAGCCAGCACCAGCCGTCACCAGAGAGCTGGGCTGCGAAGGGAAAATCCTGCCCATCGTGTGCCTGCACCCACGGGAGGCAGCTGGGACACAGGAGCCACCCAGGAATAAACCCAGGAGGGGCTGATCACCAGTCAGATCCCCAAGACCCGCTCACCGGAGCAAAGATGGTCACAGAGATACAGTGTCTGCAGGCACCAGCTCCCTCCCGGGTGGATTCTATCTGATGGAAACTGCCCGTTTCCCCTGCGCCGGTTCTGCAAAGCTCCCGGCCCCCGCGCGGGCAAGGTCACCCATGAAGGTCCCTCCTGTTTTATCCTGGTTTTGTGCTTTTGTTTGTTTGAACTTCCTAGATCATGGGCGATAAGCTGGGAAGAGGCGGCTGGCAAGACTCGAAGCTTCTCGGCTGCCCTCCCCCCTCCGGCGCCGGGAGGCTCCGGGTGCCAGTTGGGTTCATGGTGCAACTGGGGTTGGTGGTGCAACGGGGAACAGGGAGGGAAATCAGGCCCTGTAAGTTCGTTAGGGAAGAGGTTGCGATGCCAGCCCGTGCGTTGCTGCCTGCCCGTGGGAGTGGGTCACCGCGCTGGGGGAATGGCTGGGACCAAGGCAGGGATGGGGCTCGGGAAGGCGCTGGAAGGAGAGGAGGGGGCCGGGAGGAGCGTGAAGCTGCTGCAAGTGGGGTGGCCCAAAGACCAACCCCGAAATGACAAAAGGGGAAGCGATGCTTCTGCTGCCCGCAGCCCCACGTGTCCTGGGGGAGTGGGAAGTGCCCAGCCTCCCCCCGTGGGAACAGCCCCGCTGCCGGCATCCCAGCCCCCGTCGCTACGGCATCCCAAGGACCACGGCGGGGAACGTGTCGGCAGGAGGCACTGAGCAAACCCTCTGGGCCCACCCCAGCCCCGCTCCGTGCCCACAGACAGGGCAGAGCATCCCTATGGGGGGTGGGGGTGTTCCCCCCCCACCCTCCAGCACAGCACCCCAAAAGCGTTGTGGCCAGCATCGAATAACTGGGGAGCCCCTTGGCTCCATCGTGACGCTCCCATCCCCAGGAGGGATGGATGCTGCGGCAGGAGGGATGGCCAAGCACATCAAGGTCATTCCCACAGCATCTCTCCAGACCATTCCCACCCCCGGCACCATCAAAGCAACTGGCGGCGTTTCTGCCCAAGGTTTTATGATGCTCGGGGTGGGAGACGTGGTGGACATCCCCCCACCAAGGCTTTGGGGTTGCCTTGCCAGCTGGAAAATGGGGTTGGAAATCAGCCGGTGAAGGGCAGGAGCGGGAGGAACGGGTTGAGGGAGAGCAACCAGGATGGAGCTGGGGCCCGGGGTGCGGGAGGAAGGGAGGCTGGCCCTGGATGTGTGCTCAGCAATAGGAAATGCTTTATTAGCTGGGAGTGGTGGAGAGAAGCCAGGCAGGAAGAGGCAGTAATAAGAAACATTTTTTTGACTTCTCCCACATCCAGACCACAGAGCACTTGCCAAGCAGCTGCGTTCGGACAACGGGGGCCGCCGAGCCAAGCCCCCGGGGCTGGGACAACAACGGAGACCTTCCGCCACCGGGACGGGCAACGCGGCGGCCACGGGAGCCCCCACCGGGACGGGACGGGTGGCGGGAGGGGAGCAGATCCATGAAGCTCCTCCAAACCGGGGCGCACGGCACGGAGCAGAGCTGCCCTGGCTGAGCTGCGCACGCCGCTGCCGAGCTCAGGACCGCAGCCGGGAGAGCCTTGCCGGGGCCCGGCGGTGCCGTGAGCGCCTGCAGGACGCGGATGCTGTAGGTGAGTGGGGAAGCACCGCGTGTCCGTGGGGTCCAGGGCTGCACCGAGCTCAGCACCTCCCTCCTGATTTACCCCTGGGCAGCTGAAGTCAGGATTTGAGCCCATTTCCTTCATGTTCGGTGCAACACCGGGGTTGACGTCAGGATTAGCAATGGCTGGAACTGGGGCACTGGTGGAGTCGGGCACATAAATCTGGGTTTACACCGGTGCAGTGGTAGCAGGATGCACCCCCAGGTCCTTGCTAAAGAGCTGCAATAATACATGGCTGCTGCTGAAAGCCTGGCGCTGACACGGGAAACGGGGAGTTTGGGTGTATTTGGAAAAGCCATGGGGAAAAATTGAGGAAAAGTTGACAATTCCTCTAGCCGGGGGTTGGAGCAAGGGCAATGGGGCACCGAGGGCAGCGCCGCTGCAGAACGCAACGCCTCCACGCACCCCTTCTACAAAGCCAACCCCCGGGTCCCTGGAAGGAGGGGTGGGCGAGGAAGAGCCAAACAGCCGCTCAAGAGGCTCCGTTCGCAGAACAAAGCCCCTAAAGCGAAGCTGGTGCCGGCCACACTGTGGGAGCTGTGCCCCGTCACCGGCATCCAAACCCCACCACAGGGCAGGAGCACCCCCCTCATCCCCACGCTGCACGAGGAGCCACGCGTGATGCCAGCCCCGCGGAGAGATGAACACCAGCCGCTTTGCCACGCTCCGTGCGTGGCTCTGGTTTACGGTGCAGCAATGCCCAGCGGTGTAGGAGGCACCGGGGCGGCGCAGCCCACCCGTGGGGGTCCCCGAGTCGAACCGGAGGATGCCAGGGGGTGTGTGTGACCAAGCCGCATCTATGGGGAGCGGGGAGAAAAACCTCTCCTTGTTGCCTGAAACCAGGAGAATCCATGGCAAAGCTCTTGTTGACTCCAACGTGGTGCCCAACCTGCCCCTCAGACCTGCAGCCGGCCGGCGCCCGCCTGGCTCATCCTGCTTCCCACCGGCTCTCCGGCACAAGGGTCTCTGCGGTGCCTGGCTCCCTGCGAAAAGGCAACAGGGGGGAACTGAGTCACGAGCCGCATCCTGCAGCAAAACCCCCCTGGGAGCAGCAGAAACCGCAGGGCAGAGCAGAAGCGGGGGACTGCAGAGCTCCGCCGAGCCGCCCTGGTAAAAGCCAGGGCTCCTTTAGCCATCCTGCATGTCCCCAGGGACACCTCCTGCTCCATCTCCCCACCACCACCACCAGCCCCTTCACTTTTCTCTCCGCAGGGTTTCCCCATCCCTGAAAATTTCCCATCCCTGGGTTTGGGTCTTGCCCCAGACCCCCCACGGCTGCCCATGGTTCCCAGCCACCTCTGCCAGCGCCCGCGCCCCATCCAAGAGGTTCCAGTTGGGTTTTTTTCCTTCTCCTCCTGCTGCTGCAAATCCCAAAGGATGGAAGGATGTAACATGGCACCATGACTTGCCATCGCCCCCCAGCCAGGCTGGGAAAGATGCTCTGGACACCAGGAGGGCGCGTGGGCCGCAGCTCCAGCATGGAAAAGGAGGGAGAAAGGCTGGGATGGGGATGCGCAGGCTGGTTTGACCCGTTACAGAAGCACCTGGGATGCTTTTCCCATGGGATGCCAGGGATGGCTCTGGGTTGTTTGCTCAGTTCTGGGTGAGGTTTCAGGGCAAATATCCCGCAGCCGTCTAATGGCTCCGGATTTTACGGAAGTGGCCCCGAGGAGGGAAAGCATCACCTGGGAGTCTCAGCTTCCCTTTAAAAAGATGCGTTTTGCAGCTCTCGGGATTGCAAGGAGAAGCGCTGTGCCCGGGAGCATCCTGGAGGCTGGGAGAGCAGCAGCCCCCCTCCAAGGGGAATTAATTTTATAAAATCAAGCAGATCCCAAGCCAGCTGAGGGAGAAGTGCTGCTTCAGCTGGTCATTGCTCCTGGTGCGTGGGACCAGATCCCGCTCCTGCCCTCCAGCCCCAGGACCCAGTTGCCGTTTCCTCCCCACCAAGCGAGCTATTTTGGGGAGGAAAAGCCCGTTTTACGCACAGCTGGAGCCTGCCTGGGTCAGCCGCAGACATGCGTGCTCCTGAGGGCTGGGCTTGCGTGACTTCGCTTCCCCATCAAGGCCAAAATCTAAACAATCTTGATTCCTGTCCCGGCAGCCCTGGGCAGGGCTCCTTCAATTGCAGGAAACGGCGACTTTGGCGTGTTTATGTCGGGAATCACGAAGAATGAACCGAGGAGGGGCTGGGGAGCCCCGGTCGCCGCCAGCCAAGCTCTCAGCCATGTGAAAGGGGCAGCGATGCCGTGGGGTGGGGGGCAGCGCCGGTTCCGCCGTGTTTGGCTTGGCAGAAATGTCTCTTTCACCCGGAAAAAAATAGAAGAGAGAGAGAGAAAAAAAATAGCCAAACATCCCCCAAAGGCACAGCGGAGGAATTTTTGGCTTCCCGCAGCACCTCTGCTTGTGTCATGGATAAACTCCGTACAAAAGCCCCCCTGGGAGCCAGCGCCGCTTTTTACCCGTCGGCTGTGGTGCTGGTGGGGGGATGCAGAGCAGCGTGGGGGCTCTGAGCTCCATCCTCCACCTGGAGTCTTGCCAAACCTGGGAACGTGGCATCACCGCACTCGCCGTGGTGGCCGAGCCCGTGGGGTCTGCCGGCGGCTGCGTGATGGGAATGGTGGGAAGCGCCGGAATAGGGATTGCTGGGATAAAGGCTGTTGGGGCAGCACGGACATGGCGAGGTCCCCATCCTGGAGGGCTCCTGAGCACCGAGGGGCCGGGTGCGGTGTCCCACACCACCGTGGGGAGATCCCCCAAGCTCGGGAGGTGCTAGGGATCTGCTCTCAGGAAGGGCTGTACCCAGGACGTCCGGAGCCAAACTCCGCGTGCAAGCAGCACATCCCACCTCCCACCGCCCTGCCTGTCCTCCATCGCTCACCGGTCCCCCCCAATTTCCTTCCCAAAGCCCCCATGGCCACCCCCAGCCTGGCGATGGGGGGTGCGGGGGGCTGCCTCTCACCCCCTCTTGCTCTCCGCAGGAAGATGCTGTGCGGAGCCTGTGGCCGGGTGGTGCTGGCGCTGATGACACTCTCCCTTGGCTTCGCCGCCGGTGAGTACCAAAGCGATGCGGTGAAGGCAGCCAGTACTCTGTCACCCACCCGGGGTGGTTAAAATAAACCCTGGGCTCTTTGGGAACGTCATGGCTTTGCTCAAAATAAACCACGGCGGAGGGCGGCTCGTTCAAGCTCGCCCGGAGCGAGCGCCGAGGGATGCGGGGCTCCTCGGGGACCCGCGTTGTCCCCAGCAAGGGGCTTCTCCCCCTTGGGATGGTGACGTGCCTCCCAGAGAGGATCTGGGCTTAATTAATTACGGTTCCTCAAGTGCTTTGACATCACCAGAGGGGAGATGAGGGAAAGGCTCGCACGCACGTGCTTTACAACGTGGGTTTTCCCAGGGGTGATGGTGGGGAGCAGGGACGAGCTCCTCGTCACCCCTGGGGTGACATGGGGACAGAGCCTGGCTGGGTGCTTGTGCCGGGAGGACCGAAGCAGCGTGGCTGTGCTGGGGGTGGGGGGCAGCACAGCTTGTCAGGGGGACAAGTCCCCACCGGGTCTCCATCCTGCCCATGGGGCCACCAACCACTGGGGGGGTCACTGACCCAGCCCCATCACCCCGTCACCACCCCACGGCCCTGGCACGGGGCAGCTTTTGGGGCAGGGGGGTGACAGGTACAGGACAGGGGGGTGGCCACAGCCATCCGTTCCCCGGCTGCCGTCTGGCTGGCTGCCCTCGCGCTGAACTTGCTGATTCCAGGAGGGATATTTTCTGCGCGAAAGGGCAGAGCTAAATCGGGAGGTTGGGAGCGGGGCTGCCCTCCGTGCCGCTCCGGCGCTGCGGCGGGGGGGAAAGTTGGGAAAAGCTCCAGGAAAGACCCCCGGGTTCAGCACCCAGCGCCCAAAACACAGTGTCCCCGCAGCACCCACTGGGGGGGCACTGGGTGAGTTGGTGGCTTTTGGTCCCATCCTGGCTCCCGGGACCTTCTCCCATGTCCCCTGGGACCCCGTGGGCGTGATGTGACACTGTGCTGTGAACCAGAGCATCCCAGTTCATCCCAGTTGGGGGGGGTTGAATGCATGGCCTCTCTGCTGCCTCCCTGGGGGTGTGGGGACAGGTGACCCCCAACTTTGGAGCTGGTGCTTGGGTGCCAGCCAGGAGCAAGCAATTTTCCAGCTCTCAGGATGGGCTTCCCTGTGCTGAGCACCCACAGCCACCTTCCCCAGCCTGGACCATGGTGGTCCCGGGTTGCCCACTCTTGAAATTTGGTTCGAGAGTCTTCAGGACAGATGTCACTGTCCCCCAAAGCCCCTAAGCCACCCTGGGATGGGCAGCAGGGTGGTCCCACGGCACAACGCGCCCTCTCCTCGTGCCTGCAGACGAGCTGCTGTGCGCCTGCGACGTGCCCCACTGCAGCCTGCCCACCTGCACGGGCAAGGTGTGCTTCGTCAGCAAGAGGAAGGAGGAGGGGACCATCACCCAGCACCGGGGCTGCTTCTCCCAGAACATTCTGGAGAACTGCCACACGCTCGTGACGGAGCAGTACGGCATGAAGTGCTGCGACTCCAGCATGTGCAATGCTGACCTGGAGATTTTCCTGCAAGGTACAGGGGTATGGTCCCCTTCGAGGAGCCGGGGGGAGAGGGGCAGAGCTGCCCATGTGGCTGGTTGGGTCTCCAGATCCTCCTCATCCTCACTCAGCACCTGGAGGGTCGCCCTCTCCCAGGTGGGACAGGGCCAGTGAGATGCCCTCAGGTGTCCCTTCTTGAGCTGCCACCCACAGGGTTGACCGCAGCACAGAGCCACCCAACCCAGGTCCAAGCCCAGCACCAAGACCTCCACCCACACACACACAAGCCCAAGCACCAAGACCTCCACTCACCCAGGTCCAAGCCCAGCACCAAGACCTCCACCCACACACACACAAGCCCAAGCACCAAGACCTCCACCCAACCCAGGTCCAAGCCCAGCACCAAGACCTCCACCCACCCATACACAAGCCCAAGCACCAAGACCTCCACTCACCCAGGTCCAAGCCCAGCACCAAGACCTCCACCCACCCACACTCAAGCCCAAGCACCAAGACCTCCACCCACCCACACTCAAGCCCAAGCACCAAGACCTCCACTCACCCAGGTCCAAGCCCAGCACCAAGACCTCCACCCACCCACACTCAAGCCCAAGCACCAAGACCTCCACCCACGTCCAAGCCCAGCACCAAGACCTCCACTCACCCACGTCCAAACCCAAGCACCAAGACCTCCACCCACCCACACTCAAGCCCAAGCACCAAGACCTCCACCCAACCCAGGTCCAAGCCCAAGCACCAAGACCTCCACCCACCCAAGTCCAAACCCAAGCACCAAGACCTCCACCCACCCACACTCAAGCCCAAGCACCAAGACCTCCACCCACCCACACCCAAGCCCAAGTACCAAGACCTCCATCCAACCCAGGTCCAAGCCCAGCACCAACACCTCCACCCACGTCCAAGCCCAGCACCAAGACCTCCACCCACCCACGTCCAAGCCCAAGCACCAAGACCTCCACTCACCCAGGTCCAAGCCCAGCACCAAGACCTCCACCCATGTCCAAGCCCAGCACCAAGACCTCCACCCACCCAGGTCCAAGCCCAGCACCAAGACCTCCACCCACCCAGGTCCAAGCCCAGCACCAAGACCTCCACCCACGTCCAAGCCCAGCACCAAAACCTCCACCCACCCACTTCCAAGCCCAGCACCAAGACCTCCACCCAACCCAGGTCCAAGTCCAAGCACCACGACCTCCACTCACCCACCCATGTCCACCTTCATGATCCCACCCATCATTTCACCCACCTAGGAGAAGAGACCCTGGGACAGACGCCTTCCCTGCCCAATGTCCTCCTGATGATCTTCGTCCCACTGCTTGCCCTCCTCGTCCTCGCAGCACTCACAGCACTCTTCTGCTGGAAGGTGGCCCAGCACCGCCACAAGAAGAGTGACTTGGGAGACACGGACCTCATGCTGAAGGCATCCATGGTGGGAGACAGCACTTTAGAGGTGGGTGAGCTTCAGGGGGGACCCCGAGTGCCCCCGAGGTGTGGGAGAGAGGGATATACCCGAGGTGGGGGTTGGTGGCTGGGCTGACCCCGCTGCCACCCCGGCTGCGCAGGACCTGCTGAATGATGACTGCACCACGGGCAGCGGCTCGGGGCTGCCCTTCCTCGTCCAGCGAACGGTGGCTCGGCAGATCACCCTCGTGGAGTGCGTGGGTAAGGACAGTGGCCACATATGGGGGGAGGCTGCCCCGGCCACCCCAGACGATGCTTGGGCAGGTGCCGGACTCCTTTGCCCCTGCAGCCAGAGATGGCACCAGATGCCAGACCCAGGAGGGGGCATTGGATGGGGCCATCTCAACCAAAACCCCGTAGAGACCCCAAGTTGTCCCCCTGTCCTGCTGATAAGGGAGGGGGAGAGCGGCTGGGTGGGTGGGTGGCAGTTGGCCAAGGTCAACGGACCCTGTGGGGCTCCATTGCTCTTCCACAGCGGGAACCATGCTCATCACGTTGGGGGCGGGGAGGGCACCAGGGGCTGGAGGGGCCGCGTGATGTGGTGCCATGGCCGTGGCAGGCAAAGGACGCTATGGCGAGGTGTGGCGAGGCGTGTGGCATGGGGAGAGCGTGGCCGTGAAGATCTTCTCCTCCCGGGATGAGCAGTCGTGGTTCCGTGAGACAGAGATCTACAACACCGTCCTCCTCCGGCACGACAACATCCTGGGTGAGTGGGGGACCAGGGGGTCCGGAGGGTGGCTGTGCAGTGGCTCCGTGGTCCTAACCTTCTCTCCATCCAGGCTTCATCGCCTCCGACATGACATCAAGGAACTCCAGCACCCAGCTCTGGCTCATCACCCACTACCACGAGAACGGCTCGCTCTACGACTACCTGCAGAGGACGGCCCTGGACGTGGAGACCTGCCTGGGCTTGGCCTCCTCCATCATCTGCGGCCTCGTCCACCTCCACGTGGAGATCTTCGGCACCCAGGGCAAGCCCGCCATTGCCCACCGTGACCTGAAGAGCAGGAACATCTTGGTGAAAAGCAACCGGCAGTGCTGCATCGCAGACCTGGGTGAGATGGGAGGGCGGGATGCAGCACCCAGGGATGTGGTACCCCGGGGAAGTGGTACCCCAGGGATGTGGTACCCTGGGATGTGGTACCCGGGGATGTCTGGGATGTGGTACCCCAGGGATGTGGTAACCCAGGGATGTGGTACCCTGAGATGTGGTACCCAGGGAAGTCTGGGATGTGGTGCCCCAGGGATGTGGTGCCGTGGGGATGTGGCACCCTGGGATATGGTACCCTGGGGGTGTGTCACCCTGGGATGTGGCACCCTGGGATATGGTACCCTGGGGGTGTGGCACCCTGAGATGTGGTATCCCAGGGATGTGATACCCTGGGATGTGGTGCCCCAGGGATGTGGCACCCTGGGGATGTGGTGCCCAAGGGATATGGTGCCCAAAGGATGTGGCACCCTGGGATGTGGTGCCCAGGGGTTGTGGTACCCCAGGGATGTGGTACTCCGGGGATATGGCACCCTGGGGATGCGGCACCCTGGGATGTGGTATCCCAGGGATGTGATACTCTGGGATGTGATACCCTGGTATATGTTGCCCCAGGGATGTGGTGCCCCGGGGATGTGGTACCCCAGGGATGTGGTACCCATAGATAAATGGTACCCAGGGATGCAGCACACTGGGGATGTGACACCCTAGGCATGTGGTGCCTCAGGGATGTGATACCCTGGGGTTCTGGCACCCCAGGGATACAGTGCCCCAGAGATATGGAGCCCCAGAGATGTGGTACCCCAGGGATGTAGTACCCCAGCATCCTAAGGAGACAGCACAACCATGGTGCTGACCGTGGCCAGCATCCTGGCGTTTTACAGTTGGACTTGATGATCTTAATGGTCTTTTCCATCTTCAATAACTCTACGTTTCTACCCCTCGAGGACTGGCCGTCATGCACTCCCAGGGCAGCGACTACCTGGACATTGGCAACAATCCCCGGGTGGGCACCAAGCGCTACATGGCCCCGGAGGTGCTCAGCGAGCAAATCCGCACCGACTGCTTTGAGTCCTACAAGAAGACGGACATCTGGGCGTACGGGCTGGTGCTCTGGGAGATCACCCGGCGGACGGTGGTGAACGGTGAGCAGCTCCCGGGCCGGCTGCCCCGCTCTGCACCCGCTCCCTCCTTCCCTCCTTTTTTGTCCCTTTTTTTATTTATTTTTTTTTCTTTCTTTCCCTTCGCCCAGAAGATTAGCTGTAAATTATAAACACTGTAATCTAGTGTCAGCACCCGGCTCCCTGATTAAAGGGCCCATTAGACTCAATCAGCGCTTTGTTTGTTCAGTGCTGATTAGAAAACAAGCAGCTTCGAGCGCTGCCTGGAAGCTGGCCATGGCCGGGACCTCCGGCCAGCGGGGCTTGGCTGGGGAATGATGGGATTCGGGATGGGGACAAGGTCCCCCACGCTGTGGAAGAGCCTCCTCAAGGCTGCCGTGGCCAGCGCTGCTCACCACCGCCGGCAAAGTCCATTAGAAGCATTAATTAAATGGTGGGCACTGGCGGGTGAGGCAGGAGGTCCCCCCCCAGGCTCAGGCTGGCCCCCATAATCTCATTTACTGCCCCAGGGCTCCTTCAGATTAAACATTTACTCCGAATTACCAAAGCCATGGGTGGGGGATGACCTCCAACCAGCTGGTTTTAACCCTTCCAGGCATCCCCCCCCCCCTCCAGGCTGGGCTGTATGGCCCTGGCACAGCCCCAGGGCAGGGGGGGCGTGGGGTGCAGTGGACCCCCAGGGAGGTGATGGGTGCTTGGGGTGGCCCAGAGGGGTTAAATCCGGTGGGGACACGGCCATATGGAGGCACTAAGCAGAGATTAGCTGGGCCAGCTGGTGGGCTGGCCACCAGGCTGGCTGCCAGGTGGAGGCACGGAGCAGAGCTGTGGCATCGGTGCCGGGAGCTGGATGCCGGTGCTAGAGCCGGTGCTGGGGCTGTTATTCATGGGAATTCTGGTGCTGGCCTATTGCCAGTGATGGAGCTGGTGCTGGAGCCACCAGCGGTGCTGGTGCTGATGCTGGAGCCACCAGCAGCGCTGGAGCCACGAGCGGTGCTGGAACCGGTGCCGGAGCCACAAGCGGTGCTGGAACCAGTGCTCGAGCCACCAGCAGTGCTGGAACCAGTGCTCGAGCCATGAGCAGTGCTGGAACTGGTACTGGAGCCACCAGCAGTGCTGGAGCTGGTGCTGGAGCCACCAGCAGTGCTGGAGCTGGTGCTGGAGCCACCAGTGGTGCTGGAACCAGTGTTGGAGCCACCCCAGTGAGGTCCCACGGTGCAGCTGGCGCTAGAGCCATGCACCCCATGGGTAGCATCACCGCCGGCACGGTGGGGCAAATCACACCTGGAGCCCCACGTGCCCCCCAGGGGGGGCAACCCTTGATGTGGAGGGGGGAGGGGGGTGAGCCCTGCGCCCCCTCCCCACTGCCTTCACACCACCCCGCTCCCACAGGCATTGTGGAGGAGTACCGGCCACCCTTCTTCGACGCTGTCCCCAGCGACCCCAGCTTCGAGGACATGAAGAAGGTGGTGTGCATCGACCAGCAGACCCCCGTGGTCCCAAATCGCCTCTTCTCCGATTCGGTGAGTCCCCGGGGGGGGGGCTGCCCCGCTCCCATCCCCAGCCAGATCTTTGCTTTCCACGAAATCCATCCATTTTCCTTTTCCTTTTTTTTTTTTTTTTTTTGTTTGGTGCCTCCCCCAGGTTCTGTCAGCGCTGGCGAAGATCATGAAGGAGTGCTGGTACCAGAGCCCCTCGGCCCGCCTCACCGCTCTGCGGATTAAAAAAACGCTGAAGAAGCTGAATAATTCCCTGGAAAAGCCAAAACCAGAGCAGTGAGCGCCGGGCACGTGCCGGAGGCTGCGCCGGAGAATCAGCGAAGCCAACACTAGGATGGCTGCCGGACACAGAGGGGGTTTTGCTCACAGCCTCTTGCCTTTCCCACCCCTCCTTGGAGCCTTTTTAATTTGCAAGGAGGAGGAAAAAATAGGAAAAAAGAAAAAAAAAAAAAAAAGCCAGGGAGGAATCTTCCAGCCTGGTTATAAAAATCCCCCCCGGATCCATCATCGGACGCCTGGCAGGGATGCCAACGGGGGTGGTAGCCCACCCCAAGCCCCCCGGTTGGATGCCACAAGCGCCGGAGCCTCTGCCGCGGTCCCCGTGGCCAGCTGGGCACCCACCCCATCGCTGGCACCCATCGGAGCAGGCAGGCAGTGGGTGCTGCCCAAACCTGCCCGCCCGGCGCGTTGGCAGCGGCGATGCCGTGGGCTCGGCGGAGGCAGCAGGAATTCCCCGGCAGGCCTGCAGTGCCCGGCGTGCCTCTCCCAGAAGGAGGGCTGGATTATACTGGGAAAGGACCGTCCAGGGACAGCATCCCCCAAAACTGGGCCAAATCCACGTCCCGGCGCATCTCGTGGCTCCCCAGGACGAGGAGCCGCCGGCACGGAGCAGCACCCAAGCATCCCCCATGGCACAGGGACCCACCAAGCCGGGTGCTGCCGCAGCCATGGGGAGGGGGGCAATCCTTCCCTGGGGGACAGCCAGCAGCCCCCCTTTCCAAGCCCTTTGGAAAGATTTTGCCAAAATACCAACATTTAGGTGTTTTCCAGGGGGTTTTGGTACACCCCATGGCCGGCTCCCACCCATCCCAAAAAACCCACCATTCGGGGCGGTTGGGACAGGACCGAGATGTTCAGCAGAACCCGCTTTGCTCCGTAATTATTTAATTCTTAAGATTTAATATATTGAATAAAGCCTAAAGCTATTTGATCGCTTAACAGCTGCCAAACCTCCCCCAAGCGGGCGACGTGGCAGGATGGGACCCCCATGACTTCTGCATGGCTTAATTTATTGCTTCGCCACCGCGTAGCTGCTCCGTGTATCGCTGGATCCCACAATAAACCTCGCTCCAGCCTCGTGCCCACCCTTTCCCTGCACCCCCCAAGGATGAAAAATGGGGGGGGGGGGGGGGGTTGGGGCTTGGGGGCCCCTGGCCATCCTTGGTCCCCGCACATCCCTGCGGCCACTCTGGGCTTGGCATGTCCTGCCCTTGCGTCCTGCTCCCAGTTAGGGATTGGGGGAAACTGGGCTGGCACTGGGGTGAGGGGTTTGTAGGGGTGAGGAGGTCTCAGGGTGCTCAGCCCTGGGGGGGGGGGGGGGGGGGGGGGTGCCCTGCCTGGGGGCTGGGAGCTTGGGTGCTCAAGCCAGGAGCTGGAGTGCCCTGCCTGGGGGCTGGGGGCTCAACCCAGGGTCTTGGGTGCCCTGTCAAGGGTGCTCAGCTCAGGGTATGGGGTGCCCGGGCTGGGGTCTTGGGTGCTCAGCCCAGGGGCTGGGGTCTTCAACCCAGGGTCTGGGGTCTTGGGTGCTCAGCTCAGGGTCTGGGGTGCTCAGCCCCTACCACGCCCCAGCTCTCCAGGCCAGTGGCTCGCAGCACCCTGCTTGCACCAGCAGCACAAACGCTGCACATTACACGCTCCCACCATGCCAAGGACATGCTTTGCACACATCCTGCACACAACACGCAGCGGGACAGCATGCTGCACACACATGCTGCATGTCGCCCCATGCATGCATGCTGCACACACCCTCCCAGTGGTGCACAGCCCTGCACACCCACACACCCCTGCATGCATGCTTGCATGCACAAATCACGCATGCTCACATGTGCATGCACAAATTATGCATGCTTGCACAAACCATGCATGCACACACAAATCATACATGCATATGGAAATCACACATGCATGCTTGCACACCCAAATCATGTGTGCACACACAAATCACACATGCACAAACCATGCATGCACACAGCACGCACACATAAATCATGCATGCACACACAAATCACACATGCACACACAAAGGCATGCATGTGGAAGTCATACACACATGCATACTTGCACACACAAATCACACATGCACACAGCATGCACACACAAATCACACATGCACACAGCATGCATGCTTGCACAAACCACGCATGCACACTTGTGCAGACAAACCTTGCCTGCACACACAAACCGCGCATGCATGCACACACAAATCACGTGTGCACACAGCATGTATGCATGCTCGCACACCCCAATCACACACACAAACCACGCATGCACACAGCACACATGCATGCTTGCACACACAAATCATGCATGCACGTCTGCACACACAAACCGTGCATGCACACAGCACGCATGCATACTTGCACACACAAACCTTGCCTGCACACACAAACCGCGCATGCATGCTTGCACAAACCACGTGTGCACACAGCACGCATGCATGCTTGCACACCCCACACACACAAACCATACACGCACACAGCACGCATGCACGCCTGCACACACAAACCTTGCCTGCACATTTGCACACACAAACTGTGCATGCACACAGCACGCATGCATGCTTGCACACATAAATCACACATGCATGTTTGCACACATAAACCTTACCTGCACACACAAACCTTGCCTACACACTTGCACACACAAACCACGTGTGCACACAGCATGCATGCATGCTCGCACACCCTAATCACACACAGCATGCATGCATGCACACAGCACACATGCATGCTTGCACACACAAATCATGCATGCACGTTTGCACACATAAACCTTGCCTGCACACACAAACCACGCATGCATGCACACACAAACCGCGCATGCATACAGCATGCATACATGCTTGCACACACAAATCATGCATGCACAAATCATGCATGCACAAACCACACGTGCACACAGCACGCACGCATGCACACACAAATCATGCATGCACACACAAATCATGCATGCACACACAAACCTTGCCTGCACACTTGCACACACAAACTGCGCATGCACACAGCACGCATGCATGCTTGCACACACAAATCATGCATACACACAGAAACCACGCGTGCACACAGCACGCATGCATGCACACACAAATCATGCATGCACACACAAATCATGCATGCACACACAAACCTTGCCTTCATACTTGCACACACAAACTGCGCATGCACACAGCACGCATGCATGCTTGCACACACAAACCATGCTTGCACACACAAACCACGCATGCACACACAAACCACGCATGCACACACAAATCACGCTTGCACACACAAATCACGCTTGCACACGCACGCTGCCCCCCCCGCCCCTAACACGCCAGTTCCGTGTCAGCCGGCCGGCGCCTGGCGGACCCTCCCCTTTAAGACGCGGGCGCGGGCCGTCCCCTTTAAGGCTGGCCCCGCCCCCAGCCGCGCGCCGGCGCTCGCCCCTCCCGCAGGCGCTGCCGGCCGCTCGGCACCGAGGCCGCGGCGCTCGCCATGGCCGCCCCGCCGCCGCCCCCCCGCGCCCGCCGCCCGCCGCCGCCGCCCGCCGCCGCCGCCGTTCCCCTGCTCGCCCTGCTCCTGACCGGCGTGCTCGGCGAGGCCCGCGGTGAGTGGCGGCCCCCGGGCCCGGCCCGAACCGGGCACAACATGGCGGCGCGCCGCCCCGCCCCCGCCCGGCGTCGTGAGGCGAACTGGGGGGTGCTGAGGGGAACCGGGGCGGGGGGGGGGGGGGAATCGTGAGGGGAAACGGGGATCTGTGAGGAGAACCGAGGGGCGAGGCGGGGCGGGGGGGCTGTGGGAAGCGGGGGGGGGGCACCGGGGGCGAGGCCGGGCCTGGGGGTGAGGCCGGGCCGGGGGGGGCTGTGGGGCAGCTGAGGGGGCGGGGGGGGAGGTTTTAGTGGGGGGCGGGGGGGGGGGGGGGGGGGGGAGGGGGAGGAAGGGGATGAGGGGGGATTGGGGTCCTGGAGGTGCCCCTGAGGCTGTGGGGAGGGCCCTGAGGCGGGGGGAGGGGGGGCTGCCGGCGGGGGGAGGGGGGATGGGGCAGAGGCGGGTGTTTCAGGGTGGGGAGAAGGACCGGGGGTCCCATAGCGGGGGGGGGGGGGGGGGGGTGTCTCAGGAGCCATTAAGGACGTCAGCAAAGAGCTGAGTCCCCGCTGTGTTGGTAGGGGTCGATCCTGGGGGGGGAGGGGTGGCTCGCAGGGGGGGCGTTTTGCCGGGGTTTGTGTTGTGGAGGGGACCCTTGAGGTTTGTGGGGGGTTTTTGGGGGAGGGGGCATGCTTTCCGCAGTGTGTCTGGGGGGGTTGCAGCCATTGGGGTGCGGGGGAGTCGTGCGGTGCCGGGGGATGCTCCAGGCTTTGGCTGGGAAGAAAACTGGGAACCTTCCAGCCCGTCTTCAGGAAATCACCAAAAAAAAACCCTACAATTGATGGGTTTTTTTTCCCCATGGTGAGGAAGAACGGGGGGGGCGGGTTCTGTGTGTTGGGGGGCTGGGGGTGTGGGTCCGCGGCGGTGGGTTTGGGGGGGCAGGAGCTGGGTGTGTGGCTCAGCCCCGGGGTGGGAAGTGCCACCACGTTGTGGCTGAGCCTCCCTCAAACCTCTGGAGTTTGTGGCTTTTTCCCATCCCTCTGTTAACCCAGCTCAGGGGGGGGCTTGGGCAGCCCCCCCCCCCCCCCCCCCCCCCAGCGATCAGCTTGTGCTTCATCTACGCCCTCTTGGAATCTGCGGGTAATTTTTTTGGAATAGAAACCTTTCTAAAAAGCCTGTGCTTCTGGATTGTGGCAACTGTAAATATTTGTTTGGAGGGAGGGAAAACTCATTGTTCGGTTGTTTGTTCCGTGGCGATGCTTTTGCTTTACCTGGCGGGGTGCAACCGCTGCTGCTTCTGGGTGAGGGGTACCGGCTCCGTGATTTTGAAGACTTTGACCCTTTTCCCCGGAGGTGGACGAGCCCAAATCATCTCTGAGCATCAGCTGGCAGGGACAGAGGACAAACTGGTGGCGGTGGCCTCTCCGGTGTGTGAGGCTTCACCAACACAGTCCGTCTCTCTGTGGCTATCGGGGGCAATTGCTGCTTGTGTAACGCAGGTACCTGTTCCAACAGGAACCACACTGAAATATTTTCTCTCCTCCCCAATCCTCTCACCGTCCGTGTTATTACCTTCCGACAGTCGGTTGGTAATACATAACTTCGCGCGTGCAGATCCGGACTTGTTAGCTGCAGAAAATGGCTTTAAACCCCACTAGGGCAGTAGGTTAGGGGTGTATTTATGAGTCCTGTTGAATCTGGCAATAGAAATGTGCTTTAGGGGAGAGTGGCTCTGCTTTGTTTTAAACCTAAAGTAAAATGCAGCTTTTGGAAGATGTTTCAGCTTTTCTGTGATAAATGGCAAAGCAGGACCAAATGAGACTCGTCGCACGTCTGCTCTCAGACTTTCGCTTCACATTTTATATGCAGCTGGTGTTGATTAAAAAAAAAAAATAACAATAAATAAACAGGAAATGGCCAATTGACTGTGCGTATCTCCTGGAAACTCAGCCGACTCTTAGTGCCTTTGATATTGGGCTCTATATGGCTGGCTATTGTTTCCGCTCAGTACGCGCCGTACGGTTTTGTTCGTGCTGTCCGGTAAAAGGTGTGAGCTCAGCCTGGCTTCAGGGACACGAGGGAGCTGCGCTTGTGGAGCTGGGTGCAGGGTGGCAGGGATTCGAACCCTGCAAATTGGTTGCTGCTTAGAGCAGCCATGATGCACGCTTCGGTTTGCCTCCTCATCCAGCGAGGGCTGCCCTTAACTATTGTGCTTTATACAAGAGATCTTAATAGCTGCTTATTTCAGGGTAGGTTGGAAAAACATCCTCATTTCTGCAGTGCTTGGGAGCTGGGAACCTCTGTGTGCATGGGTAAACAGAGTAGAAAACACCCCCCCACACGCTCCTTCCTTTAAAAAAAAAATAAATAAAAGGTGCCTCTGCAGCAATGGTTATGGGGTGGTTATAGGTAGGCTGTGTTTGCGTGCTTGAAATAAAGGAAAAGAATACCGTGGGGAGCAATCTTGCGCCAGCAGATTTTATTATTAACACCTGCTTAAAATATTTACCCGGTTAAATCAGGCAAAACTCCGCGTGGTCCATAAGTTTAGATCTTACAACTTTCCAAGAAAGACTTCTCTAACTGGAAATTAAAAACGGTGTCCAACAAGCATTCTTGAACTCCTCCAGCTCCTTGGCCAGACAGCTCGGATTTTTTTTTCCCTGGGTACAGCCGTCCGCTGCCAGTAGTGGATGCTCCGGAAATCGCTATTGCGAAAGGAGTGAAGTAAAACGTCAATTCTCTTAACAGCAAGCAAAGTTCACTGGGTGTTGACCAGTGGAAATATGTTCTCCACCGCACAGCCAGCGCGGTTATCTGAGCAGACCAAGAAGGAATTGCTCGTCTTGAGGGAGAAAGCTGTGGTGGTATTGCAGGGGTGAAACGCTGGCTGGTGCTGAGCTGGTAGAATCAGACCGTTGTGTGTGAGCGTTCATATGGGGTGGGAGCGCTCTTTTGTCCTCATTATTTAAGCCACTGGCATGCCAGCCTTTCTTTTCTTTGATTGTGGACCCGTATTTCCTTTTTTTTTTCAGCAGAAAAGCAGGCTTCCCGGCACACCAAAGCCTTGCTTTTTTAACGCTTACTGCTTTCTGTGGGCTTCTTGGAAGTAACCTGCGGACCGTTGGGTGTCAGAATATAGACTGCACATTAAACAACTTGTTATTTCAACTCTGAAAAAGCGTGTGCCAATTGCCTGAGAATACACAGCATCGGTTTTAAGTCCTGAAAACCATCAGTAATGATGACCTGTGCATCTGCCTTGCCATGTGGGCTGGTTTGCAAGACTTTCTTCCCCGGGACTGGTGTGGTATGGGTGGCTCCTAAACTGGTTTCCTAACAAGTTAAAACACAAAATAGGTGCCAGACCAGAGCCTGGAGAGGGAGTTTGGAGCCGTAGGTTTGTTTTCCGAGTTGAAGAGCAACAGAAATGTCAAAGCTTCTTCTAATTAACCTATTAATGATGAGAGTCCTGTCAATACGCTTATTTAAAATTCATTAAGAAGCTCTCCTTTTGTGTGAGTTGAGTGGATGCAGGGAAAGCTCTTCACTTTAAAGGTGAGGGCATGTTCTTCCTGCCTTTTTTTTTTTTCTTTTTCCATTTAGTATATGTTTTCTAGGCAGCCATGATGTGTTCATGTCAGGTTCAACCTGTGCCAGGGAACTGCAGCCAGCTTGAAAAAGTTGAGACTCTCGTTTCCAACTTTAAATATCCTAGTATAATTTTTAGTTTCTGGATGACATGCGTGAAAGTGGTTTTTTTCATAGTACTTTGCAGCTAATTTTAACTCTGTTTCTTTTAGCAGCAGTGGGTCAGTAGATTTCATAAGCGCCAGCAAGGAGCAAAAGAGATGTTGAGATCTGAAAGTAGGAGGAGAAGTTGATGGGGCAGCGAGATGTAGGAAAGATATTCGAGGTGGTGGTGCTGTATCTACAGAAGGACAAATCTGTGCTAATTTCTTCAGCTCCTTTGTAAGGAAACGGGGGCAGTGTGAGCATCCAGAGCTGGCCTCGCACTCGATGGTGGAGGTGGTGGGTGTAGATGAGCTGACTCTGGGGCTCGGAGCGATACCAGTGTGCCGTACAAGGAGGGCATATCCTAGATGGGGATGGGGAAATCCCAGTTATTGACACCAGACAGCAGAAAAATTGTAGTGAATATAATGGGAGGTAAGTCTTCATCAGATGGCTTTGAGTGTCCTCCTTCCTGCCTTTTGAAAACTAAGCCCTGGTGGTTCTCTTGAAGCAGTGTTCTTGGGGTGGTATGCTTGCACGAGGAGCACAAAGGGACTCTTGGAACGGACCTCTGCTCCCTTGCCGCGGGGGAACGGATTTTATTCCTAACCTGCTCTTGGGCAGAGCACTCTGTGATAAAGGTTATTCTTTATTTCGGCACAGCGTATAGTGAAACACTGGAAGGTATTTCTTTCTTCCAAGCATGTTTACACACGTCCCTCTTCGTTATAGCATCTAAAGAAACAGCAGAGGTACAAACCCAATTGTTTTCCATTTCTCTTGCTAACATCATGCTGCTGCAGCATTAAAACATCGCTACTAGATTGGGTCTCATTAAGTTAGGTGCTGTACAGAGACATAATAAATTGCAGCTCCTGTTCCAGAGCCTTATAAAAGCTCAGAAGTCAGGGGAATCATTGTTCTTCCAGCCTCAATTCAAACTGTTGAAAAAGAACAGCAGCTTACAATCTCTGCAAAAATCTGTTTATCTGGTAAATACGTGGGTGGGTATTGGCAATTTTACCAATGATCATCTTCAGGTTGATTATCTTAATACATCTTGATCAGGTAGCGTTTAGTCCTGAGAAAATGTCATCTTGCATAGCACAGCTTCAGGAGATTTTTGGAAAATGTATTCCAAAAGGTGGTTGACACCATTACATTAGATTTTTGCTGTGAAACTTTCCCCTGTCTAGCTGCAGAGACATCTTGACACATGCAATCCTGTGTGAGAATAAATATGTGCAGAATGAGCTCAGAGTTGCTGGGGGGAAAAAAAAAAAAAAGGAAATGTTCTTTGACTGTCAGAGCTTAATATTTTAGTCTCCCTGGAGCCTAGAGCTCTAATCCATGGCCCCCCACCTGTTTGTTTGGATTTACTTTGTAAATATATGTTGCTTCAGTTTGCAAGAGGGCCTTCTCTGGTTTTCCTCTCCGCTGTAGTTAATGCAAAGGGATACTAATACCTCCGTGCCCCGGGTTCCTGCTGGGAGCAATCCCGCTGCCACCTGTAAGCCGTGAACCTCGCTGGGGACCTCACGGGGAGCAGAAGCGACTCCTGGGCTCGGGGTGGTCACCTGAAGGAGTACCTGGCCCGGCAGCCAAGCCCTGGCTTGCGTTAGTCGAGCCTCAAGGAGAGTTTGTCTTTTGGCAGCGCCGCCTGACTGCTCCAGTTTTTAGGAAGAGCGGGGAGGACCGGGCACCGGGCTGGCTTGCTTCTGCGACTGATGTCACGACCGCCTGCGCTGTGCCTTGGATGAAATCGCAGTGAGGGTTTGCTTCAGTAGAAATACCAACCTGATCCATCTCTTTGAGTGAGAACAAAGCTTTCGTTCGGAGGATCTGCAGCTTAATGTTAGGCTTGTTTAAACAGCTTCTTGAAAGGGTTGGGTTTGTCTCTGAGCAGAATGTCAGAAAGAGTGTGCTGAGCAGATAGAGCAGTCTCTGCTGCCAACTTCTGTAGCACCTTTCATGCAGATTCATCCCCAGGCGTTCTCTGAGAGGGGAACTCACCGCCCTGGCTCTGTGAACTGCTCTTTTGTTTTCCTTTGCCCCATCTATTTTCTTCAGCCCAGTCAGTTTCGGGGGTTTTTTTTGTGTTTTTTTTTTTATTTTAAGTAGATTATATGGTTTGCTCAATAGGAGCTTTTCTTCCCAAATAAAAAGCATGCTATTGGCATGAAAAATGCTTTTATTCACTCCTGTCTCCTTTGGTTTTGCCCAGGCGTCCCCGGCTGCTCCCAGGAGCGCCCCAGAGATGTGTGACAGGGGGGGGCTCTGTGTACCCGTCTCACTTTTTCTGACCCCCACCCAAGGGGAGACAACGCTTGAGGTTTTTTCCTGGCTTCTGGTGTTACTGATAGGAGAAAAAATTTCCCTTCTGGTTAATCCAACTGGAAATGCTGGCCCCACGCAGGTTGCCCTGTAATTCTCCGCGCTGCCGGAAGCTCCCGGGTTCCCGGCGAGCCCCGGTGCAGACAGGCCTTTCCTCCCTGGCACAGCCGGTGCCTGTGGGAGCTGGCAGCCGGCGGTAGGTAGGTGATGCTTAGGGAGAAGAGGGCTGTAGCCACGGCAGACTTTGATATCCTAGGCTTTTTCATAATAAAAATATAGATGGAGTCAACTTCTGGATGCGTGAGGGAGGCTGAAGCCAGACTTGAGCTTCTACCCGGGGATCAGACAGTCTTTCCTAAAATTTGAGAGTGCCTGCCTGCAGCTTGGGGGGTTATGGAATATCAGGAAAGCCCCTTTTAGAGGATCTTGTGAAAGACGAGAGGGGTACACGATGTGCTGAAGGCTTAGTTTTCTTTGTGCCCACCGCTTTCCTTATCGTAGGGCTTTTTGAGGTGCAAACATCAGAATTTAAAAAAGAATAAAGAAGAAATGAAAAAAGAGCAGTTGACTCAAAAGGGAGGAGCATCTGCCCACAGCACCACGAGGTGAAATGAGGCCGAACTCTGTGGGGCAAACCCCTCCTTAGCAGGAAACTTCTGCTTTCTGCAGAACAGATAAGGATCTTACTCTGTCCCTGTGCGCTGGGGCTCTAGTATTATACCTTGCAGGTAAACTGATTCCTTTTTTTTTTTTTTTTTTTTAATTCTACAAATGAAAGTGAGCAGATACAACCAGCTCCTCTACTTTCCTTGTCAAAGGGATGCTTCGTTTCAAGCCAGATACTTCAATGAGAAGTTTACAAAACCAGTTTTATTAGTGCATTGAAGTGTTTTGTTTATTTCTGAGCTTCTGGAAAGCCAAACTGCCGTAGCTTAAATCTTGGGTTCGAGACCTTAGAAATGAGTCTAACAGGAACAAAGTTCAGTTCTGCTGTATCTAAATCAAATTGAAAAGAGCCTACACGGTGAAATGCGTGTGGTTTAAATGTTTTTAATTTGTACCTTGAGTTTTTGATAAAGGAATAAAGGAGACGCTTTAAAAGACTATTTCCTTTTAAGTATACTTGAAGGTAGGAATGTGCCCTGGCTGCTCTTTCCTATCTCGTGTTTTCATAAAATCTCCATTATAACCAACCTTTGTTCCCCCAAGTGTGTGTATTTTTCGGAAGAGTTGTCTTTCCTGTGCTCTGCTGACCACTGGAAAACACTGTCCTCAGAGCTGTTTGTCACGTTGAATATTAGTGGGTTTGCTTTTTTCCTTTTGCTATAAAGTTTCCCCTTAAAAGCTGCATAATCCTTAGGTGCGGCGCTCTCCAACCCTTCTCGATACAGGCCGGTCTCGTGGTCTTCCCTGTCCGTTTTCTAGTCCATGTCCCTTTTCCTTGGCCTGTGCTAAGCACGTAGTAATAAGCTACATCTGCTCGTGATGCTTTTTAAAGACGTCTCACTTAACAGCTCTTCTGGGTTTTTACTGGCTTTTCACTGCTTCTGCCGAATCTGTTGGTTTAAAACTCACCAGCATCTGCGTTTAGCCTGTCTGAAATACTGCAGCCCACCTTGGAGCTGTGAAGCAGCTCACAACAGCAAGGAAATGAAGAGGGCAGCATCCAGAAAGAATGAATATTAATGCAATTAGCCTCGCTGATTTACCTAGGACCCTGGTGATAAGGGATAATGGGTGTCTTCCTCCTAAAGGAACCCTGAAGTTGATCAGGACCTGCTTATTTTTCATGAGGCTCGAGGTAGCTCTCCGCTGCGGACCGCGTGCTGGCTGGGAGCAAGAGGCTCTCTCTTCCTGTGCCATGAATATCCTTGGAATGCTGATGCTCCTTAAATCTGCCGATTGCCAGAGGTGGGATGACTGAGGGCTCAGCCTTTTGCTTGCCGCACGGGGAGGTGGCTCCCGCACACCCCCCCAGGCGTTGGTGCCGGTTTTGGTGCCTGTTTTTAGACCGAGAGGTTACAAGCCAACGTAGAGGATTTAGCTATCAGACTGGGGAAGAGTTAACAGTGGCTCTTGTATCTTTGAAAACAATTCTTCAGACTCTCTCTTACCTGAAAGACCATTTCTGCAGCGGGTAAGTACATGTTTCTGAATCCCTCCGGGGAGGCTGAAAGATCTGATGAAAGCTGAAGAAAATACTGTGTGCTGCTAAACAGGCCCCACCCTTTTTCTTGACATTGTTGTGTTCGCTCTTTGTTCCCAAGGATGGCGATGCCTGGGGATTTGCTTACAGTTTTTCAGGCAGCTTGAGAAAAGCACAGTGACAGCTGGGAGGCGGAAAAAATGTGGGAATCTGCCTTGGAGTTTCTCCTTCGCTCTTTACCCAAATAATCTTCGTGGGGAGCAGGCAAAAAGCCAGGAATTTATTTGACCCAAGGTGGTAGTGTCTCGGATCAGGAAAGCAGTTACTAAATAAGTGACTGATCTAGTTGGGTGTAGCACGCTTGGCTTGCGTAGAGTCAGTTTGAATTGGTTTTGTTTTGGCATCTGCCAGCTGCTTGTTGTCTTCCGCGAGCTGGGGTGGTCGTCCCTCGCTGACCCAGAATGGGCAGCTCGGTTTTGGTGTAGCTGAGGAAGCCTGGACAGCGGGTTCGGGTGAAATCGAGTCTGTCAGTTGGAGTAATTGTTGTTTTCCATTTGAGTTCTGAGCCTAGGCTGGGTTGGGAGCAGATCTCGGGAAAATCTAGCCTAGTTTTGCAGGGATGACTTGGGTCATCGCTGTTAGTGGTTGCAACAGGGGCATAAAAAAGGGCTGTCTGGAGAGTCACCTTCTGGAAAGGATCCTCTGCTTCTTCCACATTGTATTTTGTGTTTGAATTGGGTTCTTGTGGGTCTGACATACAGAGCATGACTTGTTCTGTTCCTAAAGCAGGTTCTTCCTGAGCCTAACAACGGCCTGTTCCCTCTGAAGTGGGAGATTTTAAAGCAGAACATTTTCTCACATTCAAGCGTTTGTTCTCCAGTGGGTTTTAAGGACATGGTCTTGTTCTGATTTCTGCAGCTTTGACATGTTTGTGCTCCGACTGCAAACAAGCAAACTCCACGTGTGAAACGGACGGCGCGTGCATGGTCTCGGTCTTCAACCTGGATGGTGTTAAACACCACGTGCGGACCTGCATTCCTGAAGCAAAATTGATTCCTGCTGGGAAACCCTTCTATTGTCTGAGTTCAGAAGATCTGCGTAATACTCACTGCTGCTACTCTGATTTTTGCAACAAAATTGATTTAATGGTTCCCAGTGGTGAGTAGAAGCTAAATAAATGGTCTGTTTGAAGTGGGGAGGAGGCAAGCTGTCTGTTTGGGATTGGGAATAAGGAGTTCTCGGCCCTGTTTTCACTTCTTCCCTTAGGTTGCTCTGTGAACTTGAGCACTGGGTTTATTTCCTTGATCTGTGAAGTGGAAATAATAACAAACTACTTCAAATTAAAATGTGAAGTTGCTCGAACTCCCCTGTGGCTGACAAAATGTCATCGGATGATGGGGTTGTACTTCAGGGCAGGAGAAGTTTCCAAAGTCTGGGGATTTCTCGCAGCTTTACTGCACTCAGTAGCTTCATATTACGAGGTTTCTCTTGCCTTGTCAGCCCCGCTGCTGGTATCCTCACAGGCTCCTGGAAGCAGCAGCAGCAGCAGTGTCCGTTTACAGTTAAATACGAGTTTCTGCTGCATGTTGCTCTGTGTCTGCAGGGGTCTGAGGACAGTGCGTGTTCCCCAGGCACAGCCTAGATCCCTTTTCTGGTGCTGAATGGTGCTGTAGCCTGCCTTTTATCAGATAGAGTTGCTTTCCTCCTTCTAAGGCTGCAGACCTTTTCAGTGATGAGCCACGAGTATAGGAACGTTGCAGCAGCTTCAGAGTAAAGCGTGTGGGGTGGAGGGGTGCCCAGATTCTGAATACGAGAAGAGGAAGCAGCCCTGCCTTTGAGTGAGGGTGTGGGAAACGTCTGATGCTTTCTGTAATTCCTGGGACAGAGAGGGGCATGCACTACTTCCTCATACCTCGTTAACTCTCCATTTGGGGCTGTTATTTAGTGGGTCGGATGAAGACAACAGCAGGGAAGTCTTATCTGTTCTCAAAAAATTGTCTTCAGGCAAGAGTCTTCACTGGTAGTTACAGGGCGAAGGAGAAAGGGGGAGAAATGAGTCCTTACTGACTGGTGGTGTTTTCCTCTTACTTGGAGAGTTCAAGTGCAAGGTAAAACGCAGGCTGTTTGAGCAAATTCAGCCCAGAGCAGGCTCCTGTCCTCTTTTAAATAGCAAGTGCCAATAATCCCTGAAATCCCGCTGAAGCACCGTCTTTTTGGGGGGGTTTTAGCTGTAGTTTGCCTGCCCAATGACTTGGTAAGTCCCACGTTAACACTGTCATTCGATGTGTCCTCTACCATCCTGGAACAGCAAGCTAAAATTGTCCAGGCTCTGAGAGAATAATTAAAACACAAGAAGAAAGTCCTTAAAGAACGCTTATGAAGGAGTGAGAGTTTTCTAAAAGTGTCTGGTTTTCTCCTTCCTTTCCTCTCAAGGACACCTGAAAGATAACGAGCCCCCGTCAAGCTGGGGTCCTGTGGAGCTAGTGGCGGTGATTGCCGGACCCGTCTTCCTTGTGTTTGTTGTCATGATCATAGTAGTCTTTGTGTTTCATCACCACCAACGAGTCTATCACAATCGTCAACGGCTGGACATGGAAGACCCCTCTTGTGAAATGTGCCTTTCGAAGGATAAGACCTTGCAAGATCTAGTCTACGATCTCTCCACCTCTGGCTCTGGCTCAGGTATTAAGAGATGACTGGAAATGACGAATGAGAACTCGTAGTTGTAAAGGAGTAGGAGTCTGTTCTGGGCTCCTGGTTGCCGCAGCTTTGTGTGGCTGTGAGGCTCTTGCCTCGTCAGCCTGTTCAGGTTGCCGTGTCATGAGTAATGTGGAGGGCATGTTTTAAATTCAGTCCTGCAGTAAACACTGTAGCCACGGCCCTGTGTCAGGCTCTAGAGGAATACTTCAACTCCTTAACTGCTGATGTGTAAAAACTAGTCTTATGTAGCTTCCCTCCTTAATCTATGTAGCTTTCCTCCTTTTCTGCAAGAGGATAACTCCCAACGGCTGCATCTATTTCAAATTTAGCCTTGGAACTGGGTTTGGGTTGGAAACACTGCTAACCGGTGAGTTGTTGGCTTTCAGAGGAGGATGCAGGATGTCACCTGCATCAAAGCTGGCAGGAAAACAGGAAAGATCCCAGCAGCTGAAAATTTACAGTGCTTTTGCACTGTAAAAAAAAAAAAAAATATTGTAGTACATTTGCAAATGCAAATCCTGCATTTGCCCAGCCCATTTCATCCCAAAGAATCTTCAAAGTGGACGATGTACAGCATTTGCTCCTGTAGCACTTAGAAGTCGTCCTGTAGCACTTAAAAGAAATTGTCCCCAGAATAGATTGGGGAGTTGTCATTATATTCATGACTTTGAAGTATGAAAGCAGTTAGGTTTAAAAAAAAATAAATTTGCAGCAGATGGGGATCTGTAGGATAATCCACAGAGGCAGAGAGTATAACAACCTGATATTTGACCAGGGAATAAACCTTTAGCACCACATCTGCTATATATAAAATGTTTGGGGATCTTTTCTGTACACAGTCTCAGCCGGTGAGCTCTGTGGTTTACATCAGAGGCGCCAGCTGCGTTGGGCCTCCTTTCTTAAGAGAAGTTCTGGGGGTTTACTACTTTTTAGCGGAGGTAAATTTACCAAATGACGCGTCCCATGCAGGAGCTACCACCCCTTGCCGGTTTGGGGCTTGCTTAGGCTGCTGGTTGTAGAGCTGTCTAGGTTTGATGATGCTCTGTGTCAGACTCTGGGCTTTCAGGAGTTTCTTTTGCTGCAACAAGTCTTCATCCCTCTCAATTTCTTGTGCGTAGGTTTGCCACTTTTTGTCCAACGGACTGTGGCTCGAACGATTGTCCTTCAGGAGATCATTGGTAAAGGGCGTTTCGGGGAAGTGTGGCGTGGCAGGTGGCGTGGAGGTGACGTCGCCGTAAAAATCTTCTCTTCACGGGAGGAGCGTTCCTGGTTTAGGGAAGCAGAAATATATCAAACTGTGATGCTGCGACATGAGAACATCCTGGGATTTATTGCTGCGGATAACAAAGGTAAGAAGTGCCTCGGTCCTGAGAGCAGAGACTTCACCAGCGTGCAGTCTGCTCCTGGGAGCTGGCATTTCATCACTTGCTTTTACCATTAAATGGTTAAAAGAAACTGTCAGCCACTTTTCAAGTAGCTACATCTGCGAATGTGTCTCACCAAAAGATGGTAAAATCGCCAAGAGGTGCGGCGGTGCTTTAGCTGTACCTCACAGACTCGTGTTTTGCCTTGGAAGTTCTTTACCTTACTTGCCCCCAGGTTGCCTGCTGAGCTGCAGCCTTACCCAGCAGCTCTCCTCTTTATCAAAAAAGATAAGGTACAAAATGCTGGCTCGATGGCTGCGTGCCACCCTGGGGTTGTATCTGAGCACAGTCTCTTTCCTGCTGCAGATAACGGAACGTGGACTCAGCTGTGGCTCGTCTCCGACTACCACGAGCACGGTTCTCTCTTTGACTACCTGAATCGATACACCGTGACTATCGAGGGGATGATCAAGCTGGCCCTGTCGGCTGCTAGCGGACTGGCCCATCTGCACATGGAGATTGTGGGTACTCAGGGTAAGAGCAAAGTTTAAAAAGGTGCTGGGAATGTTTGAGGGGAGAATAAAGCAGAATTGAGGAGAAGGGGGGGGCTGAGTCAGCCCGGATTCATCTGGTCAGTATTGAGCAGAAATAGACCGTTGGCTTCGGCTGGCTGCAAAGTGGGTTAGCCTTGCGCTGGCTCCTGGGAGTTATAGCAGCATTTCACATCCCCGTCCTAAAATTGGTGCTACTTGAGTGGGATGTTGGCAGAATTATGAACTCCTCGCATCCACAGCGGCGTGTTCTGATGCCTGGGACGATGGAGTTTCTATCCCTCTTGAGGCCTCCGCGTGCTACTGCATTAGCAGTGCCTTGGAAGCCCGAGTAGAGCCTTTGCCTACCACAGGCTGTCAGCACTGCTCTATTTTTCAGTGGATCCAAACAGGAAAATGTGTTGCAACACCGAGAGTTTAACCGACGCCTTGAAATCCGGTACCGCCTCTGCGCCGGTTTGAGGAAGAGATTTCACCAGACCTTGACCCTCGCTACTTTTTATTTTGCTCTGTTAGGAAAGCCTGGGATTGCTCACAGAGACTTGAAATCTAAGAACATCTTGGTGAAGAAGAACGGCACGTGTGCCATCGCTGACCTCGGACTGGCCGTCCGGCATGATTCCGTTACGGATACGATTGATATTGCACCAAATCAAAGGGTCGGAACCAAACGGTAGGAGAACGGCGGGAGGCACGAGAGTGTTGACTAGCAAATGCCTGAGCTGCTGCTTGAGCACTGGTGAAAATTCTCTCTTAAGCATTTCCAAATGTCTCAGAGTGTCAGCATTGTGCCCAAATTGATGGTGAAGGTATCTCGGTACCTTCATCTCCAGGCGCCATCAAGCTGAAGGGTGTAGGCCAGCTACGTAAACTTGGCACCAGGGAGCTCGTACAATACTTGACCACAAGCTTGGCGTTCTCAGAAGCTTTTTAGGGCCTGCTGTCTTGGAGCCTGGTGTGCTTTTGGCTGTTTTTACCTCTTTCCCAACTTGATATTCTTTTCCGAGTTATTTTTTTCGCTCTGTTAGACCACAGGGCCCAGTTCTGTTCTGATTAAGGCTGTGCAGAGCGGAGTTTTGTCTGCTGGGAAGTGCTGCGTGGGAAAACTTGCCGTTTGCTGTCTTGCAGAGAATCCCTGCTCAAAATTAACATGCTGTTCCCTTTCTGTCCTGCAGGTACATGGCCCCTGAAGTCTTGGATGAAACCATTAACATGAAGCATTTTGATTCATTTAAATGTGCTGATATCTATGCCTTGGGCTTGGTCTACTGGGAGATTGCTCGAAGGTGCAACGCAGGAGGTAATATTGTGTGCCCATGCCGCCGGCTTGGCTTGCTCCCGGATTTCCTAGCCTCGGCGTTTCTGTTGGTCAGGTGTTGGTGGGGTGTGAAGAGCCCTGGAGAACGGAGCTACGAGGTGGGGGGGTACAGCTGTGCGTGTGGCTACCAAGGGTGTCAACCGAGGTGACCCCACAACTGCTGTTAAGACCGACCCGTGGGGGTTACTGCTTTGCCTGGTGGCCGATGTTCCTTGGGATGGGTTTGGTGGGTGACTTTCTTCCCCCGAATCGGTGTGAGCGAGTGGCTCGGCACATCCAGCTGCAGGCAGGAGCACGGCACCACCGTGCGTGTGATAATCCTGCTGCCTTCGGCTCAGCGACCCTGCCTGTGTGCTGGGAGGTGTTGGTTGCAGCTGTCTCTCTTCCAGTTTGGACAGCTGCATTTTATTTCCCCGATTTTTTTTTTTTTTTTTTTTTTTAATTTTTTTTCTTGGAAACTCAAATCCCAGATTCTTCATTTCTGTTCTAAATAACTGCAAATTGTTGACGCATCTTTGCAGTGAGTCATGTAGTCTGAGCCGGTATCAGTCGGTCTTCAGCGCAATTCCCAGGAGTTGCATTTCCCCTTTGCCTTTCAGGTATCCATGAGGAGTATCAGCTTCCCTACTACGACCTGGTACCCTCTGATCCCTCGATTGAAGAGATGCGGAAGGTCGTGTGTGATCAGAAATTACGGCCTAATATCCCAAACTGGTGGCAAAGCTACGAGGTAAGGTCTGCTTTCATCTCCGCATCCCCTTCCCTCGGGAGAAGGTGAGTGAGGAGGAAGTGCTGCGACTTGAGCTCTGATTTTAGGAGGTATGGCAGCAGCCTGGCAGACCAGCTTGGGGTCGGGGGAGAGGAGAGCAGAGCGCTGACGTCTGCCTTTTTTTCTCGCCTAGGCGCTACGGGTGATGGGTAAGATGATGCGAGAGTGCTGGTACGCCAACGGAGCGGCTCGACTCACTGCCCTCCGCATTAAGAAAACCCTCTCACAGCTCAGTGTCCAGGAAGATGTGAAAATCTAGGCTCTGAGCCCCCCCAGCAGGAGGAAACTGCACAAAAGCTGCCATGCTAGAGTAGACGTGTGACGGAGGCCTACCTCGTGTTTCTGCCCAATCTACTGCTACCAACCAGACAGCGTGACCTACAGGCTGCTCGGTGGGGTGACGGAGCCTATGGAATTGCTCTCTTCCCTGCTTGGGTATGAAACAATCAGAAACCTTTTATGATCACCTCCTGACAGCGTGAAGACTTGAGAGGGACTTAACCTGAGGGATCTCAGCCATGATCGTAACTCTTTGTTTCTTTAACAGAAATCCCTGTAAAGTTCAGTGCGCGCGGTGCACCCGTTGGCGGTGGTTGAGGCCGGGGTGCTAGGTGCTGGGAGTGGGAAGGGAAAGGGAAGGTTTTTCTTGCCGTACTCTGAGGATTTATTTTTTTCCAGGGACTGGCACGTTTATGCAGAAAAAGCATTTGCAAAACAAATGGTGCTCCCTTCCGAGAGGCTGAGCCTGAACAGTTTATCAGCTTCACGAAACCGTTTCCCTCCTCTTTTTTTTTTTTTTTTTTTCTTAAGCTTGAAAAGAAAACAAACAAAATAATTCTAAGTCAAAACCAGAAATCTGACTGGCTGTCAGTGTGCGCAATGGTGTATGCATGCGCGAGGTGCGCGTGTCCCCTGTGCCTGTTCATCTCCTTCCGTAGACGTGCGGTGTCTGCCCGTAGGGTGGCTCATCTCTGTTCGTGCTTTCTGTGCATGTGCAAATCTAGAGTGTCCGTTTTTTTTGAGCTGTGCGCGCTGGTGCTCTCCTTTGTCGAGTAGTGAGCATTGTCTAGCTTGGACAGGCTGCTTAAAACCAGATCCTTCGCTCGCCGACGGGCGCTGCGGCCTCGCCGTCCCGACGCCGGCTGCAGGAGCTTCCCGTCAGGTTGCCTCACTGCCACCCCTTCCCTTTTTTTTTTTTTTTAAGACAAAACAAATGAGGATTTAACTTCACTCCTGGAATCCAGGTGGTTGGGGTTTTTTGTTGGTTTATTTTTTTGTTGGGTTGGTTGTTTTGGTTTTTGTTTTTTTTTTTCTTGAGCCCCTGGGGTTTGTAATTCTTGGTAGGGTAGAAAGAAGGACCTGGGGAGGGGGAGAGATGCCACAGAGCCGAGACGCGTGTCGGAGAGCAGGCACTGCGCCCGGCTGGAAGGAGACCAGACCACGGGGAAAACGCAGGAAGACCATTCTCATAGGAATGCAATTCCCGAATCCCCCATCCAGGCACGCTCAGCAGCGTGGGGCAGACTCCTGGGGGGGGGGGCTGGGTGCGCTCTGCACCCTCCGAGAGGCGCTCGGCGCTTGGCAGGATCTCACACCAGGGTGTGGGTTTGGAAATCGATGTCCATTTTTTTGAATATACATATATAAATAGCTCATCATCTGGAAGTGGCTGTGTATAACTTGTGGGGTGAGGGGGGGGAACTTGCATGACTTTTCTTTTGGTGAAATGCCGGATCGGGGCGAAGTAGAGTTGGGTTTTGAGTGTTGTCTTAACAGCTGAGCCGAGCAGGAATGGAATTAGCGAAGGGTTGAGCCTGTCGCGCTGATCACGGCGTTGAAGGCAGTCTGGGAAGCGCCGGTTGTTTGGTGGTTAGGTCAGGATCTACGGTATAGAACTCTGAAGCCATAACTTTTAACTGGAGTGGTTTTGATTATTATTTTTTTATTATTATTATTATTATTATTTTATGGGAGGGTCTGGATTTTAACTTTTTTTAATGTTGTTAATTCTTTATAAGAGAAGAAAAACAATCTATAATTATTACCTCTTGACCTGTTTGTAAAGAAATCACTGCAAAAAAAAAAAGGAAAAAAAAAAAAAAAAAAAAACCAAATGCACACAGCTCGATTTACACTGGAACTGTTTCTACTCAAACTTTGCGCCTGCTCTGTAAGGTGAGGTTTCATCTCTGCTCCGGCCGCCGGGGTTAACCTATTTTATTTTTTTTAAAAAAAAAAAAAACACTCTTCTTGCTGTCTGTGTATCTGTCCGTGTGTCCGTCTTCCCCCAGACTCCCTCTCTTGTCTGTGACTTGGTGTAAAGTGAGGAGTGGGGTTTTTTGCATCGTGTCTGGAGCCGTTTTTGCATCCTCCCGTGGAGCTGAGCGGTCGCGGGAGGGCCGGCGGGCTCGGGGCTGGTTCACGGAGCAGCGTGGAGTGGTCGCTGGGTGAATGTACCGCTTCCCTTCCCTCGCCCCTTCCTCCTGACGCCGTGTCTCAGCCAGGGGTTACCCTGCGTCTCCGGTACCGTCCGTCCCTTCCCCCAACCCCCCTGCGTTTAGAAACCGAGGTGGTGGGCGCTTGGTGGCTGCGCTGACGGGACCCTCGCCGTGGCCCGGCCCGCTGGGTTGGGGGAGGAAGGTTTTAGCGATGGAAACTGCCGTAGGGAAGCCCCTCGCGCCTGTAGGTCCGTCTGCCGCCGCCTCTCGTTCCCCGGTACGAGTCTCCCGTCCCCGTTAACCGCGCGGGCTGCTTCTCCAGGACACTAAATCAGCTACGTAACTGGCACTGACTCCCCCCACCCCTCCAACTGTAGCCACACATGCATCTGCCTCAGCGCTAAACCAAACAGCGGAGCGGTTTCAGGCCGGATTAACGGTAGAAAGGGGTGAGGGCAGGACAACGAGGGGTATCCCCTACGAGGGGGATGGCAGGAGGAACCTTGTTTGTAGAGAGATGCCATCGCGAGGTGACGAAAAGCGAGGATTTGAGACGGGAACGCTGATTATGTAGCATTTATACAGCACTTTTCACGCAAACACGTGCCAGGGAGGTGCAGTGCTTACTTAGCTGACCGGTAGCAAACCTAGGGAATCGCTGCGGGAAACGCAACGCTACAGGCAGTTGGGGATGAGAAATCCTGACGGGATCGAGGGGAGATCAGGTACTCGGGGAGAGGCGGAGGTGGAGAGCTTGTGATTCTTTGGGGGGGGGTGTCCGTTGGGGGTACGCTGGCTTCAGAACGGATCTCTCGGTACTTGCCTGCCCCGTTTTTATTTGTTTGGGTTTGTCTATTTGATTAGAAACGGACTGTAAAATAGCCACTTAGACACTTTACCTCTTCAGTATGCAAATGTAAATACAATGTAATATAGGAAATCTTTTGTTTAATATAAACCGAGGCTGTCGATTTCTGCTGTACATTATTAAAAGTTTGTTTTATTCACCTGAGGTGTTGGGAGTTGATTTGGGGGGGGGGGGGGTGTCGCTGTGGCGTAGAGGGGGGGAAGAGAGCTTTTGTGGGGGGCTCATTCACCTGCAGCTAAAATAAATTCCCCGGGCGTCCCGCTCGGCAAAATTGTGTTGAATATTCCCTGTGGATGTGGCAGGGTGGGATTTCCAACCCCCACCGCGATGAGCAGCCGAAATGGGGGGGGGGGGGTCCCTTTCTGGGGGGACAGTGGAAGCAGGAGGGGGGCCTGGAGGTGACTCCTTGAAAAGCATCCCCCCCCTCCCCTCCTCCCTCCCCTCCCTCCCTCCCCGAAGCATCCCTCCCTCCCTCCCTCCCTCCCCGAAGCATCCCCCCCTCCCTCCCTCCCTCCCCGAAGCATCCCCTCCCTCCCTCCCTCCCCGAAGCATCCCCTCCCTCCCTCCCTCCCCGAAGCATCCCCTCCCTCCCTCCCTCCCGAAGCATCCCCTCCCTCCCTCCCTCCCCGAAGCATCCCCTCCCTCCCTCCCTCCCCGAAGCATCCCCTCCCTCCCTCCCTCCCCGAAGCATCCCCCCCCTCCCTCCCTCCCCGAAGCATCCCCCCCCTCCCTCCCTCCCCGAAGCATCCCCCCCTCCCTCCCTCCCCGAAGCATCCCCCCCCTCCCTCCCTCCCCGAAGCATCCCCCCCCCTCCCTCCCTCCCCGAAGCATCCCCCCCTCCCTCCCTCCCCGAAGCATCCCCCCCTCCCTCCCTCCTCGAAGCATCCCCCCTCCCTCCCTCCCCGAAGCATCCCCCCCTCCCTCCCTCCCCGAAGCATCCCTCTCCCCCTCCCTCCCCGAAGCATCCCTCTCCCCCTCCCTCCCCGAAGCATCCCTCTCCCCCTCCCTCCCCGAAGCATCCCCCCCCCTCCCTCCCCGAAGCATCCCTCTCCCCCTCCCTCTCCCAAGCATCCCTCTCCCCCTCCCTCCCCGAAGCATCCCTCTCCCCCTCCCTCCCCGAAGCATCTCCCCCCAGCTCCCAAGGATAAATCTCAGTCCGAACCGCCCAGCATCCCAGTAAAATCCTGTTTGCTCAGAGCGCAACTGGTGCTGTGCAAACAGCTCCCACTAATTCTCCCTAATTAGAGCCTCCCGTGAACGAGCATCTTGTGAGCGGATCAAGGGGAAAATCCGCCGGGGCCTGGGGTCCTCCGTGGGCTCAGACAAACGGTGTCGTGGGGAGGGGGAGCTGCCATCTGCGCTCCCCCCTTCCTCCTCCCCAGCTTTGTCTGCGGCTTCCCTGGCCCCCGGGAAGCTCCGATCCTGGAAAGGGAGGGAGGCAGCGGGTGCGGGGAGAGTTTAAACATTTAAAAAAAAAAAAAAAAAAAAGGGCAAAAATCATCTTTAATCATCTTTTAGGAAACGGGATGAGAAAACAAGTCTGGGACGGCTTCGGCCACGTCGTTCCCTGCGCTGCCAGATTTTGGGAAGAGGATTTGGGGGTCTGCGCTGGTAAAGGGTCGTGGTTTGGTGCCCGGGGCTGGGCACTGGGCTCAATCCTGTCCTTTCCCGAGCTCTTCCCACCGCCTGCCGGGACCCCGGGGGGGCGGGGGGAGATCGGCTCGGGGCGGGTGGGGGGGGGGGGGGGGGGGGGGCGCGGTTGTTGGCCAATTTGAAATAAACATCTGGGCCAACTCCTGGAGTCCTGCTGGAAAATTCCTGCTGCCTCCCGGCACGGCTGCGAGGAGCTGCCCAGAGCCGCACGACGGCTCCACGTCTCCGGGAATTGTTCTCTCGCCTCCGCGTCCCTCGGCGTGGGCACGGATCCCTCGGCACGGGCTCGGATCCCTTGGTGTGGGCACGGATCCCTCGGCGTGGGCACGGATCCCATGGCACGGGCTCGGATCCCTTGGTGTGGGCATGGATCCCTCGGCACAGGCTCGGATCCCTTGGTGTGGGCACGGATCCCTCGGCGTGGGCATGGATCCCTTGGTGTGGGCATGGATCCCTCGGTGTGGGCTCGGATCCCTTGGTGTGGGCACGGATCCCTCGGTGTGGGCACGGATCCCTCGGCGTGGGCACGAATCCCTCGGTGTGGGCATGGATCCCTCGGTGTGGGCACGGATCCCTCGGCGTGGGCACGAATCCCTCGGTGTGGGCATGGATCCCTCGTTGCGAGCATAGATCCCTTGGTGTGGGTGTGGGCATGGATCCTTCGATGTGGGCACAGATCCCTTGGTGTGGGCACGGATCCCTCAAGGCAAGCATGGATCCCTCGGCGTGGGCACGGATTCCTTGTCGTGGGCATGGATCCGTTGGTGTGAGTGTGGGCACAGATCCCTCAGTGTGGGCACGCATCCCTCGGTGTAGGCATGGATTCCTTGGCACGGGCACAGATCCCTTGGTGTGGGTGTGGGCACAGATCCCTTGGCACGGGCACGGATCCCTCAGCGTGGGGACGGATCCCTCGGCGTGGGGACAGATCCCTCGGCGTGGGGACGGATCCCTCGATGTGGGCATGGATCCCTCAGTGTGGGTGCGGGCACAGATCCCTCGGCATGGGCATGGATCCCTCGGTGTGGGAACAGATCCCTCGGGAGCAGCTTCGCTCCCCCGTGGCAGCACACCCGTGGCTCCAGCTTCTGCCCCAGATTAAATCCCAAACGGGGCTTTGAGGGGGGGGTGGGGGGGTCCCGCTTTGGGGGGGGGTCTGTCCCACGGGGTGAAACACCCGTGGGTGCTCGGCACGAGCCTGGCGAAGCCGAAGACCCGGCTGCTTTCTCCCCTTAGCGTCCCCGAAACGATTCCTGGGGGGCAGCAGCCCCCCCCCCCCTCCCCCACTGCACCCTGTGACATCCCCCCCTGCCCCCCCTGCCCCTCCTTGCAGCCACACAGCAGCATCCCTCAGAGCCCCCCCCCCACTGTCGGGGGACCCCAATGGCAGCGACCCCCTGCCATGCCAGGACCAAGATTGCCCACACTGTGGACCCAGATCCAGGGACCCCCACACACCGGGGACCCACCCCCCTTGCCGGGACTGGGACCCCTACCCCACAGACCCCCCTCATGCTGGGACTGGGACCCCCCCCCTGTTGGGACTGGGACCCCTATGCCAGGGTTCCCCCCTGCTGGGACTGGGACCCCCATGCCACAGACACCCCCCACTGGGACTGGGACCCCCCCACACTGGGACTGGGACCCCCATGCCACAGACACCCCCCACTGGGACTGGGACCCCCACACACTGGGACTGGGACCCCCATGCCACAGACACCCCCCACTGGGACTGGGACCCCCACACACTGGGACTGGGACCCCCATGCCACAGACACCCCCCACTGGGACTGGGACCCCCCCCTGCTGGGACTGGGACCCCCATGCCACAGACACCCCCCACTGGGACTGGGACCCCCATGCCACAGACACCCCCCACTGGGACTGGGACCCCCCCACACTGGGACTGGGATCCCTATGCCAGGGTTCCCCCCTGCTGGGACTGGGACCCCCATGCCACAGACCCCCTGCTGCTGGGACTGGGACCGCTATGCCAGGGTTCCCCCCACGCCGGGACTGGGACCCCCGTGCCACAGACACCCCCCACTGGGACCCCCATGCCACAGACACCTACACACACACTGGGACTGGGACCCCCATGCCAGGGTTCCCCCCCCCACCAGGACCACAGCTCCCACACCGGGGACCCCCTGGTGCCAGGACTGGGGCTCCGACACCATGGATCCAGACCCCCGCACCGGGGACCCCCCCCAAAGAGCAGGACTGGGACTCCCCACACCGTGGACCTGGACCCCCACACTGGGACTGGGGTTCCCCACGATGGGGGGAACCCCCTCCCCTCCCAGCACCGGGAACAGGACCCTCGTGCCAGGGAACCCCCAACCCAGGACTGGGACACTCCTATGCCAGGACCAAGACACCCCACTGGGAACCCCCAACCCCTGGGAACCCCCCCACCCCTGGGATCCCCCTACCCCTGGAATCACCCCACCCCTGGGGCCCCCCAACCCCTGGGACCCCCCCCATGCTGGGACAGGCTCTCCTCACTCCATGGACCTGGACCCCATGCCAGGGAACCCCCAACCCAGGACTGGGACCCCCATACCAGAGACCCCCCCCATGTCAGGACCCCCCCACCCCTGGGAACCCCCAGGTCCCGGGGCCCAGCTAGGGCGGGGCGATGGTGGACAGTGGGCGGGGCTTAACGCAATGGAGGCGTGCTCTGTGCGGAATGGGGCGTGGCTTAGCCCATAACTGGGTGTGTCCTGTGCGGAACGGGGTGTGGCTTAGCCCATAACTGGGTATGTCCTGCGCGGAGGAGGCGTGGCTTAGCTCTTAACGGGCGTGTCCTGTGCGGAGGGGGCGTGGCTACGATGGCCCCGCCCCCGCCGCCGCGGGCTATATAGCGGCGCGGCGGGCGCCGGGGCCCGGCCATGACCCTGCGGCGGCTGCGGCGGCTGCGGCCGAAGGAGGAGGATGCGGCGGCGGCGGCGGCGGCCCCGGAGCGCCCCGGTCCCGCCGACGTCTACCGGGCACTGGCAGCCGCCGGTGGCACCCTGCCCCGGGTGCGCAAGGTAGGGCTGCCGGCAGCCCCGGCCGGGGGGGGGGCCTCCCCGGTGCCCCCCCGTTTGTGCACCGGGGGCGGGGGGGTCGCCATCGGTAACGGGGGGGGGGGGGGGGGTGGGCACTGGGGGGTGCGTGGTGACCCCGTCCCGTGTTGGGGTGGTGGCTGCGTCCTGCGGGGCTGCCCTGGTGTCTTCTCATGGTTCTCGTCCTGTCCCGGTGCCATCCCCCCCCCCCGCCCCCCCCCCTGAGCCTTTTCCTGGGGTCCCGGTCCTGCCCCGGTGACACCACCCCCCCCCCCAGCCTCTTGTCCTGCCCCAGCATCTTCCCATCCCGGTCCCAACCTGTGCTGGTGACCCCCTGCTCCCCCCTACAGCGTCTTGTCCCACCCCCATCCCATCCTGCCCCAGTGACCCCCTCCCCCCCCGCCCCCAGCCTCTTGCCCTGCCCCAGCATCTCCCCAGTCCAGTCCTGTCCCAGTGACACCTTCCCGCCCCCCGCCCCCCGCCCCCCCCCCCCCAGCCTCTTGTCCTACCCCAGCATCTCCCCACCCCGGTCCCATCCTGCCCCAGCATCTTCCCAGTGTCCCCGCATCCCTTTCCCCCATTGCCCCCTCCAGTCCCCACGTCATGTCCCCATTCCTCCCCACGTCCCACCCTGCAGCCTTCAGGGCGCAGTGACAGCCCCCCCCCCCCCCCCCATTACGTGGCTGTGTCACCAGAACACACGTGTCCCTGTGGTCCCCCTGGGCTCGGCCCCACTGACATCACAGGGGGCTGGGGCACAGGGTGCCCTGGGGGCTGGTTTGGTGGCACACAGGACCATGTGCCACCCAGGAAAGCCCCTCTCTGGTGGCACTGGGGCTGTCACCACCCCAACGCTCCCCTCCCCCCTCCCCCGCCCTGTCCCCACGGTGCTTCCTGAGCGTCGGGGAAGCCAGAGTGACATCCGGAGCAGAAGTGGCGCAGGCCAGGTCACGTGCAGTGGCCCTGGTCCTCCTCCCCGACCAAGGCCACCACAGGAGGTGTCCCTGAGGGGTCTGGGGTCAACCCCTTTGCGTCACCTTCCCGTCACTGGGGTGACGTGGCGGGGGGGGCTCGCGTGACAACGCACCCAGTTTTGGTGGGTTTTGCTCCACAACGCCCCTGAATCCTTTGGGACCACCAGCCACTTGGCTTGGTGACACCTGCGGGACAGGTGACAACCGCAGGGCGCGGAGCAGAGGGAGCCTGTGGCACCGAGGTGGGCCATGTGCCACTCTCGTGGCAAAACTCACGGTGACACCGGCCATGCCAGAGCCCACCAGCCACTGAGGGGCATTTGGGGACCACAGAGGGGACCACCGAGGGGCATTTGGGGACAGCCCTGTCACCCCCTGCCCAGCGGCAAGGGTCCTGCAGTGCCCAGCCTGTCCCTCCACCCGCCCACGCCTCCGCACCCTCCACAACAGGGACATTGTTCGGGATGGGGGGGGATGGGGGGGGGGGGAATTTTGCATGAAAAACCCCCACTTTGTGACCACAACAGGGCCCCTCTGTGCCGGGGGGCGGCCCCCCCGGAGCGTGGCGTGGGGTGCGAGGTGACGTCAAAGTGTGGGGCGATGTGAAGGTGGCTTTGAGCATCCATAAAAGCTTCCTTATGCCCAACCAGCCTGGGGGGTGGGGGATGGGGTGGTGGGGGGGTGCACCCAGGGGGTTGGTTTGGTGCTCCCTGGGACTTTGGGGGTGGCTTGATGGGACACCCCGTTTTGGCTGTCCCTGGGGGAGGCAGCAGGGGGACGTGTCACGGGACGGTGGCCCCCCCCCCCCCCCCCCCCCCAATGGCTCTCCCTCTGCCGCAGGGTGCGGGGTTCAGGTGGGCGTCCCCAAGCCAGTCCCCAGAGGAACACAGGTAGGGGTGGGGGGTCTGGGGGTGGGGGTGGGGGACACAGGAATGGGGCTGGGGGCTGTGTCCCCCTGGGGTGGGCTTGGCCATGGGACACCGCTCTGCTCCGGACACCCCATGGGGACTGAAGTGGGGGTGACTTTGGGGGGGGAACCTGGGGCAGGTGGGAGCAGCGATGGGGTCACAGCTCCCTGAGGGGCCCTGACACCCCCAGACCCTGTGGGGATCCTGCCCAACACCCATGGGACAGGCTGCAGGGCTCTGGCCAAGGCCATCCCGGGGGCGGGGGGAGGGGTCCCATCCCGGGGAGGGGGGGGTCCTGCCCAGCAGAGGGACCCCAAACCCCAAAGCAGCTTTTCCTTAGGGAAGCACCCGCGGTCTCAGCAGGGGGGTGGGGGGGCCGGGGGCTCTGCCCTGTCCCTGATCCCCGTGTCCCCCAGGAGGGTGGTGACGCTGGAGAAGAAGGCGGAGGAGACCTTTGGTTTCGAGATCCAGGTGGGTGCCAGGCCAAGTTGTGCCATGCCGAGCTGCACCGAGCCGTGCTGTGCCGTGCCATGCTGTGGTACGCCGTGCCGTGCTGCACCGAGCTGTGCCGTGCCATGCCACACCGTGCCGTGCTGCACTGAGCTGTGCCGTGCCATGCCACGCCACACTGTGCCATGCTAAGCTGTACTGTGCCGTGCCATGCTGTGCCGTGCTAAGCTGTACTGTGCCATGCTGTGCCATGCCACACCATGCCGTGCTAAGCTGTGCCATGCCGTGCCGAGCTGCACTGAGCCATGCCATACCGTGCCAAGGTGTGTCATGCCATGCTGTGCTGTGCTGAGTTGCACCAAGCAGTGCCGAGCTGTGCCATGCCATGCTGTGCCGCACTGAGCCATGCCGTGCCGAGCTGTGCCATGCCATGCTGTGCCAAGCTGCACTGAGCCATGCCAAGCCGTGCCATGCTGCGCTGTGCCATGCCATGCTGTGCCATGCCGTGCTGAGCTGCACTGAGCCGTGCCGAGCTGTGCCATGCCATGCCAAGCTGTGCCGTGCTGAGCTGTGCCATGCCATGCCAAGCTGTGCCATGCCATGCTGTGCCAAGCTGCACTGAGCCATGCCAAGCCGTGCCGTGCTGCGCCGTGCTGTGCCGTGCCATGCTGAGCTGTGCCATGCCATACCAAGCTGTGCCGAGCTGTGCCATGCCGAGCCGTGCCATGCTGCACCGTGCCGTGCTGAGCTGTGCCATGCCATGCTGTGCCAAGCTGCACTGAGCCATGCCAAGCCGTGCCATGCTGCGCCGTGCCGTGCTGAGCTGCACCGAGCCGTGCCGTGCCGAGCCGTGCCATGCCACGCTGTGCTCCCCACCCTTCCAGCTGGCACCTTGCTTTGCACCGAGGGTATTTTTAAGTTGTCCCTGAGCCAGGCGGTATTTTTAGCGGTGACGGAGCCGCCTGGCTCCCGAAGCCTCCCCCAGCCGCGACAGAGGGGGCGGCCGGGGGGGGGCCCCACTTGGGGGGCAGCCATCCAGGGCAAGACACCCCCCAACCTCCCGTGGCCGGGGTGCTGCCCCACATCGCCTAGCAGCCCTGAAAAGCTGCAAGTGCTACCCTATGGCTACTGCTTGGGGGGGACCCCAGGGGTTGGGGGGGGGTCTCTGTGCCACTCACCGCCCCCCCCCCCCCCCCCCCCCCTTCCCCCAAAAAAAAAAAAAAAAATTTCAGACCTACGGGCTGCACCACCAGGACAGGAACAGCGTGGAGATGTTCACCTTCGTGTGCCGGGTGCACGGGGGGAGCCCGGCTGATGCTGCGGGACTCAAGGCAGGTGAGCGCATCCCCAGGGGGGGCCGGGGGGGGGGGGGTCCCAGCAGTGGGGACCAGCATCGCTGAGCCCACCCCCCACCCCGCTTTAGGGGATACCATCACGGGGGTAAACGGGCTGAATGTGGAGGGTGTCCGGCACCGGGAGATCGTGGAGATCATCAAGAGCTCAGGCAACATGCTCCGGTGAGCTGGGGGGTGTGTGTGTGTGGGGGGGGATCCTGGGTGGCCCCACCTCCCCCCCACCCCACTGACAGCTGCTGCCCCCCAGACTCGACACACTCTATGGCACATCCATCCGGAGGGCCGAGCTGGAGGCCCGGCTGCAGTACCTGAAGGTGAGGTGGGGGGGGCCAGCCTTGGAAGGGGGGAGGGGGGGGGCCTGGGGACCCCTTTATGGGGTCCTCACCCCCCCCCACTTTCCCCACAGCAAACACTCTACGAGAAGTGGGGGGAGTACCGCTCGCTGATGGTGCAGGAGCAGCGGCTGGTGCGGGGTGTGTGCGGGGCGGCGGGGGGGGGGGGGGGGGGCTGGGGGAGTGGAGGGGGGCTGGGGGGGGTTGGGGTGCGGCTGGGGGAGGGGGTGCAGGGTGGGGGGGTGTGGGGAGAGTGTGGGGGGGTTGTGGGGGGGTGGGAGCGTGGTATGGGGGCGGGGGGGCTGGGGGCATGGGGGGGCGGAGGGGGTGGGGGCGGGGGGGGCTGGGGGCATGGGGGAGGGGCGGAGGGGGGGGGGGGGGGCTGGGAGGACCCCCCCGCTGACCCCCTCCTTCCCCGTGTCCCCCGTCAGGCGTGGTGGCCAAGGACCCCAGCATCTACGCCACGCTGGAGTCGATCCGCTGGTGCCTGCAGGGTGAGGGGGGGCTTCCCGGGGGCTCCCCCCGTGCCAGCGCCTGCGGCAGCGACGATTCCCTTTACCAAACCTGCCTCTTCGCCGACGCGCCGGACCGGGACAAAGAGGGGGACAAGGGGGGTCCCACCCCCCCACCCCCCCCGCCCCCGGCCAGCCCTGGCCCGCAGCGCCAGCCTCAAATGTGGGGGGGGGGCGGGGGCTGCGGGGCGGCTGTGGGCCCGGGCTGGGGACCCTGGGGAGGGGGGCGGCAGCCCCCCGCAAGGGTCGGCACAGCAGCTTCCGACGGCGGCTGCTCAAGTTTATCCCGGGACTGAACCGGGCGCTGGAGGAGGAGGAGAGCCACCTCTAGCCCCCCGCCCCCCCGCCCTATTTATTTATTTATTTCGAGGGGATCTGTGCCCCCCCCACCCCTCCCCGGGGGCCGCTGGAAGGAGCTCGGGGTTAGCCTTGGGGTCCCGGCTTGACTCCCCCCCCCCCCCCCCCCAGGCCATGGGGGTCACAGCACCAAGGGGTGGACATGGGTGGACCCCCCACCCCCCGTGGAGCAGCTTGTGGAGCCGCTGCTCATCTCAGGAATCGGTGCCCTCCTCACCGGGGGGGCTCTGCGCCCGCTCCCCCCTCTCCAGCTCGGGGGGGGGGGGGGGGCTATGGGGGTCATGCCCCCCCCCCCCCCCCCTTCAGTTGCCCCAGGGGCTTTTGTACCAGCCGCACACTCGGTGTTTGCTAATACAGAGACTTTTTGCAGCAGCGTGTGGCTGTGATTGGGGGGGGGGGGGGGGGGGGGGGGGCAGAGGTGTGGGGGGGGGGGCCGGGTCCCCTGGGGGATGCCAAGTCCCCTGGGGGGGCCCTCCGGGCTGCCACCCCCCCCGTGCTGCCCCCTGTGCCCTCCCACCTGCCAGCCAGGCGCTGGGCACGGTGACTTCTGTCACCCGGGATGGGGGGGGGGGGGGGGGGGGAGGGAGGTCCTGGGGACCCCCCTGTGTCCCCCCACCCGCAGCCCCCCCCCCCCTCCCCCGTGCCAGGGGCCGTGTCCCAGCGCTGTGGGGCCCCGGCCAGGCCCTTCCTGCCCCGTTTCCTCGGGAAACCGGATCCAGCCCGAGCCCATCCGGCTGCGGGGGCCCCCCCGGGCACCGGGGACCCCCCCCCCTGTGCTGCCCCCCTTCCCCCCCCACCCCAGTCCCACGGAGACAGCAGCCAGAGGTCTGGGGAGATACAGAGCCCCCCCCCCCCCCCCCCCGCAAGGTGCTGCAGTGAGCAGTCGTGAGTGCACAGGGGTGGCATTGCACAAGTGTCCCCTTGCATGAGAATTCCCTTGCACAATTGTGGCCTTGCACAAGGATTCCCTTGCACAAGCACGGCCTTGCATGAGGGTTCCCTTGCACTAGTATTCCCTTGCATGAGGGGTGGCCTTGCACAAGGATTCCCTTGCACAAGGGTGGCCTTGCATGAGGATTCCCTTGCACAAGTGTGCCCTTGCATGAGAGGTGGCCTTGCACTAGTATTCCTTTACACGAGGGTGGCCTTGCACAAGCGCTCTATGCAAGCACCGAGAGCCCCAGCCCCCTGCTCAGGCTCTGTGCCTCAGTTTCCCCTCCGGCTCACCCCCATCCCTGGCTGGGCTGTTGCATGTTCGGGGAGTGCCAGCTCTGCCCTGCACCCCACAGCTGCGGGGGGGGGGGGGGGCAGCCATAATGCAGCCCCCCCCCACCCCCGGGGGTCTGCTGGGGATTCTGGGGGTGAGAATTGGGTGCATGTGGGGCTGTGGATGCATGTGTGTGCGCTGCAGGGCTGTGTGTGCACATGTGTGTCCGATGCAGGGCTGTGTGTGCACATGTGTGTCCGATGCAGGGCTGTGTGTGCACGTGTGTGCGCTGCAGGGCTGTGTGTGCACATGTGTGCGCTGCAGGGCTGTGTGTGCACGTGTGTGCGCTGCAGGGCTGTGTGTGCACGTGTGTGCGCTGCAGGGCTGTGTGTGCACATGTGTGTGCGCTGCAGGGCTGTGTGTGCACATGTGTGTGCGCTGCAGGGCTGTGTGCACATGTGTGTGTGATACAGGGCTGTATGTGCACGTGTGTGCGCTGCAGGGCTGTGTGTGCACACTGCGCTGCAGGGCTGTGTGTGCACATGTGTGCGCGCTGCAGGGCTGTGTGTGCACGTGTGTGTGCACATGTGTGTGCACATGTGTGTGCGATGCAGGGCTGTGTGTGCACGTATGTGTGTGATGCAGGGCTGTGTGCACATGTGTGTGTGAGACAGGGCTGCATGTGCACATGTGCATGCGCTGCAGGGCTACATGTACTGCATATGTGTGCTGCAGGGCTGTGCGTGCACATTTGTGTGCTGCAGGGCCGTGTGTGCACATGTAGGCTGCATGTGTGTGCTGCAGGGCTGTGTGGGCATGTGTGGTGTGTGCACGCGTGTGCTGCAGGGTTGTGTGTGTGTGATGCAAGGCTGTGTGTGCACGTGTGTGTGATGCAGGGCTGCATGTGCACACGTGTGTGCTGCAGGGCTGTGTGTGCACATGTGTGTGCATTTGTGGGCTGCACACGTGTGCTGCAGGGCTGCACGCGCACACACGCATTGCACAGGCGCGTGCGCTACACAGCTGCACGTGCACGCAGATGCATGCTGCAGGGCTGCACGCGCACACGTATTTTGCACGCCTGCCTGCTGCAGGGCTGCACGCGCACACGCGTGTGTTGCGTACCGGTGCGTGTGCGTGGGCCCTGGCGGGCTCCCTGCCACCCTCCTGCCTTGTCCCCGTTCCAGGACGGTTCCGTGCTTGGACATTTATGGTCTGGCTCCCCGGGGTGCACTCACGGTGCCCGCCAGCACCCGGCTGTGGTCAGGGCACCCCGTCCCCGGTGTGGCCGTCACGGGATCCCCCGTGGCACCTGCCACCCCACGTGGAATCTATTTTTAGCCCCGAGCGGGGGCTGCGTGTGCCCAGGGATGGGCTGGCACCAGCTGAGCCGGGCACCCGGAGCAGCCCCGGTGTGAGCGGCAAACATGGGCCTGGCAGGGTGCCAGCGCCGGCCGTGGGCACCTGGTGGGACCACCGGCACCCTCCTGGCCTGTGGGCACCCACCCGTCACCGCCTGGCACCTGGGTACACGGTGGTCACTGACACCCACCCAGCTCATGGGCACCCTGCAACTCCCCCTGCACCCACCCACCCAGCTCACGGGCACCCTGCAACCCCCTGCACCCACCACCTGCCCTATGGGCACCCTGCACCCCCCTGCACCCACCCACCCAGTTCATGGGCACCCTGCACCCCCCTGCACCCACCCACCCAGCTCATGGGCACCCTGCAACTCCCCCTGCACCCACCCACCCAGCTCACGGGCACCCTGCAACCCCCTGCACCCACCACCTGCCCTATGGGCACCCTGCACCCCCCTGCACCCACCCACCCAGTTCATGGGCACCCTGCACCCCCCTGCACCCACCCACCCAGCTCATGGGCACCCTGCAACCCCCCCCTGCACCCACCCACCCAGCCCATGGGCACCCTTCAATCCCCCTGCACCCACCCACCCAGTTCATGGGTACCCTGCAACCCCCTGCACCCACTCACCCAGTTCATGGGCACCCTGCAACCCCCTGCACCCACCCACCCAGTTCATGGGCACCCTGCAACCCCCTGCACCCACCCACCCAGCTCATGGGCACCCTGCACCCACCACCTGCCCTATGGGCACCCTGCACCCCCCTGCACCCACCCACCCAGTTCATGGGCACCCTGCAACCCCCCTGCACCCACCCACCTGGCTCATGGGCACCCTGCACCCCCCTGCACCCACCCACCCAGCCCATGGGCACCCTGCAACCCCCCCTGCACCCACCCACCCAGTTCATGGGCACCCTGCACCCCCCTGCACCCACCCACCCGGCTCATGGGCACCCTGCAACCCCTTGCACCCACCACCTGCCCTATGGGCACCCTGTAACCCCCCTGCACCCACCCACCCAGCTCATGGGCACCCTGCAACCCCCCTGCACCCACCCACCCGGCTCATGGGCACCCTGCACCCCCCCTGCACCCACCTACCCGGCTCATGGGTACCCTGCACCCCCCTGCACCCACCTACCTGGCTCATGGGCACCCTGCAACCCCCTGCACCCACCCACCCAGCTCATGGGCACCCTGCACCCACCCACCTGCCCTATGGGCACTCTGTAACCCCCCTGCACCCACCCACCCAGCTCATGGGCACCCTGCACCCACCACCCAGTCCGTGGGCACCCTTCAATCCCCCTGCACCCACCCACCCACCCAGCCCATGGGTGCCCCGCAATCCCCCGCACCCCCCACCCAGCTGCCGGGGGCAGTGAGAAGGCCTGGCTGGTGGTCACAGTGTCTGTCCCCATGAGCCAGGGCTTCCCCCCCAACGCCCCCCCCCCCACCGTGGCCTTGCCGGCTCCGTTTCCCTCCCCCGGTACCGGCGTGGGCCAGGCGGCCTCTCCGGGGTACAGCTAATCCCGGCTGCGGGGGCCACCGGTGTCACCCTGCTGCCACCACCGGCTCGGCGAGGGGTCACAGGCTCCGCGACCCCCGGGGCTTTGAGATCCCCAGCAGCTCCGGGCCCCCCGGCCCCCGGCCGTACCCCCGGGGCTGGCACCGGCTGTGCCCCCCCCCCCCCCCCCCCCCCCCCCGCCTCTCCAGCCCCGGTTTGCACCAGAGGCAGCCCCGGTACCGGCCGCGCCGTCGGTGGGGTGCGGGGACCCCGAGGGATCCCTGCGGGGGAAGCCCCGGTGATGCCGCGGGATCCCGGTGACGTCAGCGGGAGCCGTGACGTCACGGGGCCCCCGTCTGGGGCGGGTGGCGCGCGGGGCCGCGGCGAAGGGAACCGGGGCCGAAGCGAGGTAACGGGCGGCGGGAGGCGGCGGCCAGTCCCGGGCCGTCACCTCCGGTACCCCCGTATCCCCCTCCCTGGGCTCCCGGTGCTGCAACCCCCGGGCCCCTCCGGTCCCGGGCTTCCCCCCTCCCGGTGGTGAAACCGGGCAGGGTCCCGGCACCGGGGGGGTCCCGGCAGCTCCTCCCCGGGCGCGGTGCCCGCCGTGCCGCCCCGACGCTTCGGGGATGGGCCGGTGCCGGCTGCGGCTCCCGGGGTACGGCGGCACCGGTCCGAGGGCGGCTCCACTGCCCCGGTGGGGCCGTGCCGGGGGCTCCGCTGCCGCGGGGGGCACTAACGGGGGAAGGGGACCTAACGGGGGGGGGCACTGACGGGGGGGGACACTAACGGGGGGGGACACTAACGGGGGGGACACTAACGGGGGGGGGGGGGGCACTAACGGGGTATAACTAACGGGGGTGCCAGCCTCCGGGGGACGACTGCGCACGGCGAGTCGGGTCTACCAAGACCCCCGGTTCGGCCCCGGGAGCGGGTACCGGTGCGGTACCGGAGGGTCCCAGGGGGGTTGCAAGGTGGGTGCTGGAGGGCGGTAGCAGAGGGTACCGGGGTGGTATCGAAGGGTACCGGGCGGGGGTACCGGGCGGGGGTACCGGGGTGGTACCGGAGGGTCCCGGGGGGGTTACAAGTGTGGTACTGGAGGGAGGTACCGGAGGGTCCCGGCGGGGGATACTGGGGTTGTACCGAAGGGTACTGGACGGGGATACCGGAGTGGTACCGAAGGGTAGCGGGCGGGGGTACCGGGGTGGTACCGGGGGAGGGTACCGGGCTGGTACCGGAGGGTTACAAAGGTGGTACCGGAGGGGGGTACCGAAGGGTACCGTGCGGGGAATACTGGGGTTGTACCGAAGCGTACCGGGGGGGTACCGGCGGGTCCCGGGTCGGAGGTACCGGCGTGATACCGGATGGTACCGGGGGGATACCGGGGCCCTCCCCGCTCCTCCCTCGCCCTCCCCGGGCCCGGTGAGCTCATCTTTCCAGCCCGCGGGCGGTGTTCCCGGCGCTGGGCGCCCGCCAGCAGCCGCCGCTCTTTCCATCGCCCCGGCCAGAGTCTTCCCGCGGGGACCGGGCGGGGGCGGGACCCCGTGTCGTCCCCCCCCGCCCCCGCACACAGGCACCGAGCAGGAGGAGACCGGGGGTACCGGCACCGGGAACGCTGGGCACCGAAGATACCGGCTCAGAATGGCACTGGGCTAGCGGCACCGGGGATACGGGGGAGCACCGGGGATAGTGGCACCGGAGGGGCACCGGGGATGGGGGCACCGGGGTTAACGACAACGGAGACACCGGCATCAGGATGGGAGTATCGGGGATGGGGGCACCGGAGATACTGGCACCGAGTGGGCACCAGGATGGGGGTACCGGGGATGGGGGCACCGAGGGAGCACCGAGGATAACGACACCGGAGATACCGGCACCGAGGGGGCACCAGGATGGGGGTACTGGGGATGGGGGCACCGGAGATACCGGCACCGAGGGAGCACCGGGGATAACAGTACCAGAGATACCAGCAACGAGGGGGCACCGGGGATGGGGGCACCACGGATGGGAGCACCGAGAAGGCACCGGGGATGGGTGTACCGGGGATGGAGGCACTATGGATGGGGGCACCGAGAGGGCACCGGAATGGGGGCACCAGGGATGGGGTCACCGAGAGGGGGTACCGGGGATGGGGGCACCAGGGATAGGGGCACCGAGAGGGCATCGGGATGGGGATACCGACGATGAGGGCACCGTGGATGGGGACACCGAGAGGGCACCGGGAGGGGGTACCGAGGATGGGGGCACCAGGGATGGGGTCACCGAGAGGGCACCGGGAGGGGGGGTACCGGGGATGGGGGCACCAGGGATAGGGGCACCGAGAGGGCACCGGAATGGGGGCACCGGCGATGGGGGCAACAGGGATGGGGGCACCGAGAGGGCACCGGGATGGGGGCACCAGGGATGGGGGCACCAGGGATGGGGGCACCGAGAGGGCACCGGGATGGGGGCACCAGGGATGGGGGCACCGGGAATGGGGGCACCGAGAGGGCACCGGGATGGGGGCACCAGGGATGGGGGCACCGAGAGGGCACCGGGATGGAGGTACCGGCGATGGGGACACCGGGAATGGGGGCACCGGGAATGGGGGCACCGAGAGGACACCGGGATGGGGGTACCGGCGATGGGATCACCGAGGGGACACCGTGGGTACCGGCCCCGAAGACCCCAGCAACCCCGAGGACCCCTGCCCACCGCGGTTCACCATTCCCCCCGCTACCGACATCGGGAGCCTCCCTCCCCCCTCCCCCCACCTCCGGCGGCCCCGGGAGCCCCGGGAAGGCAGAGGGAGAGGGGGAGGGGGATGAGGATGGGGATGGGGATGGGGGGGCGCCCGTTCTATTTTTAGCCGGGGCCGCGCGGGTATTTTTAGCGCGGGCGCCGCGGTTGCGTCAATGGAACCCCGCGTGCGTCACGGCCGCGCCCCCGCCGGAACCGCCCCCCCGCGCCTTGTACGGCGCCGCCGTGCGTCACGGGCCCGCGCGCCGCCCCGCGCGTCACCGAGCGCTTAAGAGAAAGTAGTGGCGGGGCCGGAGCCCGGCGGAGCCCGCGCGGCGGCGGCGGCGGCAGCGGAGCGGGAACCGGAGGAGCACCGCCGGGTACCGGCCCCCGGGTATGGGAGGGGGGTGGGGATCGGGGGTGGGGGGGGATGGACCGGGAAAAGCAGGGTCGGGGGGCACGGTGGTACCGGGGGGAGGCGGGGCGGGCATCCCGGGTGGCGGCGGGGAGGGCATCACGGGGGCAGCCGGGTCGGTCGTCCTGGGTGGCACCGGTGGGAGCTGTGTCTGTCGTCCCGGGTGGCACCGGAGAGGAGCGAGGAGGGCATCCCGGCGGGGCCGGGGTCGTTCGTCCCGGGTGGCACCGGTGGGAGCTGTGTCTGTCATCCCGGGTGGCACCGGAGAGGAGCGGGTCGTTTGTCCCCGGGGGGGAGCCGGGTCGTTCGTCGCGGGTAGCACTAGGGGTAGCTGTGTCTGTCGTCCCGGGTGGCACCGGAGAGGAGCAGGTCGCCTGTCCCCGGGGGGAGCCGGGTCTGTCGTCCCGGGTGGCACCGGGGGGAGCCGGGTCTGTCGTCCCGGGGGGCACCGGGGGTAGCTGCATCTGTCGTCCCGGGTGGCACCGGAGGGGGCCGGGTCTGTCGTCCCGGGTGGCACCGGGGGTAGCTGCATCTGTCGTCCCGGGTGGCACCGAGGGAAGCCGGGTCGGTCGTCCCGGGTGGCACTGGGGGCAGCTGTGTCTGTCGTCCCGGGTGGCACCGGAAAGGAGCGGGTCGACTGTCCCCGGGGGGGGGCCGGGGTCGTTTGTCCCGGGGGAAGCCGGGTCTGTCGTCCCGGGTAGCACCTGGGGGAGCTGCGTCGGTCGTCCCGGGTGGCACCGGGGGGAGCCGGGTCGTTCGTCCCGGGTGGCACCGGAGAGGAGCAGGTCGTTTGTCCCCGGGGGGAGCCGAGTCGTTTGTCCCGGGAAGCCCCGAGTCGGGTGTCCCGGTAGCACCGGGGGCTCAGAGCAGCAGGCGTCCTGCAAAGTGCATGCGGTCGGGCATTCCCGGTGGCACCGGGGGGAGCCGGGGTCGGGCATTCCCGGTGGCACCGGAGGGAAGCCTGGTCGTGTGTCCCGGTGGCACCGGGGGCTCAGGATGGTGGGCATCTTGCAAAGTGCAGGGGGTCGGGCATGCCGGTGGCACCGGGGGGAGCCGGGGCTCGCATCTGAAAGCGACGCCACCGGGGAGAGTCGGGAGTCGCGGTGGAAGGGACCGGGCAGTGTGTGCCGTGCGGGGCTGGCCTTTGGGGGTACCGGGGAGAACCACGGAGGAGGCACACGGGGTGGGGGCTGGCAGAGCGAGGGGTCCCGTTCCTGGGGGTCCCGGGGTGAGGAGCCATGCAGGACCGGGACCCGTATCTCGGGGCTTACGGGACAACAATGGGGCTCACCCCCCATCCCAGGACCGCCCCCCCCCCCCCCCCCGGGATCCAGGTGCAGCCGGGGAGAGCCCAGGGGCTGCGGGGGGACAGATCCACCCCCAAACCGGGCATCACCCGGGAGCCATGAGCAGCGAACGGGCAGCAACGTGCAGGCAGGATGGTGCTGGCAGCACCGGCTACACCGCGGTACGGGCAGTGCCAGGGCCTGGCAGTGGCCGCGTTTTGGCGAGGCACGGCAGCAGGTGCCGGCAGGGCTGTGGGCAGCGTTACCCACCCCCGGTGCTGCCGGCTGCTCTCGCCCACCCGCAACCCAGGACTCGGTGCCAGGGGCTACCACTAGCCCACGCAGGCAACAACCTCCAAGCCTGGGCACGGGCAGCTGCCTGCGCTCCCAAACGAGGAATCTGCAATTACTGCCCAAGCCGTGGGCGGCCGCCACGGGAATCCATGCCCGGTCCCCTGGGGGGAAGGGGGGGGTCATAGCAGCGGGGGGGGGACACCCCAAATGCCACCAGCGAGTGAAGGCAACAGCGTTCGGACGAGGAAGCGACGGAGGAAAGGTTGAGGCTTTGCATAGCCCGGCCAGCGATTTGCAGCCGGGATTTGCATGTGGGCAAGCAAAAGCATGGTGGCCCCTGGTGCCATGTCCCCAACACGGCCTCGTGTCCCCTGGCCTCATGCCCCGTCCCCTCCGCACCCACCGAGCTTGGCACAGCCCTAGTCCCCGGTAAACGGGCACAAACCCCACCGTGGCACCGGCAGAGGGCTGCGGGTCGGTGCCACCCAAGTGGGTGCCAAGGCTGGACCCCCCCGCTGGATAACGTTAACCCCAGCTCCTGGGTGGGTATCGGTTTTCTGGGTGCCGGGAGGAAACCGGGGGAGCGGCGGGGGAGCCGGTGGCGGTGCCGTGCTGGGGCTGCAGCGGCCGGGGGCCAGGCACGCCATGACCTTTAAAGGTCTGCGAGATGAATTACATTATCGTCTTGCCATCGAGAACGCTCCTGGCTTGGCTTTCAGCTGGACCTGGGACTCCTGTTACGTCTTATGCAGAGCTGGATCCGGGGGGTGGGGGGGCTGCCAGGACAGGGGAGGGGGCTCCTCTCCCCCGGCAGCCGGTGGAGCTGGCTGAGGTTGCTTTGCCAAAAGGCTCCGAAATGGGGTACGGGGGCGGGGGGGGTTCCTCAAGCGCTGGGTCAGCCCCGGCTTTGGCTTCCCCTGGTCAGCCCCGGGACTTGGGAAGCCGCCGGCCGCATTCCTCCCTCCTTCCCTTTCGGTGCCTTTGCTAAGCCAGCGTTTTGGGGAATGTCCTTTGCGCCCATTGGGTACGGCGTGACCTTTCCCGGGGACACTGGTGGCCACCACCGGGCAGCCAGCAGCCCCAGAGGTCCGGCTCCCGGGGAAGCCCCCCCCCCCCCCCCCCCCCCGTGGTTCTTCTCACCTTGCCCTCCATCCTCCACCTGGATGGATGGATGGATGGATGGTGGCGGTTGGGGGAGGGGGTCTCCGCCGACACCCTGTTCTCTCCACAGAGATGCCCTGCATCCAGGCGCAGTACGGCACGGCGGGCACCGGCCCCTGCGATCGCTGCCCACCCGAGCTGCTCAGCCCCGAGGGTGGCCGCTTCCCCATGGAGGTGGCCGGAGCGGACCTGGCAGCCGCCCCTGCCTTGCCCAGCTTCAGCACCTTCATGGAGGGCTACGCCGGCGAGTTCGACGCCTTCCTCTACCAGCTGCCGGCCAGCAGCCAGCCCGCCGCCGCCGCCGCCTTCAAACTGGAGGACTTCCAGGTCTACGGCTGCTACTCCGGTGCTTTCGGTGGGCAGCCGGACGAGACCCTCTCCTCCAGCGGTTTCGGACTGTTACGGCAGCCCCTGCTCCGTCCCCTCGCCCGCCACCCCGGGCTTCCAGCCGCCCCAAGCTCCGAGCTGGGAGGGCTCCTTTGGGGGGTACTCGCCCCTGCCGAACTTCGAGGGTGGGCAGCCCTGGGCTGAGCCGGCCAAGGGCAGTGGGTCACAGCCCCCTTTCTTCGCCTTCGGCCCCCCAGCCCCCAGCCCTGGTGGGTCCCCTGGGACCCTAAAGGGGCAGCCAGGCCCCTCGCCCCGCCTGGACCCGCAGCTGCTGGACACGGACGCCTTCGCCCCCGCGCAGGGCTCCCCGGGGGGCTTCGCCGGGCTGCCCCTGGCTCCCGTCTCGCCGCTGCTGGAGGGGCCGGCGCTGACCCCCACCAAGGTGCGCAGCCCCGGGGCGGGCGAGGGGCCGCTGCGCCGTCTGCGGGGACAACGCCTCCTGCCAGCACTACGGCGTGCGCACCTGTGAGGGCTGCAAGGGCTTCTTCAAGGTAAGGGAAGCCGCCCTGCACCCCGCGGCGGGGATATTCCCACAATGCTTTGCAGCAGCAGGAGGATGCTGCAGGTCACCCTGGGGAAGGGCAGGGCGGGGAGCGCGGCCCCCCCGGGAGCCCTCCCCACGGATGTGGAGCCGGATGCCGGGTTGGAGCGGGAGGCAGGGGAGGACAGAAGGGCTTTTGTTTGACGACGCAGCGCCCCGGGCTGAGCTGGGGCTGCTCCTTCCCCGCCCCGCAGCGCACGGTGCAGAAGAACGCCAAGTACATCTGCCTGGCCAACAAGGACTGCCCCGTGGACAAGCGGCGGAGGAACCGCTGCCAGTTCTGCCGCTTCCAGAAGTGCCTGGCCGTCGGCATGGTCAAAGAAGGTACTAGGGTCCCATCCCGGGGTGTAGGGGGGGCGGTCCTAGCAGGAGTGGACCCCGCTGCTGGCTGCGCTGACGACAGATGCACTCATGGCACGTTCCCTCGCCGCAGTGGTGCGGACCGACAGCCTGAAGGGGCGGCGGGGCCGGTTGCCCTCCAAACCCAAGCAGCCGCCGGACGCGTCCCCCGTCAGCCTCATCACCTCCCTGGTGCGGGCGCACATCGACTCCATCCCCAGCGCCACCAAGCTCGACTACTCCAAGGTAGGGCTGGGACCATCCCACGGCATCCCCCGGGGTTGTGGCGGGGGCCGGATCCTGACCCCCCCCCCCCCCTCACCCCCCCACCCCCCCACCCCACGGCAGTTCCAGGAGTCGGCACCGTGCCAGTTGGAGAAGGAGGACTCGGTGGACGTGCAGCAGTTTTACGATCTGCTCACCGGCTCCATGGACGTCATCCGCAAGTGGGCTGAGAAAATCCAAGGTTTCACCGAGCTGCCCAAGGAAGACCAGGATCTGCTGCTGGAATCGGCCTTCCTCGAGCTCTTCATCCTCCGTCTGGCGTACCGGTGAGCCCCCCCCCCGTACACCGCGGCGCAACGGGGAGCCTGGGGTTGTGCCGGGCTGGCCGCGGGGGGGTGACACGTGTGTGTGGGTGTACCCGCAGCTCCAAGCCGGAGGAAGGGAAACTCATCTTTTGCAACGGGGTGGTGCTGCACCGCCTGCAGTGCGTGCGGGGCTTCGGCGAGTGGATCGACGCCATCCTCGAGTTCTCCCAGAGCCTGCACCGCATGAGCGTCGACGTCCCCTCCTTCTCCTGCCTCGCCGCCCTCGTCATCATCACAGGTGAGACACCCCCCCCCTCCCCCCTGCCATGCCATCGCTCCCCGCCGCGGTCCCCTTCCTCCCCTTCCCCACCCTGCGGCCATCACCCTGGCCTCATGCCTCTGCCTGTGTGTGTCTGTCCGTCCCCCCCCCCCCCCCCCCCCCAAGACCGCCATGGGCTGAAGGAACCGAAGCGGGTGGAGGAGCTGCAGAACCGCATTGTGGGGTGCCTGAAGGACCACGTGGCAGCGGGGGGGCCCGAGCCCGGTCGCCCCGGCTGCCTCTCCAAGCTGCTGGGCAAACTGCCCGAGCTGCGCAGCCTTTGCACCCAGGGCCTCCAGCGCATCTTCTACCTGAAGCTGGAGGACCTGGTGCCACCACCGCCCATCGTCGACAAGATCTTCATGGACACGCTGCCCTTCTGAGCCCCCACCTGGGGGGGGCTGCCACCAGCCCCTGGGTCCTCCCCAGGGACGCCCAGGTGTCCCCCCTCGGATGCCTGGGTCCCCCTTGGGGTTACTCAAGTCCCTGCCCCCCAGATGCCTGGGTCCCCCTTGGGATACCCAGGTGCGTCCCCCCGAGATGCCTGCATCCCCCTTGGGGACACCTGGGTGGCCCCCCAGATGCCTGGGTCCCCCTTGGGATACCCAGGTGTGTGTCCCCGAGATGCCTGCATCCGCCTTGGGGACACCTGGGTGGCCCCCCAGATGCCTGGGTCCCCCTTGGGATACCCAGGTGTGTGTCCCCGAGATGCCTGGATCCCCCTTGGGGACACCCGGGTGCCCCCCCCCAGATGCCTGAATCCCCTTTGGGGACACCTGGGTGCCCCCCCAGATGCCTGGATCCCCCTTGGGGACACCCAAGTGCCCCCCCACATGCCTGGGTCCCCCTTGGGGACACCCAGGTGCCCCCCCCCCAGATGCCTGAATCCCCTTTGGGGACACCTGGGTGCCCCCCCCAGATGCCTGGATCCCCCTTGGGGACACCCAAGTGCCCCCCCACATGCCTGGGTCCCCCTTAGGGGACACCCAGGTCCCCCATGTGCCTTCACGGTGCCGGGCATGACGCACAGCAGCCCTGGTGCCTTCCCCCCCCCCGAGGGGGGGCATCGCCGGCGTGATGCTCCCCTTCCCCCCCATGTAAAAATGCCCCCGTTGTAAATAGCGAGCGACTGGATCCTGTACAGAGTGGGGAGCGCGGGGATGGGGAGGGGGCTCCGCCCCCCCCCCCCCAGCCTCACCCCCCTCCCCTTTATATTATTTTTTTTTCTTTTTTTTTTTTTTTTCCTCCCCTCTTTTGGCCATTTTCTGTATATAAACCGAGAGCTGCTGAAAAGGGCCGTTTCTCTCCTGTGTCCACCCTGAATAATATCATCTATATTTAATATACAGTGAATTAAAGGGGGGGAGGGGAGGGGGGGGGGCAGAGTGGCGGGGCTGGGGACAGCCAGAGCTCACGTTGCCCACGCCATTGCCCTTGAACCGTCACTCACCCCGGTGACAGCGGCTGCCACAGCCCCACACCTGCCACCCGCCTGATTTATCCTCCCTAAAATAACCGGGAAGCGTGACCGTGTCCCCCCCCCCCCGTGTCCCCTTCCTTCCCCCCCCTCCCCGCCGTGTCCCCAGGGACGTGGCCATTGGCAGGGACAGCCCTGGTGGCAGTAGGATGGGGGAGGGGGTAGTGGTGGTGGCAGCTTTTGGGGTCCTTGTGCCAGTGCGGGGGGTCTTAGGGGGTTGGGGACGAGGTGGGGGATGGGGTGTTGGGGGGGTCTTAGGGGTTGGGGACGAGGTGGGGATGGGGTGTTGGGGGGGTCTTAGGGGGTTGAGGACGAGGTGGGGATGGGGTGTTGGGGGGGTCTTAGGGGGTTGAGGACGAGGTGGGGATGGGGTGTTGGGGGGGTGTTAGGGTGTTGGGGGGGTCTTAGGGGGTTGAGGGGGGCCCTTACGGGATTGGGGATGGGGTGGGGGATGGGGTGTTGGGGGGGGTCTTAGGAGTTGGGGACAAGGTGGGGGGTGGGGTGTTGGCGAGGGTCTTAGGGGGTTGGGGATGAGGTGGGGGATGGGGTGTTGGGGGGGGTCTTAGGGGTTGGGGACGAGGTGGGGATGGGGTGTTGGGGGGGGGTCTTAGGGGTTGGGGACAAGGTGGGGATGGGGTGTTGGGGGGGGGTCTTAGGGGTTGGGGACGAGGTGGGGATGGGGTGTTGGGGGGGGTCTTAGGGGTTGGGGACAAGGTGGGGATGGGGTGTTGGGGGGGGTCTTAGGGGTTGGGGACGTGGTGGGGGATGGGGTGTTGGGGGGGTGTTAGGGTGTTGGGGATGAGGTGGGGGCTGGGGTGTTGGGGGGGGGTCTTAGGGTTTGGGGACGAGGTGGGGGATGGGGTGTTGGGGGGGTGTTAGGGTGTTGGGGATGAGGTGGGGGCCGGGGTGTTGGGGGGGTGTCTTAGGGGTTGGGGACGAGGTGGGGATGGGGTGTTGGGGGGGGTCTTAGGGGTTGGGGACGTGGTGGGGGATGGGGTGTTGGGGGGGGGGGCATGCCAGGCTGACGTGGTCCCCCAGCTTGTCCCCTGCATCCTGCTGGGGACAGCCTGGCCCCGGAGCAAATGTTAATGGGGACACCAAGGGCCGGTGCCGAACAAGGGCCACATTGAGGCGCTGGGCTGGGGGGGGCCCCACAGCGGGACACAACAAGGGCCCCTCTGTGTGTGTCCCCCCCCCCGCCATCCGCCCCCGCCCCGGGGAGGGCGCTGACGCACGGCGGGGCCGTGGCCGGGGGGTCCTGGGCTGGGGGGGGGGGGGGCGGGCCGGAGGGACTTGGCCAGGGGGACATGGGGGGGTACTGGCATGGCATGGCAGGGATCTGCTCCGCTGTGGGGCAGGAGGGGCCATGCCGTGGGGCAGGAATGGCTGTGCCATAGGGCAGGAGGGCCGTGCCGTGCCGTGCCGTGCCGTGCCATGCTGTGCCGTGCCATGGGGCAGGAATTGCTGTGCCGTGCCGTGCCGTGCCATGCCATGGGGCACGGATGACCATGCCATGCCATGGGGTAGGAACGGGCATGCTGTGACATGCCATGGGGCAGCAATGGTGGTGCCATGCCGTGCCATGCCGTGCCATGCCATGGGGCAGGAATGGCTGTGCCATAGGGCAGGAGGGCCATGCCGTGCCGTGCCATGCTGTGCTGTGCCATGGGGCAGGAATGGCCATGCCGTGACATGCTGTGGGGCAGGAATTGCTATGCCGTGCCGTGCCATGCCATGCCGTGGGGCACAGATGACCATGCCATGCCGTGGGGCAGGAATGGCCATGCCATGCTGTGCCATGCTATGGGGCGGGAATGGCTGTGCCATGCCATGGGGTAGGAACGGGCATGCTGTGTCATGCCGTGGGGCAGGAATGGCCATGCCGTGCCATGCCATGGGGCAGGAATTGCTATGCCGTGCCGTGCCATGGGGTAGGAATGGGCATGCCATGGGGCAGGAATGGTCATGTCATCATGTGCCATGCTGTGGGGCAGGAATGGCCATGCCGTGCCATGCCATGGGGCAGGAGTTGCTATGCCGTGCCGTGCCATGCCATGCCGTGGGGCAGGAATGGCCATGCCATGCCATGGGGCAGGAATGGCCATGCCATGCCATGGGGTAGGAACGGGCATGCTGTGACATGCCATGGGGCAGGAATGGTCATGTCATCACGTGCCATGCCGTGGGGCAGGAATGGCCATGCTGTGCTGTGCCATGGGGCAGGAATTGCTATGCTGTGCGGTGCCATGGGGTAGGAAGGGGCATGCTGTGTCATGCCATGGGGCAGGAATGGTCATGTCATCGTGTGCCATGCTGTGGGGCAGGAATGGCCATGCCGTGCCATGCCGTGGGGCAGGAATTGCTATGCCGTGCCGTGCCATGGGGTAGGAACGGGCATGCCATGGGGCAGGAATGGTCATGTCATCATGTGCCATGCTGTGGGGCAGGAATGGCCATGCCGTGCCATGCCATGGGGCAGGAATTGCTATGCCGTGCCGTGCCATGCCATGCCGTGGGGCACGGATGACCATGCCATGCCATGGGGTAGGAACAGGCATGCTGTGTCATGCCATGGGGCAGGAATGGTCATGTCATCACGTGCCATGCCGTGGGGCAGGAATGGCCATGCTGTGCCGTGCCATGGGGCAGGAATTGCTATGCCGTGCCGTGCCATGGGGTAGGAACGGGCATGCCATGGGGCAGGAATGGCCATGACACGATATGGGGCAGGAGTAGCCATGCCATGGGGTAGGAACAGCCATGCCATGCCATGTCATGTGTCAGGAACTGCTATGCCATGCTGTGCTACGGCACAGACACGTGTGTCATGGCGTGTGCCCGGCCCTCCGCCCGGTGACATGCCACAGCCACAGCCCTCCCTGCTGTTTACACCAGGACACTTGTCCCCATGGCAGTGTGGGTGGCCTGATGCCAATGCCCCAGATCCCCGTGTCCCCACGCCCCTGTGTCTGTCGTGTCCCCATGTCCACCCATCCCCCTGTCCCCGTGTCCCCCATGTCCCCATGTCCATCCATGTCCCTGTGTCCCCTGTGTCCCCATGTCCATCCACGCCCCTGCCCCTGTTTCCCCTGTGTCCATCCATCCACTTTCCCTGCATGCCTGTGTCCCCATGTCCATCCACCCACTGTCCCTGTGTCCCCCATGTCCCCATGTCCATTCACCCCTTGTCCCTGTGTCCCCCTGCCCACGGTGTCCCTGTCTCCAGTATCCCATGTGCCCCCTGTCCCTGTATCCCCTTGTGTCCATATGGTCCCTGTGCTGCTGTGCTCCCATGTGTCCCCATGTGTCCTTCTGTGTCCCCATGTACGTCCCACTGTTCTCTCTTTGTCCCCCGTTGCCGTGTCCCCCCGTCCTGGACCCTGGCACTGCGGAGGTCACCGGGGTCACCGGGGGTCACCGGACCCCAGCCCGGCTGCAGTACCACGGAGAAGCCTCCAGCCCAGGGGGCGCTGTGCTCTCAGGAGGGCCCCGAGGAAGCGAGCCGTTCTGCACCGCGGTGGGCCCAGCTCGGTGGCATCCTGTCCCGGAACGAACCAAGCCGGCAGCGGTGCGGGGAGGCGAGCCCCGGCACGGAGGCGGCGGTTCCGCCCCCGGGGTCTCACCGCGATCGGAAACGGCATCGTAGGGCACGCGTGAAGAATAACAGGCGTACAGTGAGAAAACGCGGCTTCTGCGGAGGGAGGCGCCGCCATTGCAGTAGATGCTGTGTGCCGACCCCCCCCTACACAGATGGGCTGTTCCACTTCCCTCCTCCCCGAGGTCAGATGGTCGGGCCCGGGCGGTGAGTGGGGGGCCGGCGGCCGTGAGGGGCCCGGGGAAGGGCTCGGAGCCCGGTACCGGGGGGTTCAGGAACCGGGAGAGGGTGAGGGGCCCGGTACTGGGGAGTGAGGGTGTCTCGGGCCCCGGGAGAGGGCTTGGGGCCCGGTACCGGGGGGTTCAGGAACCGGGAGAGGGTGAGGGGCCCGGTACTGGGGAGTGAGGGGGGCTCGGGCCCCAGTACCGGGGGACTCAGGACCCGGGAGAGGGTGAGGGGCCGGGTACCGGGGGGCTCAGGACCCGGGAGATGGTGAGAGGCCCGGTACCAGCGGGTGAGGGGGGCCCGGGCCCCGGGAGGAGGTTGAGGGGATCCGGTATCGAGGGGCTCAGGACCCGGGACCCCGGGAGGGGGTGAGGGGGCCGGTACCCGGCGGAGTGACAGGGGCTGAGGCCCTGGCTGGGGGCTGAGGGAGGCCTGGGGCCCTCTGGGAGAGAGTGAGGTAGGGGGGTGGGCCTGGATCGGGCCCCCTGGGTCCCTGTGGGGTGTGAGGGCTCCCAGATCGGGCCCCTTGGGTCCCTGTGCGGTACTGGGGGGCCCAGACTGGGACCCCTGTGGGGTGGGGAGGGCACACACGGGGACGTTGGGGCCCACAGGTGGGTAAAGGGGTTTGGCAGAGGGGCTGTTACCCAAGCAGCAGCACAACTAACTCCCCCCAACATCCTTTTTTTCCCTGCAGAACCCGCTGTTGCGCTCCCCCCGGAGCCGCCCCCGCCATGAACTGCCGCGCAGAGGTGCTGGAGGTGTCGGTGGAGGGTCGGCAGGTGGAGGAGGCCATGCTGGCCGTGCTCCACACCGTCCTGCTGCACCGCAGCACCGGCAAGTTCCACTACAAGAAGGAGGGCACCTACTCCATCGGCACCGTGGGCACCCAGGACGTGGACTGCGACTTCATCGACTTCGCCTACGTCCGCGTCTCCTCTGAGGAGCTGGACCGGGCCCTGCGCAAGGCTGTAGGGGAGTTCAAGGTAAGGGACCCCCTCAGCAAGGCCAAAAGTGGGAGCTTAAAAACCTGCGGGCTGTAACGTGTCCTCGCCTGCGAGGGGAAGGTCAGTCCCTGGCTCCCCCCGAGCGAGGCCGCGTGCTTTCTCGGCAGGACGCCTTGCGCAACTCGGGCAGCGACGGGATGGGGCAGATTTCGCTGGAGTTCTACCAGAAAAAGAAGTCACGTTGGCCCTTCTCGGATGAGTGCATCCCCTGGGAGCTGTGGACCATCAAAGTGAATGTGGTCAACCTGGCGAACGAGCAGGAGCGGCAGATCTGCCGGGAGAAGGTGGGCGAGAAGCTCTGCGAGAAGATCATCAACATTGTAGAGGTGATGAACCGCCACGAGTACCTGCCCAAGATGCCCACCCAGTCGGAGGTGGACAACGTCTTTGACACCAGCCTGAAGGACGTGCAGCCCTACCTGTACAAGATCTCCTACCAGATCACGGACTCCCTGGGCACCTCGGTCACCACCACCATGCGCCGCCTCATCAAGGACACGCTGGCTCTGTAGGGCTGGGTGCCACCGAGGCAGGTTTCACCCTGCGTTGTGGCACTTCGGCACAGCCCCTGCTTCTTTGGGACAGTGTCTCTGGTTGGATCCTTCCTCTCCGCCTCCAAAAAGCCTCTGCAAGGAGCTGGACTTGGCCTGGCCCTTAATTGGGGGTTGCTGCTTGTTTGGTTTGCACCAAGGGGCGCTTGCCCATCCTGGAGAACCGGCTTGGTGGCTTCTGGGTTGGTGGCAAGTCCTCGCGGCAGGAGCTGCTGTGTGGTGTCAGCACTGGCTCGGTGCTGGGCTCGTGGCCTGGCAGAGCGGTGCTGGGGATCAGCACGGAGCAGGGATGGATCCAAACCCCGGCCGGCCCGGCCCGCGGCCCCTCTCCAACTCGCTCTGTGTGGCACAGCCAGTGCTGGCCTTGTCCTTTGTCACCGCCTGTCCCCCCCCGCCACGGTGGCAACCCCATCCCTGGGACTGAGCCGCTTCCCTGCGGGGCGCGGAGATGAGCTTGCTGCCTCTTCTGGGGCAAAAATAAAAAATATTTCTCCTTTCAGGTGGAGTCTGGTCACGTCCTGGCTGTTGATGGTGCCGGCAGCCACAGGACAGGGGGGGAAGCAGGCGCCGAGGCTGCGTGGGGGACCCCATCGTGGGGTTCACCGGCTGCAGTGGGGAGTGGC